>NC_139702.1:16259602-16337102 GCF_964188405.1 Protomyctophum parallelum | reverse complement strand
TCTACATTTGTAATAGTGTAATAAGTGTATTTAGTTATACTTATTGCTGCTTGCAGCTATATTTATTATTATGTTATACTTTAGCTATTGAACATTTTTTGAAAAATTGGGAAAATGTGGCGCAAATCTTTGAATATATATTCTTTCAGAGCGAACATTTTTAACTTTTTAACTAAATCTTTGCTTCTGGGGAGGTCCCTGGAACAACATATTTTGAGATGGGGGTCGGCGGATCCAATTACAGATCATTTTTGGGGGTCCTTGACATGAAATATTGAGCACCATGTGATACAGAAACATGAGGTATTTCAGAAAACTGTGCTTTCTTTCTCCACCTCTAGGAGAGGGAGGGTCCTGAGGCGCGGTTCATCTGTGCGTACTGGAAGAACCTGAGCGGAGGGTCCTGGGCCACGGACGGCTGCAGCCGGTCGTCTGCTCGCTCCAACGCCACACACACCGTGTGTCTCTGCCGCCATCTGAGCAGCTTCGCTGTGCTGATGGCACTCTACCCACTGGAGGTGAGGACAGGCGCGCAACGCTACGCAACGCAATGCACCGCACCCCACTGCAACGCTACGCTACGCAACGCTACGCTACGCACCGCAACGCACCGCAACGCAATGCACCGTGTGTCTCTGCCACCATCTGAGCAGCTTCGCTGTGCTGATGGCACTCTACCCACTGGAGGTGAGGACAGGCGCAACGCTACGCAACGCACCGCACCCTACCGCAACGCTACGCAACGCTACGCTACGCACCGCAACGCAATGCACCGTGTGTCTCTGCCACCATCTGAGCAGCTTCGCTCTACCCACTGGAGGTGAGGACAGGCGCAACGCTACGCAACGCACCGCACCCCACCGCAACGCTACGCAACGCTACGCTACACTACGCTACGCTACGCAACGCAATGCACCATGTGTCTCTGCCACCATCTGAGCAGCTTAGCTGTGTTGATGGCACTCTACCCACTGGAGGTGAGGACAGGTGCAACGCTACGCAACGCACCACACCCCACCGCAACGCTACGCTATGCAACGCTACGCTACACTACGCTACGCTATGCTACGCACCGCAACGCAATGCACCGTGTGTCTCTGCCACCATCTGAGCAGCTTAGCTGTGCTGATGGCACTCTACCCAGCTTGTAGATCGGCGTAAAAACAGTCATTACGACGGCATCAAGGCCCGCCAAAATACATTTTAATCGACTACATCAACTGTAGATTTAGTCGACTAAAATCTCATGATATTTAAACATTCAATATTGCTTTATTTTTTCATTCTTTCCAACTGTAGCATCAGAAAAAAAACGAAATTACGTTTCTCCTATAGTTAAAAAGACAACACAGGCTCATACAATAATAAATATATCAGTGCAAGACAATACTGAGTATAAATAAGTCCTAATAAAAAACTACAGGAATCCATAACAAAGATAAATAGAAATTTACTCGACTAAAACTAGACTAACCACGACTCCAAGGCGACTAAAATGAAAACGATTTAAGAGACGACGGCTAAAACTAAAAAAATCTTTAAATTTGCTGCCAAAAACGACAACGAACGAACGCTGTCTCCTGTTGTCTCTCTGTGCTGCCAGCCTTCCTTCCAGCAGGAGGTCCTGGTCCTCTAACTGTCTCTCTGTGCTTCCCCAGCCTTCCTTCCAGCTGGAGGTCCTGACGCGGGTCGGACTGGTCCTCTCCCTGCTGTGTCTGGCGGCGTCCATCGGGACCTTCTGGCTGTGCCGCTCCATCCAGGGAACGCGCACCACCATCCACCTGCACCTCTGCGTCTGCCTCTTCATCGCAGACCTTGTCTTCCTCGCCGGCGTCGAAAAGACCAAACCGGAGGTTTGTTTACATTTAGTGCAGCAGATTGAAACCGTTTCAGCGCTATAGCGTTTATTGAAAAGTTTACTCGGTATAGCGTGCCACCGAGTGGCGCGCTATACCGAGCGCAGGTCTGCTATTATTATTGCTATTATTGCCATGTAGGTCTGCTATTTTTGAGAAATCGTGAAAATGTGACGCAAATCTTTGAATACAAGTAAGACGCGCAAACGTGTGAAGCGAACGCAGCTCGTAAATTGCAATAACAACAATTAGAATAAATTACGTACTTTTTTTTTCTTTTTAGTTAGTAATTTTTTTTAAGTTTTCTACTGTGTGTGTGTGTGTGTGTGTGTGTGTGTGTGTGTGTGTGTGTGTGTGTGTGTGCTACAGCTGCGCCTTCTGGTGGCGGGCGGGTGGTGTCACAGCGGGACTGACACACAGACAGACAGACATGAGCTGCAGGGTCTCATAGTTAGTGCTCATTGCGTTCGCAATCATTGCGTTCGCAATAATACTCTTTCAGAGCCAACGATTTTAACTCAAATCTTTGCTCCTGGGGGGGGGGGCGGAGGCATGGAGGCATATTACATATAATTGAGCACAAAAACAGTCTTAAGTCCAAATTTCATTCTGACCCCTCCACGAAAAGGCCTCGTTGTCCTGAACCCTTATCTATCATTTATACATTATGGATCAATAGTGTGGACTTAAGACTGTTTTTCGTCTGTGGCATTCAATTTTTGGGGTTCTTGACAATCATGAAATATTGAGAACCACTTAGATAGAAACATAGGTATTTCAGGAAACCCGTCAGCATTTTTTAGAAGACACATTTTGTTAAATTTCGACGTCATCCCTAAAATAATGGGTTCACGTCCCTAATGGTTTCTTCCAGGGCGGCTGCAGGCTGGTGGCTGCAGGCTGGTGGCTGCAGGCTGGTGGCAGCCCTGCTCCACTATAACGTCCCTAATGGTTTCTTCCAGGGCGGCTGCAGGTTGGTGACTGCAGGCTGGTGGCTGCAGGCTGGTGGCGGCCCTGCTCCACTATAACGTCCCTAATGGTTTTCTTCCAGGGCGGCTGCAGGCTAGTGGCTGCAGGCTGGTGGCAGCCCTGCTCCACTAACCCTAACCCTAATGGTTTCTTCCAGGGCGGCTGCAGGCTAGTGGCTGCAGGTTGGTGGCTGCAGGCTGGTGGCTGCAGGCTGGTGGCTGCAGGCTGGTGCCCTGCTCCACTAACCCTAACCCTTATGGTTTCTTCCAGGGCGTCTGCAGGCTGGTGGCTGCAGGCTGGTGGCTCCATTACTTCTTCTAACCCTAATGGTTTCTTCCAGGGCGGCTGCAGGCTGGTGGCTGCAGGCTGGTGGCTCCATTACTTCTTCTAACCCTAATGGCTTCTTCCAGGGCGGCTGCAGGCTGGTGGCTGCAGGCTGGTGGCGGCCCTGCTCCACTATAACGTCCCTAATGGTTCCTTCCAGGGCGGCTGCAGGCTGGTGGCTCCATTACTTCTTCTAACCCTAATGGTTTCTTCCAGGGCGGCTGCAGGCTGGTGGCTGCAGGCTGGTGGCGGCCCTGCTCCACTATAACGTCCCTAATGGTTTCTTCCAGGGCGGCTGCAGGCTGGTGGCGGCCCTGCTCCACTAACCCTAACCCTAATGGTTCCTTCCAGGGTGGCTGCAGGCTGGTGGCTGCAGGCTGGTGGCTGCAGGCTGGTGGCGGCCCTGCTCCACTATAACGTCCCTAATGGTTTCTTCCAGGGCGGCTGCAGGCTGGTGGCTGCAGGCTGGTGGCTGCAGGCTGGTGGCAGCCCTGCTCCACTATAACGTCCCTAATGGTTTCTTCCAGGGCGGCTGCAGGCTGGTGGCGGCCCTGCTCCACTATAACGTCCCTAATGGTTTCTTCCAGGGCGGCTGCAGGCTGGTGGCGGCCCTGCTCCACTATAACGTCCCTAATGGTTTCTTCCAGGGCGGCTGCAGGCTGGTGGCGGCCCTGCTCCACTATAACGTCCCTAATGGTTTCTTCCAGGGCGGCTGCAGGCTGGTGGCGGCCCTGCTCCACTACTTCTTCCTGGGCTCTCTGTGCTGGATGCTGCTGGAAGGGGTCCAGCTGTACCGCATGGTGGTCCTGGTCTTCAACACCACCATCCGCCCGCTCTACCTCTACGCCGTGGGCTACGGCACGCCCCTGGCCGTGGTGCTGGTCTCTGCCGTCAGCAGGCCGACAGGCCATGGCACTGAAACACAGTAAGTGTGTGTGTGTGTGTGTGTGTGTGTGTGTGTGTGTGTGTGTGTGTGTGTGTGTGTGTGTGTGTGTGTGTGTGTGTGTGTGTGTGTGTGTGTGTGTGTGTGTGTGTGTGTGTGTGTGTGTGGAGAAAGCATGGAAAGGGAGAGAGGCCACGGGCACGGACACAGCTCCACCTTTAGACCAAGGGGGCAGTCAGACAGATATTTAACCAGGGGGGCAGTCAGACAGATATTTAACCAGGGGGGCAGTCAGACAGATATTTAACCAGGCGGGCAGTCAGACAGATATTTAACCAGGGGGGCAGTCAGACAGATATTTAACCAGGGGGGCAGTCAGACAGATATTTAACCAGGGGGGCAGTCAGACAGATATTTAACCAGGGGGGGAAGTCAGACAGATATTTAACCAGGGGGGCAGTCAGACAGATATTTAACCAGGGGGGCAGTCAGACAGATATTTAACCTGGGGGGCAGTCAGACAGATATTTAACCAGGGGGGGAAGTCAGACAGATATTTAACCAGGGGGGCAGTCAGACAGATATTTAACCAGGGGGGCAGTCAGACAGATATTTAACCTGGGGGGCAGTCAGACAGATATTTAACCAGGGGGGCAGTCAGACAGATATTTAACCAGGGGGGCAGTCAGACAGATATTTAACCAGGGGGGCAGTCAGACAGATATTTAACCAGGGGGGCAGTCAGACAGATATTTAACCAGGGGGGCATTCAGACAGATATTTAACCAGGGGGGCAGTCAGACAGATATTTAACCAGGGGGACAGTCAGATAGATATTTTACCAGGGGGGCAGTCAGACAGATATTTAACCAGGGGGGCAGTCCAGATATTTAACCAGGGGGGGCAGTCGGACAGATATTTAACCAGGGGGGCAGTCAGACAGATATTTAACCAGGGGGCAGTCAGACAGATATTTAACCAGGGGGGCAGTCAGACAGATATTTAACCAGGGGGGGAAGTCAGACAGATATTTAACCAGGGGGGCAGTCAGACAGATATTTAACCAGGGGGACGTCTGGCTTCAGTCCCCCCAAAAAACATCACGAACCATTTATTGTGTTCTTCAGACGCTCGGCTAGACCGGAACCCGGCGCGGAAATAATAGACCGATTGATCTTTTATTTACACAGTCCTTAATGGAGTGGTTTGTTGTGCATCGATTGGATGCCAAACATCACCTGGTGTTCTGATTGGATGCCAAACATCACCTGGTGTTCTGATTGGATGCCAAACATCACCTGGTGTTCTGATTGGATGCCAGTGTTGTTTTTGGCATAAAATTTCTATTTTAGTTTTAGTCGTTGTCTCTTGAATAGTTTTCACTGAGTTTTAGTCACATTTTAGTCACCTGGAGTGTTCTAGTTTTAGTCGACTAAATGTCATACGATTTTAGTCGACTAAATCTACAGTTGATTTAGTCGACTAAAATGCGTTTTGACAGGCCTTGATGTCGTTGTAATGACATATTTTACACTTTGGTTGCATGCTGAAAATAGCAGATCTACTTTCAGCATGCAACCCAGCATAAAACTGGATCTCTCGTCCACTAGTCCCTTCCTAACATTTTAGTCTAGTTTTTATTTGTTGACAAAATTGTCAGTATATTTAGTCTTGGTTTTAGTCATCATAGATTCATTTTTATTTATTTTTAGTCAGTGAAAAAAGGTAGTCGACAAACGTCTCAGTTTTAGTCGACGAAAACAACACTGTTGGATGCCAAACATCACCTGGTGTTCTGATTGGATGCCAAACATCACCTGTGTGTTCTGATTGGATGCCAAACATCACCTGGTGTTCTGTGTGGAAGGACGTCTGAGAACAAAGCGTCTTCCTCACATCACGTCATGTCTCATGACGGGAACAACAAGCCGGACAGAACGCACCGGAACCCCGTTTGGTTTGTTTTAAAGCGTTGAAAGATCTACAAGTCTGTTGAGCTTGTAGGTCTGCTATTTTTGAAAAATCGTGAAAAATGCGGCGCAAATCTTTGAATGTATATTATTTCAGAGCGAACGTTTTTAACTCTAGTCTTTGCTTCTGGGGGGGGGGGGGGGGGGGTGTCTGAAACAACATATTTACAGATATACGTTTTCATTTAGTTTTAGTCACCTGGAATGTTTTAGTTTTTGTCTAGTTTTTGTCGACTAAATGTCATAAGATTCTAGTCGACTAAATCTACAGTTGATTTAGTCGAACAAAAATGTGTTTTGCCGGGCCTTGATGCCGTCATAATGACTGTTTTTTTTTTTACACTTGCATAAAATAGCAGATCTACAAGCTCACAACGTGTCGCGCTGCGACACGTTGTGAGCTTGTAGATCTGCTATTTTCAGAATGCAACCAAGTCCAAGTGTAAAATGACTGATGTACTGGATCTCTTGTCCACTAGTCCCTTCCTAACATTTTAGTCTAGTTTTTAATTATTGACGAAATTGTCAGTATATTTAGTCTTAGTTTTAGTCATCGTAGCTTAGTTTTATTTACTTTCCATGTAGTTTTCGTCAGTGGAAAAAGGTAGTCGACGAACATTTTTTGTCTTAGTTTTAGTCGACGAAATCAACACTGACACACACACACTGCGTGCACACGCACGCACGCACGCACACACACACACACACACACACACACACACACACACACACACACACACACACACACACACACACGCACTCTCCCTCTCCCTCTCCCTCTCTCTCCCTCCTAGCGGTCACTAACGTCTCTCTCTCTCTCTCTCTCTCTCTCTCTCTGTCTCTCTCTCGTCCCTGTCAGCTGCTGGCTGTCTGGAGCATGGCTGAGTCAGTGTGGTCATTAACGTGTTGCGGTCTCTCTCTCTCTCTCTCTCTCTCTCTCTCTCTCTCTCTATCTCTCTCTCTCCCTCCTTGCGGTCACTAACGTCTCTCTCTCTCTCTCTCTCTCTCTCTCCCTCCCTCCCTCCTTGCGGTCACTAACGTGTTGCGGTCTCTCTCTCCCTCCTAGCGGTCACTAACGTCTCTCTCTCTCTCTCTCTCTCCCCCTCCTCCCGGTCAGCTGCTGGCTGTCTGGAGCACGGCTGTGTCAGTGTGGTCATTAACGTGTTGCGGTCTCTCTTTCTCTCTCTCTCCCTCCTTGCGGTCACTAACGTGTCTCTCTCTCTCTGTGTCTCTCTGTGTCTCTCTGTCTCTCGTCCCGGTCAGCTGCTGGCTGTCTCTGGAGCACGGCTTCATCTGGAGCTTCTACGGCCCCGTGTGCCTCATCATCGTCCTCAACGTGTTCTTCTTCATGGTCACCGTGTGGAAGCTGGCCCAGAAGTTCACCAGCATCAACCCCGACCTGTCCAAGCTGCGCAAAATCAAGTCAGTCTCTGTCTGTCTGTCTGTCTGTCTGTCTGTCTGTCTGTCTGTCTGTCTGTCTGTCTGTCTGTCTGTCTGTCTGTCTGTCTGTCTGTCTGTCTGCGTGCGTGCGTGCGTGCGTGCGTGCGTGCGTGCGTGCGTGTCTGTGTGTGACATGTGACAGTAGTCTATGGTTGGTAAAGCTAGACATCCAGAATTAGGTCCACAGTGCTTAGAGTTAGGCACTAGTCCATGGTTGGTAAAGCTAGACAGCCAGACTTACCCACCTGGCAGAGGCCAACCTCCTGGCAGAGGCCAACCTCCACCTGGCAGAGTCCTGATGGCACCATCAGTCCAAGACCGTCAGCTCACTGGACCCGGTTTGCTGCCGTGTGTGTACGTACGGTGGCTTGGATGAGGATCAGTGTCTCCAAATCTGAGGCCATAGTTGTCTTCGTTCCTACTATCACCTATGGTCATGAAGTGTTCCTACTCTCACCTATGGTCATGAAGTGTTCCTACTGTCACCTATGGTCATGAAGTGTTCCTACTCTCACCTATGGTCATGAAGTGTTCCTACTGTCACCTATGGTCATGAAGTGTTCCTACTCTCACCTATGGTCATGAAGTGTTCCTACTCTCACCTCTATGGTCATGAAGTGTTCCTACTCTCACCTATGGTCATGAAGTGTTCCTACTCTCACCTATGGTCATGAAGTGTTCCTACTCTCACCTCTATGGTCATGAAGTGTTCCTACTCTCTCCTATGGTCATGAAGTGTTCCTACTCTCTCCTATGGTCATGAAGTGTTCCTACTCTCACCTATGGTCATGAAGTGTTCCTACTCTCACCTATGGTCATGAAGTGTTCCTACTCTCACCTATGGTCATGAAGTGTTCCTACTCTCACCTATGTTCATGAAGTGTTCCTACTCTCACCTATGTTCATGAAGTGTTCCTACTCTCACCTATGGTCATGAAGTGTTCCTACTCTCACCTATGGTCATGAAGTGTTCCTACTCTCACCTATGTTCATGAAGTGTTCCTACTCTCACCTATGGTCATGAAGTATTCCTACTCTCACCTATGGTCATGAAGTGTTCCTACTCTCACCAATGGTCATGAAGTGTGGGTCATGACCGAAAGAATATGGTTGCGAATACAAGCGGCCGAAATTAGTTCTTTGACAGGTGGCTGGCGGATGAGATGAGTCACACGAGAGAGACTCGGAGTAGAGTCACTGCTTCTTCGCCTGGAAAGGACCCACCTTATGTGTTTCAGGGCAACTTGTTGCTCTGGAGGTAAGTCTGGAGCTCTCTGGTGGAGCTGTTGCCCCTGCTACACGACTACGGATAAGTGGTTGATGGATTACAATTTACAATTTAGGCATTTAGCAGACGCTCTTAATCCAGAGCGACTTACATTAAATAGATCTCATGAAAACATTTATCAAGAAACATGCGTAAGCTAAGAAAGTAACAGTGGAATATCTATATAATGAAGCTATACATATAAGCTATACATCTATACTACTATGCTATACATATGTACTATGACGTGCTATGACTACATACAATGCAATTATAGTGCTGTCTACATAACATGCTATAAGTCTGTATAAAATGTCTAAATGGCTATCTAAGGGGGTGGGGTAAGTGCTATGGGCCATGATGGAGTCTGAAAAGGTGGGTTTTCAGACTACAACGGAAGATTGGGAGTGATGCTGCAGTTCTGACTGCAATGGGAAGTGCATTCCACAGTTTTGGAGCCAGAAGGGAGAAGAGTTTGGGACGTGTGGAGCGTTGTCCCGTCGTTTTTAGTGAGGGTACTTCCAGCTTCCCTGCGTTGGCTGATCTGAGTGTGCGCGAGGGTTTGTAGGGTTCGATCATACTTGCAAGAGGTTGGCAGAGGAAGTGTAGCGCCCAGGATTACATTAGATAATTGGCACTGGGTGAAAAGAAAACTGGGTTACAAAATCGTGGATAAAAATGTATAAAAAAAGAAATACTTGCAAGATATGGGGGAGCCATACCTTTGGTTGCTTTGGATGCCAGCATCAGAGTTTTGTATTCTGTGCGGGCAGCGACCGGGAGCCAGTGGAGGGAGCGGAGCAGGCGGGAGACATGTGAGAATTTTGGCTGGTTGAAGACCAAGCGAGCTGCGGCATTTTGGATCAGCTGGAGAGGCTTAAGTGCACATGCTGGTAGGCCAGTAAGGATTCCTGGATGGATGGATGGATGTGTCTCGGCACTTGCTGACCATACTGTTGGACCGCTAGCTCACATAGCACCTCCTAGTTCTAAGATGTACATCTAGCTCACATAGCACCTCTTAGTTCTAAGATGTACATCTCATCCAGTTTACTCTTCTCCAACCATTCCTCTCCTCCACAGAGGAGGAGAAGATCTCCCAGCATGCAACAGCACATCCCATATCTCCCAGGCGGGCCTTCCCCCTTGGGCGTGAGCTTCTTCCAGGAGAAGGTCTCTGGATTGAACTTCCACAGATCATTGAAGGACTTCAGCGGCCTCAAGCTGCGGCCACCGAATATGTAGAGTTCTCCGTTGTAGGCGAACGCCGAATGTTCTCCGCGTCCGTCTGGGAGAAGCTGTGGAGAGGACTGGTGCTGCTGCTCGTTTGGAGGAAGCCAGCAGTCGTTCTCTGTGTCAAACACTCTGACGTCATTGTACATGACAAAGGTCGTGTTGGCCTCCGCGTCTGGCGATCCCCCGAATACAAACATCTTTGTCCCGATGATGGTAGCAGAGTGATGTTGTGGCTCTTTCCCTGGCTCTTTGTCTGCTACAGACCAGGTCCATGTGTCCGTGTCCAACTTGTATCTTACAGGATAAGTTGCGGTATTCATCTATGAATGTGTTGTGCGTTCCGTATAGATACATGACGTGCTCGGAGACGCACGCTGAATGACCACTCATGGCCTCTGGAACCTTCCCGAACGTCTCAGGCTTGGACCATGTGAGATTATCCACGTCAAAAGCATAAAGCGTGTTGTCGTCTTCATTTGTGTATCCTCCCCAGAGGTATACTGCGCTGTCTACGAGCACAGCCGTGTGGTGGGTGCGATTGGAGGGAGCGCTGCGGTCCGCGCACAACAACGCTTTCCACTTCAGCTCGCGCCTCTTCGACTTCTTTGACTCTTGGAATTCCAGGACGTGCGGTTCCATCCTTCCTTCCTCCAGACTTCCCGGGAAGAAGAGCACCCTGTCCCCCACTGTCACGGCTGCATGGCCACACCTCTTTGTCCCGCCCAGCGCGACATCCCTCACACAGGAAGAAACTACCTAAACGTCCCTCACACAGTAAGAACTACCTAAACTTCACTCGCACGGTGAGCACCACCTCGTTAGACGACCGAATGTTGTTTGGCGTATTGCGCCTTCTTATATAGCATGTTGTGATGTCACTGGAATCTTGACCAATCCGGTATTGTGATGTCACGTGAAGCTTGACCAATCCGGTATTGTGATGTCACGTGAAGCTTGACCAATCCGGTATAGTGATGTTTTAGATTAGATTGGATTCAATGTATTGTCACTGCACATAGTATACAAATACTTTGACAATGAAATGAAGAGTGGCGTCTAGCCAGAAGTGCAATATACAGTAATGCAGTAAATGAGAGAATACATGCAGAAAATGTACAGTATGTACAGTAATGTATACAGAATAATAAATAGATAAATAGAATAAATAGTAATGAGTATGATGGTAGAACCAAGCATAATCTGGATAAGTATATTATAAGAAATAACTGTACAATGCAAGTAATGCATGTATAGCATATATACAGTATGCACACCCACCCCACACATACCCACACTCTATCGCGTCACAATCACAATACAAGGACAAGACCAGAAAACCAAATATCCCTCCACAGACACGTACCTGCCCCCACAGCAACAGGTTCTCACCCCCAACTCGTCACTTATTGCAGGACTGTCAGTTGCGTCCCAATTAGACTTTCCCGGTCCTGCTAAAAGTGACAAGTTGGGGCCTGGGGGCGTAAATGTGTCAAGTCACGTGACCCCGTGGACCCCGTGGAGCGACCTGTAACATAAATGACATTGTGTGTTAGTTTACAGCTGTCATGTTGTTTAATGTTTAGTTAAATGACATTGTGTGTTAGTTTACAGCTGTCATGTTGTTTAATGTTTAGTTAAATGACATTGTGTGTTAGTTTATGCCACCATGTCTTTCTACTCAGTCGGTGGAGGGCTGTGGGCAGTTCAGAAACCCGTCCACCAGTGACATCATCGTTAGGCAGATTTTCTTTTTTAACTATTTCCCCCCCCCCAGGTACGTATATATACGGACCCAAACGTAGACTCTGTCTATTGTAAGAGAAGTTTTTGCATGAGAATACTCCCACTGCAGTGTATAACATTGGTCTATATAACGGTTGAGTCCCACTGCAGCGTCTAACATTGGTCTATACAACGGTTGAGTCTCACTGCAGCGTCTAACATTGGTCTATATAACGGTTGAGTCTCACTGCAGCGTATAACATTGGTCTATATAACGGTTGAGTCACACTGCAGCGTCTAACATTGGTCTATATAACGGTTGAGTCGCACTGCAGCGTCTAACATTGGTCTATATAACAGTTGAGTCCCACTGCAGCGTCTAACATTGGTCTATATAACGGTTGAGTCACACTGCAGCGTCTAACATTGGTCTATATAACGGTTGAGTCCCACTGCAGCGTATAACATTGGTCTATATAACGGTTGAGTCACACTGCAGCGTATAACATTGGTCTATATAACGGTTGAGTTTCACTGCAGCGTATAACATTGGTCTATATAACGGTTGAGTCCCACTGCAGCGTATAACATTGGTCTATATAACGTTCGAGTCCCACTGCAGCGTATAACATTGGTCCGGTTCCTATGGTAGAAAAATAATGTAGATCTGCTATTTCTGAAAAATAGCACTTCTGAAACAACACACCCACAGCTGTTTGTTCTGACGTAGGGTGTGTTTTTTTTGTCTCCCCCTCTCCTCTCCAGAGCTTTCACGGTGACCGCCATAGCACAGCTGTGCGTGTTGGGTCTCATGTGGGTGTTCGGGGCCTTCCTGTTCGCGCCGGCAGTAGTGGCGGTGGAGTACATGTTCGTTATCCTCAACAGCCTGCAGGGGGTGCTCATATTCGTCCTGCACTGTCTGCTGTCGAAGCAGGTACAGCATAATGGGGTTTTTACACGCACGCACAGCACGCACGCACGCAGACAGACAGACAGACAGACAGACAGACAGACAGACAGACAGACCTTCAGTGTGTACTGTACCAGTCAAACAATTAAAACCTGAGGATTTCATTGAGTGGTGTAATGCCGCCCCCTGCAGGTCAGGGAGGAGTACGTCAACTTCTTCTCCTGCATCCGACCCAAGAAGAAGTACTCTGACCTGAGTACCACCAACCCTTCATCTTCCTCTTCTCACGTAAGTTACTGTACTGTACTGTACTGTACTGTACACACCCTATTGTGTAATATTGCGATTATACAACAGTAACCATTAAAAAAAAAAAGAAAAAAAAACGTCAACTCAATCATTTTTGAATGCCAGATTTTGCCACCACGACGGCAGCATGCTAACTGCTAGCCTAGCCACTTGGCCGCGGGTAGCTCTGCTCTGTCGAGACTCGTATGTCTCATCGCCACAGCTGATCTAAGTTATGTTTTGATTAGGTGTGCGGTCAGGCTCGTTTGAAGCATGGGTAGATGGCTATTTCAACCAATCAGATTGCTTCCTCGAAACTACCTGTTGTATCATTTAGACCAGGGCTGGGCAACTTTGACGATGGAGAGGGCCACTATATTTCCACACTCACTCCAAAGGGCCACATTGACCACTAGAGGGCCACTATATATCGCCACATTGCATATTAGTATTGTAGCTCAAAATGCGTCGTGCTGCGATGCATTTTGAGCTTGTAGATCAGCAATTTTTTGCTATATTTAAATTGAAATCCTGAATTATTTTTTGCAATTTCTAAATTGCAATCCTGAAAAGTATTTTTTTTTTAATTTAATTTCTAATACCTTTCAAATGCCTTTAATTCTAGTTATGTTAACTTTATGAAAATACAAATACATTGGACATAAACAAAGTCAATACAATTTTAATACTACTCATTAAGCTACTAATTTAGACTAAAGTAATACTCAAAGCCTGGTCGTGTTTGCATATGTTTGAAATTGTAACAGCTGAAATCAATACTACTGTATATCAGTATTGTGATATTAACCTGAGGGCCGCATTAAGTGAAGGTGGGGGCCGCATGTGGCCCCCGGGCATGATTTAAATTGACTGTCTTAACACGTACGTGTGTGTGTGTGCGTGTGTGTGCGTGTGCGCGTGTCTTTTAGGGGAATCGGAGCGCTCGTCACACAGGAGAATCAAGAATATGAAGAACTCCACCTCTCCGTCCATCAGTTATCGATCCGTTATCGACCCCCCCCCCCCCCCATCCGTTATCGATCCATAGACACTTGATTGTCTGGATGCCGGGTTTTGCTGAGTGTGTATTCTGACGTCGGGTGATACATACATATTAATATATCCATTCTAAAATAGATATTTTTTATCCCACGATTTTGTAACCCATTTTTCACCCCTGTGTCAATCATCTAATGTGATCCTGGGCTCTACACACCCTCCGCCAACCTAGTCCCCATATATGGGGGACAAGGGGAGAGCAACAGACTTGAACTCATGCTTCCTTCATGCCTGAGTGTCCAAGTTGCTCCTTTACACCTGACAGGGGGGAGTTTCCCTGGTTGGACGCAGCGCGTGGAAGGAACACGTTATTCCAACCAGTTCCTTTCCCCTCCATCAGGCGCCCGGCTGGCCAGGGGGAGGCAGTTTAGTGACCAGGATTACTGCATGTTTTTGTGAGGGTACCTACCCTAGGGGACACGGGGAGAACATGCAAACTCCACACAGAAAGGCCCTTTCGCCAACCCCACCTTCGGGTATGGGCACTATATCCATTCTACCGAGGCTGCCAGGATTGTTTCATTACCTCGGGAGCACAACGCCAAAGTAAAGACACCCCCCCCCCCCCCCCCCCGGAAACTATCCGGAAAGAAAACGTTGAAATATTTTGCTAGCTTACCTTGCTTTCGTTTTCATTTATACGCGAAATAGTCCAAAGCGTTCATATTTTGAACGAGAGGCGGATGAGAAGCCAGAAATGAAGCGCTTATATATGCATCAGATCAAAACCACGGAGAGCGTCCTGGATCAGGAGAGACGAGGTGTTCTATCTGCCGCGCTAACAGCTAAGTGAACGGGACGCTAATATGAAGGATAAGAGCGAAGCGTAGGCCTATGGTGGCCTTAGAGTCAAACTAAAAAAAAAGAAAGAAAAGAAAATAATTCCGAATATTCTTCTCTCGTTTGGTATCATTGAGGATGCCTTTGAATCCGTCGGTGTCTTAGAGTATATATTAATAGAGACGGCACCGGATTTAATTCAATTCAAAGGAGCTTTATTGGCACGATGAATATGACATATGACCTTATTGGGCTGCATTCAAAGACACCTGACTTGTGTCTGACACCTGACTTGTGTCTGAACACAGCTTTGATGGATGTGTTCTAGATTCTTAGATTCAGCTGTGCCCCCAGAACTGCCCATCACCTTCAAAACTAAAGCATTAGCTGCAACAGAAATAATGGCTGTAAACAAACGAATTAAGCAAAACAAACTAAATAATACATGCGTTAAATTATATAGAAAAGATACTGAATTACCACAAATATTTAATAGCTCCCACAAAAATGTTTGGTCAAACCACATGGGCTTCCATTTGAAATGCATTAGAGTGGCCATTAAACACAGACACAAGACAGGTGTCTTGAATGTGTGAACGCAGCCCAGTAAGGGCATATGTCGACCCCGCCCGCTCACCTCCGCCTCACCCCCTCCTGGTGCTGCGGCCATCTTGGATCCTAAACACAATATAAACAATGGGAGAGGGGTGGGGCCCTGGAGACACCCCAGAGCTAAATGGTAGTTTGGAACCAAATGGACCCTTATGGGTCTGTAACTCTGAGAGTGTAAAAAACTAAAAATGGAACAAAATGGATCCTAACATGGTCCATTTGGTTCCATTTATACACTCTCAGAGTTAAATAAACATTGATTTTACAATATAAATTGGGGTCCCTGGTATATCTATTCAAATGGGGGTCCGCTGGGTAATTAGTGTCAATTTGGGGGTCCTTGAATTGAAAAGGTTTGGGAACCTCTGCTGTAGCCTATATACATGTTTATTCAGGGAGTTAAAATAAAATAAATAAAGCAAAGGTACTTTATCATTAAATCACCCACAACATATCACAGTATTGATATAAGCTGTATAGATTCTAGATATTTATTTCTAAAAGCACACATGACGTGATGAGTCCCATTGGTGATGACGGACACATGTGCATCGCTGTAGATTTTAAACGACGATGATGGAACAAAATAAGTGACATTACGGTCACTTATGGCTCTTCTTTACCGCAAGTAATTATGTTATAATTCACAACCTGTGTTCTAGGGCTTGTATTGGATCTTTGGTGAAGATTTATTTTGCTATACAGTGGATGGATGCTCGTTGCCATGTATTCCACTCCGACGTTGTTTTGTTGACACGTACAGCAGTGGTTTTCAACCCTTTTCATATCAAGGCACATTATTTATTGGGAATTTGAGCCACGGAACCACCATTTGATGAGATTTAGCATACCCAAAATGTAGAATATTTAGTTGTCGTTGGACAAGACTTTGTCCACAATTCCATGCGGTATTGATGTTGGTACCATTAGGAGAGATAACAGGCTGTATTGATGTTGGTACCATTAGGAGAGATAATAGGCTGTATTGATGTTGGTACCATTAGGAGAGATAACATGCTGTATTGATGTTGGTACCATTAGGAGAGATAACAGGCTGTATTGATGTTGGTACCATTAGGAGAGATAACAGGCTGTATTGATGTTGGTACCATTAGGAGAGATAGCATGCTGTATTGATGTTGGTACCATTAGAAGAGATAACATGATGTTGGTACCATTAGGAGAGATAACATGATGTTGGTACCATTAGGAGAGATAACAAGCTGTATTGATGTTGGTACCATTAGGAGAGATAACAGGCTGTATTGATGTTGGTACCATTAGGAGAGATAACAGGCTGTATTGATGTTGGTACCATTAGGAGAGATAACAGGCTGTATTGATGTTGGTACCATTAGGAGAGAAAGCATGCTGTATTGATGTTGGTACCATTAGGAGAGATAACAGGCTGTATTGATGTTGGTACCATTAGGAGAGATAACATGATGTTGGTACCATTAGGAGAGATAACATGATGTTGGTACCATTAGGAGAGATAACAGGCTGTATTGATGTTGGTAGCATTAGGACAGATAACAGGCTGTATTGATGTTTGGTACCATTAGGAGACATAACAGGCTGTATTGATGTTGGTACCATTAGGAGAGATAACAGGCTGTATTGATGTTGGTACCATTAGGAGAGATAACAGGCTGTATTGATGTTGGTACCATTAAGAGAGATAGCATGCTGTATTGATGTTGGTACCATTAGGAGAGATAACAGGCTGTATTGATGTTGGTACCATTAGAAGAGATAACATGATGTTGGTACTATTAGGAGAGATAACATGATGTTGGTACCATTAGGAGAGATAACAGGCTGTATTGATGTTGGTACCATTAGGAGAGATAACAGGCTGTATTGATGTTGGTACCATTAGGAGAGATAACAGGCTGTATTGATGTTGGTACCATTAGGAGAGATAGCATGCTGTATTGATGTTGGTACCATTAGGAGAGATAACAGGCTGTATTGATGTTGGTACCATTAGGAGAGATAACATGATGTTGGTAGCATTAGGAGAGATAACATGATGTTGGTACCATTAGGAGAGATAACATGATGTTGGTACCATTAGGAGAGATAACAGGTTGTATTGATGTTGGTACCATTAGGAGAGATAACAGGCTGTATTGATGTTGGTACCATTAGGAGAGATAACAGGCTGTATTGATGTTGGTACCATTAGGAGAGATAACAGGCTGTATTGATGTTGGTACCATTAGGAGAGATAACAGGCTGTATTGATGTTGGTACCATTAGGAGAGAGAACATGATGTTGGTACCATTAGGAGAGATAACATGATGTTGGTACCATTAGGATATATAACAGGCTGTATTGATGTTGGTACCATTAGGAGAGATAACAGGCTGTATTGATGTTTGTACCATTAGGAGAGATAACATGCTGTATTGATGTTGGTACCATTAGGAGAGATAAACGGCTGTATTGATGTTGGTACCATTAGGAGAGATAACAGGCTGTATTGATGTTGGTACCATTAGGAGAGATAACAGGCTGTATTGATGTTGGTACCATTAGGAGAGATAACAGGCTGTATTGATGTTGGTACCATTAGGAGAGATAGCATGCTGTATTGATGTTGGTACCATTAGGAGAGATAACAGGCTGTATTGATGTTGGTACCATTAGGAGAGATAACATGATGTTGGTACCATTAGGAGAGATAACATGATGTTGGTACCATTAGGAGAGATAACAGGCTGTATTGATGTTGGTACCATTAGGAGAGATAGCATGCTGTATTGATGTTGGTACCATTAGGAGAGATAACAGGCTGTATTGATGTTGGTACCATTGTGAGAGATAACATGATGTTGGTACCATTAGGAGAGATAACATGATGTTGGTACCATTAAGAGAGATAGCATGCTGTATTGATGTTGGTACCATTAGGAGAGATAACAGGCTGTATTGATGTTGGTACCATTAGGAGAGATAACAGGCTGTATTGATGTTGGTACCATTAGGAGAGATAACAGGCTGTATTGATGTTGGTACCATTAGGAGAGATAGCATGCTGTATTGATGTTGGTACCATTAGGAGAGATAACAGGCTGTATTGATGTTGGTACCATTAGGAGAGATAACATGATGTTGGTAGCATTAGGAGAGATAACATGATGTTGGTACCATTAGGAGAGATAACATGATGTTGGTACCATTAGGAGAGATAACAGGTTGTATTGATGTTGGTACCATTAGGAGAGATAACAGGCTGTATTGATGTTGGTACCATTAGGAGAGATAACAGGCTGTATTGATGTTGGTACCATTAGGAGAGATAACAGGCTGTATTGATGTTGGTACCATTAGGAGAGATAACAGGCTGTATTGATGTTGGTACCATTAGGAGAGATAACAGGCTGTATTGATGTTGGTACCATTAGGAGAGAGAACATGATGTTGGTACCATTAGGAGAGATAACATGATGTTGGTACCATTAGGAGAGATAACATGATGTTGGTACTATTAGGATATATAACAGGCTGTATTGATGTTTGTACCATTAGGAGAGATAACATGCTGTATTGATGTTGGTACCATTAGGAGAGATAAACGGCTGTATTGATGTTGGTACCATTAGGAGAGATAACAGGCTGTATTGATGTTGGTACCATTAGGAGAGATAACAGGCTGTATTGATGTTGGTACCATTAGGAGAGATAACAGGCTGTATTGATGTTGGTACCATTAGGAGAGATAGCATGCTGTATTGATGTTGGTACCATTAGGAGAGATAACAGGCTGTATTGATGTTGGTACCATTAGGAGAGATAACATGATGTTGGTACCATTAGGAGAGATAACATGATGTTGGTACCATTAGGAGAGATAACAGGCTGTATTGATGTTGGCACCATTAGGAGAGATAGCATGCTGTATTGATGTTGGTACCATTAGGAGAGATAACAGGCTGTATTGATGTTGGTACCATTGTGAGAGATAACATGATGTTGGTACCATTAGGAGAGATAACAGGCTGTATTGATGTTGGTACCATTAGGAGAGAGAACATGATGTTGGTACCATTAGGAGAGATAACATGATGTTGGTACCATTAGGAGAGATAACATGATGTTGGTACCATTAGGATATATAACAGGCTGTATTGATGTTGGTACCATTAGGAGAGATAACAGGCTGTATTGATGTTTGTACCATTAGGAGAGATAACAGGCTGTATTGATGTTGGTACCATTAGGAGAGATAAAAGGCTGTATTGATGTTGGTACCATTAGGAGAGATAACAGGCTGTATTGATGTTGGTACCATTAGGAGAGATAACAGGCTGTATTGATGTTGGTACCATTAGGAGAGATAACAGGCTGTATTGATGTTGGTACCATTAGGAGAGATAGCATGCTGTATTGATGTTGGTACCATTAGGAGAGATAACAGGCTGTATTGATGTTGGTACCATTAGGAGAGATAACATGATGTTGGTACCATTAGGAGAGATAACAGGCTGTATTGATGTTGGTACCATTAGGAGAGATAGCATGCTGTATTGATGTTGGTACCATTAGGAGAGATAACAGGCTGTATTGATGTTGGTACCATTAGGAGAGATAACAGGCTGTATTGATGTTGGTACCATTAGGAGAGATAACAGGCTGTATTGATGTTGGTACCATTAGGAGAGATAACAGGCTGTATTGATGTTGGTACCATTAGGAGAGATAACAGGCTGTATTGATGTTGGTACCATTAGGAGAGATAACAGGCTGTATTGATGTTGGTACCATTAGGAGAGAGAACATGATGTTGGTACCATTAGGAGAGATAACATGATGTTGGTACCATTAGGAGAGATAACATGATGTTGGTACCATTAGGATATATAACAGGCTGTATTGATGTTTGTACCATTAGGAGAGATAACATGCTGTATTGATGTTGGTACCATTAGGAGAGATAAACGGCTGTATTGATGTTGGTACCATTAGGAGAGATAACAGGCTGTATTGATGTTGGTACCATTAGGAGAGATAACAGGCTGTATTGATGTTGGTACCATTAGGAGAGATAACAGGCTGTATTGATGTTGGTACCATTAGGAGAGATAGCATGCTGTATTGATGTTGGTACCATTAGGAGAGATAACAGGCTGTATTGATGTTGGTACCATTAGGAGAGATAACATGATGTTGGTACCATTAGGAGAGATAACATGATGTTGGTACCATTAGGAGAGATAACAGGCTGTATTGATGTTGGTACCATTAGGAGAGATAGCATGCTGTATTGATGTTGGTACCATTAGGAGAGATAACAGGCTGTATTGATGTTGGTACCATTGTGAGAGATAACATGATGTTGGTACCATTAGGAGAGATAACAGGCTGTATTGATGTTGGTACCATTAGGAGAGAGAACATGATGTTGGTACCATTAGGAGAGATAACATGATGTTGGTACCATTAGGAGAGATAACATGATGTTGGTACCATTAGGATATATAACAGGCTGTATTGATGTTGGTACCATTAGGAGAGATAACAGGCTGTATTGATGTTTGTACCATTAGGAGAGATAACAGGCTGTATTGATGTTGGTACCATTAGGAGAGATAAAAGGCTGTATTGATGTTGGTACCATTAGGAGAGATAACAGGCTGTATTGATGTTGGTACCATTAGGAGAGATAACAGGCTGTATTGATGTTGGTACCATTAGGAGAGATAACAGGCTGTATTGATGTTGGTACCATTAGGAGAGATAGCATGCTGTATTGATGTTGGTACCATTAGGAGAGATAACAGGCTGTATTGATGTTGGTACCATTAGGAGAGATAACATGATGTTGGTACCATTAGGAGAGATAACAGGCTGTATTGATGTTGGTACCATTAGGAGAGATAGCATGCTGTATTGATGTTGGTACCATTAGGAGAGATAACAGGCTGTATTGATGTTGGTACCATTGTGAGAGATAACATGATGTTGGTACCATTAGGAGAGATAACATGATGTTGGTACCAATAGGAGAGATAACAGGTTGTATTGATGTTGGTACCATTAGGAGAGATAACAGGCTGTATTGATGTTGGTACCATTGTGAGAGATAACATGATGTTGGTACCATTAGGAGAGATAACATGATGTTGGTACCATTAGGAGAGATAACAGGTTGTATTGATGTTGGTACCATTAGGAGAGATAACAGGCTGCATTGATGTTGGTACCATTAGGAGAGATAACAGGCTGTATTGTTGTTTGTACCATTAGGAGAGATAACAGGCTGTATTGATGTTGGTACCATTAGGAGAGATAACAGGCTTTATTGATGTTGGTGCCATTAGGTAAGCGTCATTTTACGCTCTCAAAGAGTTAAAGATCTATAAGGGGTCCATTTGGTTACCAACTGTCCATCATTCAACTGGGGACCACCTGGAACCCCCTCAAGGACCCACTGGTTGAAAACCACTGGCGTACAGCCATAGCTTATGTCGCTGAATTGAGGACGTGGACCAGTAGGCCAATAGAAGATATGTTGAATTGTTATTGTTGTTGCACTTTCCTTTTGACCCTCGACATTTTTTGCTCTTTCCTGTCAAGATGTAGCCTTAATGTTTAAGCGGGGGAGTTCCACACGGTATTTTCTATTTGTATTTTTGTTTTTTAAGTGTGAATGTCTTAAGAAAGGCTTTCCCAAGTTTGAATGTATACTATATTATGAACATATTTTTCTATTTTGTTGTTGTGTTTTATATGTTGGTACTTCTTAAACATTTCGCAATTTTTTTTGTATTAAAGCAAATATGACAATAATCTGAGATGTGTTTGCATCGTGGGTGTATAAAGGCAGTGTGAAAATCTTGTATGTTTGGATCATATAATAGGTCCTCACTAATAATCATGAAAACAATGGCGCATTTTTTTTCCTACTCGGTCTGTGTCTCATAGGAGGGATGTGGGCAGTTCAGAAACCAGTCTGTGTCTCATAGGAGGGCTGTGGGCAGTTCAGAAACCAGTCTGTGTCTCATACAGTAGGATGGCTGAGGGCAGTTCAGAAACCAGTCTGTGTCTCATACAGTAGGAGGGCTGTGGGCAGTTCAGAAACCAGTCTGTGTCTCACAGGAGGGCTGTGGGCAGTTCAGAAACCAGTCAGTGTCTCATAGGAGGGCTGTGGGCAGTTCAGAAACCAGTCAGTGTCTCATAGGAGGGCTGTGGGCAGTTCAGAAATCCATCCACCAGTGACATCATCGATGGGGAATACAAGCTATATAGAAACTGCAGGCTTTCTAGTCCTGAAAAGTTGCAATGCGAAAATGGAAGCCATCGTTCTCACGATAAACATTATTTGTAAAAAACATGTTTTTTTTGTTTATAACAAATCTGCCTAATGATGTCACTGGAGGACGGTTTCTGAACTGCACACGGCCCTCCTATGAGACACAGACTGAGTAGATTTTTTTTTTATCATTGTTATTAGTGAGGACCTATTATATGAAGATAGGTTGAAAAGTGGTGAAGTTGTCCTTTAAGCAATATGTTATACTTTAGCTATTGAAAAATAGCAGATCTACAAGCTCGCAACGTGGCACGAACTTGTAGGTCTGCCATAACTAGCTAATAGCACATGTAGAGCATCACATAGTAGAGCATGTCTGAAATAAATGAAAACCAACATGTAAATATGAAATAAATGCATGTAGCTAGGTGTAATGTTACAGTCCACAGAATACATACAGTAAATATGAAATAAATGCATAGCTAGGTGTAATGTTACAGTCCACAGAATACATACAGTAAATATGAAATAAATGCATGTAGCTAGGTGTAATGTTACATTCCACAGAATACATTCAGTAAATATGAAATAAATGCATGTAGCTAGTTGTAATGTTACAGTCCACAGAATACATACAGTAAATATGAAATAAATGCATGTAGCTAGGTGTAATGTTAGTCCACAGAATACATGTAAATATGAAATAAATGCATGTAGCTATGTGTAATGTTACAGTCCAAAGAATACATCATAAACCCTAACCCTATATATTAAACATGTAACTGCTCCAAAAGCTCTGCAGCAGAATGACAATGCTCCAACTGATATCTCAAAATTTATTTTCACCAAGACATCTCTCTGATGTTGTATTAAAACCATAGACTGTAAAAAATATGGACAAAGCGTTCCCCGGGTCTAACATGAACGTAAAATGAAGCCTGTAATAATATGCTAATTCCTGATGTAAGTCGCCATCTTTGGTACCAGCTGGCCATTGGCTGGCTCCGTTTTGTATACCAGCTGGTCATTGGCTGCCCAGACAACGAGGCGGGACTTCCCCCCTTCTTCTCCGTTGGTTTTTATTTTGACTCGAGTGGGAGGGGAATCCCGATCATAGACTGTAATGGTAGCCACGCCCCTCAGAACATACGCGATGGTTTTTTTTCTTTATGGTCATTTTTTTAATTAATGGGACCATCATTTTCCAAAAAGAATATTATGACATTAGAAATGAGACTTTAAACTAGTGACTGGAAGAAGAAAGTATTCATGACCATGTTTATTAAGGTAATACAGTCTAGGTGAAGTTGGGCCAAAATACATGGGCCTCTATGGAGCTATGGGGCTTTTTGGGTCCGGTCCAGCGCCACAACAGGCCATTATATGAACTACCGATTTCAAATGAGGCTTCACGAAATATCTGGCTGACTGCCCCCCTATTAAAACATACATAATCATATTCCCAAAATTATCTCACAGCTAGGCCAAATATTATTTCTGGGGGCCCAGTTTTGGCCCTCGGGGCCACCTGTTGCCTACCCCTGCTGTAGGCTGTGCCATATCAACATTATGTTTAATTATGACTCCATCAAAAGAAAATATTTCCGACAGATTTTTGACTGTCCACCTACATAATAACCTTCATTTTAATGATTTAAAAATGTTTTCTTTCACATCAGGTTTTTTTTTTTTTTGATTGATTGAAATATTTATTAACAGTTTGCAGAACTACAGTACATTTCAAGCACAAACTCAATACAAAGACTGTTAACTGAGTGGACGACCCAGCATTACACTTGTTTACAACAGGGTCCATACTTTTCTGCCTTGTTGTCTAATTTATTTTCCTTTATTTTTTGTTGTTGACAAAGTGTGTGTTATTGTGTTTAGAACCTCCTCCTCCGACACATAATTATTATTCCTATAAAATAATTTCAATCATCACCGTCCTTGTATTCAGTAACAGTTACACACCTCCTCCACCATGGTGGCAGCAGCGTCTCTTTGCATCCTTTGCTGCGCATGCTCGGCACGTTGACCCGGTAGTGAAACGCGTCTTTGTTTTAATCGTAATGGCGGAATCGAACTCGTTGCTGTGTCTCACAACGAAGGAGCTCAAATATCTCACAAATCGAGTTAAAACGTCTCTTAAAGGAGTTAAAACGTCTCTTAAAGAAGGTAACATGTCTCATAAAGGAGTTAAAACGTCTCTTAAAGAAGGTAAAACGCGTCACATGGAGTCTGTCCGGCTGGAGATAAACGGACACATGACGTCGGTGGGAGAGCAGATATTGTGTGTTTTGGACAAACACACAACAAGCGGTGATGTCGGTCGGCTCAGAGTGTTTGTGTTGGAGCGCCTCAGCGCGGCCGCTCAGTTCATGTGCAGCCTCTTCGAGAGAGAGATGGAGACACCGCTACACTCCGCTGCAGGTTTGTGTGGGCACTGTCTAGTGAGCTAATCTAGTGAGCTAATTTAAGACTTCCGGTGGACGATCTCTTCAAAATAAGAGTACCCTCTAGAGTATTGAAAAAAAGTTTAATTTGCACATTAAAACTACAAATTAAGCATTTAAATGATGCTATAAGACACACATTATGTTTCTGTGTAAAAATAAGTAATTAAATAATAATAATAATATTAAAGTTATCTAAATGGATAAATGCTATTCACTGGAGTGCATGGTCTTTATAAAATGGACACTGGACAAAAGACGGCTCCGCGAGGCAACTATCTGGACATACCCACGTGTTCAGGGAGATGTCCTCTACCACACCCCACTCTCCGCTAAGCGGGAGAGGTGTAAAATTCACAGCAGCAGACGTTCTACTGGGGTCAATGCTCAAAAAAGTACCGTTTCCGGACCCAGAATGGACACTGGACAAAAGACGGCTCCGCGAGGCAACTATCTGGACATACCCACGTGTTCGGGGAGAGGTCCTCTACCACACCCCACTCTCCGCTAAGCGGGAGAGGTGTAAAATTCACAGCAGCAGACCTTCTACTGGGGTCAATGCTCAAAAAAGTACCGTTTCCGGACCCAGAATGGACACTGGACAAAAGACGGCTCCGCGAGGCAACTATCTGGACATACCCACGTGTTCGGGGAGATGTCCTCTACCACACCCCACTCTCCGCTAAGCGGGAGACGTGTAAAATTCACAGCAGCAGACCTTCTACTGGGGTCAACGCTCAAAAAAGTGCTGTGCCTTGGCATTGACATGAAATCACTGGCCTATAACAGACATTGTATGTGTAAAGTGGGTAAAGTAATACTATTACAGTGCTAATTACTGGTGTTGGAACACTAATGAATGGCTCTGCATGCAATTGCAAAGTAATACTAATTATTCTCAATTATGCGTGTTTATCCACTACTTGCAATCATGAGCCATTGACACTGGGGATTTTATATACTGAAAAGAATAGCAGTGTTGACAAAGACACTTCTTTGTACAGGCAGGTCAAATATGAACAGCGGAAACAAGGATGGAAGGATAACAGTGAGATCAAAGTACAATAGTACAAGCTGCTTGTATTGTACTTGGTAGTAAAAGGAACTCCAGCGTGGTGCAAGCCAGTCTTGACACCATCATGTCTGAGACACAGAAACTAGCGCCACAGAAAGAAAATGTTGATACAAAGCATGATCGACAAGACAGTCCATATGACACTGTGATTGATCATGACTTCTTTGGTGATTTTGAGGATGTCAGTGAAAGTACATCTCCCTTCAAAAAACATTTTGAAACGGTAAGGACTGAAGCCAATAAAGCAATGAAAACCACCAATGACACAGGTGAAAATACCTACCATGGGGAACTGATTTTAAACAAGCTGTTCAAGATGCTCTCAACTATTCCAATATGATCAGATCTCCTCTCAGGTGATTTGCGGAGATTCTCTGGAGCCTATGCTGCACAAATAAACCTGTCTAAGAAAAGCACAGCTATTTCTGAGGCCACATTCAAAAACACAAAAGTGTTGCTTTTACGGAATGAGAAACACAGGCACATGCGCTTATTTTACAACCAGTCAGCCATAGATTTCTGTGACAAAGCAGCATACAGAACAACACAGGTAGAGTGCGTAAACCCAGCACCACCTGTAGAAAATTGGAACAAATTGAAAATTGCCAAAACATCTTAGGGGCTCTTATATACACCGGCCATCCCCACATTCAAAGATGTTCTTACAAAATCAAAGCTCAGCAAGTGTGCCAGACAAAACAAAGCCACAAATCAGAGGCACAGAGACAGGATTTTGCAATAGTATATGCAGGTTTGCAAATAATGAAAATAATTGTTGGCTAAATGCAACTCTACAATCTATACTGCATCTACAAGTAGTACAAGATAAATTGAAACCATTGACACCTACTTCGATGGTTCAGTTGTCATCTATGCCGGGGAATTTAGCAGCTCTCATTCAAGCGTTTTTTTCAAAATCCAGGTCACACATTTGATTGCAAAACAATCTGTGGTGTCACTCAACAACTAGTGAATAGCATCCCAGACTTGGCCTTAGGAATGCACAATGACCCATTAGATTTTATACACAAACTAGTAGTTTGGTTGAGTATGTGTGGTGTCCACACAGTTGTTCAAGCAAAACATACAGACATCTGTACATTCTGTGCCTGGACAGTTGAAAGCAATTCTTCTATTACTAATATTTTTGCATTACCCCTGCCACAGAAAAGAGAGTCCCTCAATTCTCTTTTCGAACACTCAATCATGGAAGGTGTAAGTCCAGACAAATGTACAACATGTGGTTGTGATATGAAGCGACAAATATGTTGGAATGACTCTCCTGATTTCATTACTCTTTCTCTGTCGCGTCTTACTGATCGTGGGGCGGTGAGCCGCAAGCATGTAGAACCATCTGGTGTAATCGAAATTCCTATTTGTGATGGCGGTAAAATTAAGTATAAGTTGGCCTCAATCATTTGTCATATAGGCGCTATGGCCAAAACTGGACACTTTTGGGCAGACTTGATTTATGACAATGTTGTAATTAAAGCAAATGACACAATGATAGAAATCTTACCAGCAGCAAATGCTGTGCGAGAGTCAAAAGTAAATGGGTGCTTATATTTCTATGTGAAATGTGGTGATGCTGGCATCACAATAGACAAGGATAATAACAGAACAATAACGGAGGACAATTTGGAAGAAGATGATGATGATGATGTGGTTTTATGCAATGAAAGTCTAAATGACTATGTGTGAAGCCATACCATTACCAATTCTAACATTTCTACAACAGACATCTGCTTTCAAAAAATGTCACACACGGCTTGAAGAAGCAGCAGCGCAGGACTCAACATTTAGATGGAAACTTGAGAAATTCAATCTAGCCAAATTTTCTAGGACAGACGTATGCACCATATTAAACAGCTTTGTAGAATAGCCTACACACTTTGGTCTCCTTTCCTTGGAGATGACCTGCTTTGCCTGAAAAGTCTTAGTCTGTGTAGTTGTACTCAATGTGGTGACAAGGCCTTACCATCTACAAAGAACATGTCACAATTCATAGTGCAGCCACTTGACGTGTCACAAAAAGGCATCTTAGACACTATTGCACAAATATTACCTGCTCAATCTGAACAATGTGAAACATGTCAGCAGGAAAAGAGCTTATCAACATATGAAGTAATTAACAGCCCACAGACCTTACTTCTACTGTTAAGAGCTGGCACAAAAATAAAAAAAACGTTCAATTTATCCTGTCTGTACCACCAAAATGAGTATGCTTTGACCAGTATGTGTGTATTTTTCGACAGGCCACCATATGCGTCATTGTACATCCTTAAGCCTCTTTGTCCAGTGTCCATTCTGGGTCTGGAAACGGTACTTTTGTGAGCGTTGACCTCAGTAGAAGGTCTGCTGCTGTGAATTTTACACCTCTCCCGCTTAGCGGAGAGTGGGGTGTGGTACAGGACATCTCCCCGAACGCGTGGGTATGTCCAGATGGTTGCCTCGCGGAGCCGTCTTTTGTCCAGTGTCCATTCTGGGTCCGGAAACGGTACTTTTTTGAGCATTGACCCCAGTAGAACGTCTGCTGCTGTGAATTTTACACCTCTCCTGCTTAGCGGAGAGTGGGGTGTGGTAGAGGACATCTCCCTGAACGCGTGGGTATGTCCAGATAGTTGCCTCGCGGAGCCGTCTTTTGTCCAGTGTCCATTCTGGGTCCGGAAATGGTACTTTTTTGAGCATTGACCCCAGTAGAAGGTCTGCTGCTGTGAATTTTACACCTCTCCCGCTTAGCGGAGAGTGGGGTGTGGTAGAGGACATCTCCCTGAACGCATGGGTATGTCCAGATAGTTGCCTCGCGGAGCCGTCTTTTGTCCAGTGTCCACTTTATAAAGTCCATGCACTCCAGTGAATAGCATTTATCCATTTAGATAACTTTTTTATGTTATTTAATTACTTATTTTTACACAGAAACATAATGTGTGTCTTTACAATAACTGTAATGTAATAATAATACTAATAATGTAATGTAATAATTATTTAATTAACGATTTAAATAACCTTATTTTATTCTGAAGGCAACCGGATGTCTTAAATTAGTTAGCTCTCAGACAGGAAGTTCTAAATTAGCTCAAAAGACGGAGCCGTTTGTGTGTGTGCGTGTGTGTGTGTGTGTGTGTGTGTGTGTGTGTCATTTCTCAAACATGTTCATGTCAAATTATAGCCCTCCAAGCAGGACCCAATGCTACTGAAGTTTCTGACTTTTTGACGACACAGAGCATTGCGTCCTGTTGCAGCAGTATCCTGCCACCTGGTACGCAGACTACATAAAACATAAACAACGTGTTTATGGCCTGTCTGCGCTCTTTGACGACATTTTTTCGTGTGAGGGTTTCTGAATATGTGAAGTATAAGTACCCATACATGCCGCTGCGAATATCTCCTGTGGCGCGGAAGCCGTTAAGTATTTTTAATTTTGTTTGACCGATTTGGTCGCTTTGATTCTCCTCTTCCTTCCTTGTTTATTGACACCTCATTGTACCGCCTATCTGGCTAGCTAGTGGCGCTATAGCTATGACAGAGCAGATCAGAGGCAGGGACGTAGCCGCACAAGCCAACCGCACACCGGGAGGCGGTACAATAAACGGTAAACAAACAAGAAGAAATAAAGCGACCAAATCGGTCAAACAAAGATTAAAAATACTTAACGGCTTGCGCGCCACAGGAGATATTCGCAGCGGGATGTATAGGTACTTAAAGTTCACAAATTCAGAATAACACAAACTAAAAAGGACGTCAAACACCGCAGATACGATCTCAGAGAGAATATTTACGTCCGCGTTCCAGAATTCCCATACGAAAATATAGTCATGAACAGGGACCCTACATAAAACTCGTCCAAATTTCAGAAAAGCTTTATGGAGGGTCCCGAAAGGGGCTAGTCAAATTATAGCTCCGTTTGCACTGTTGGGTATATTACTTTATATTTTTAATATATTACTTATTCATTATTACCTTAATTTTAAAGTAATATATTATATTACATATTACTGTCTGAGCAAGAGTAATATATTAATATTAATATTACTATTACAGTTACATATTCATTTTTTAATGCTTAAATTGAACAATTAAATATTTTGTATTATATATTGGACAGAATGGACACAGATGTGCACTGTGCAATTATAAGTTTTTTAATTACATGAATTCATTTATTTTATTTTTTTGTAGGCATTTTCATATGACACACAATAGACCTACTGTATACCCTCTAGCCTATAATGACATCACAAGACACAAACCACTTTCTATGCCTTTTATTAAAGCCCACATACAGAACAGGGACTGCCTAGAGTTCTCATCGGGCCTGAAAATGAAGGCCCGACCGTGTGGACAGCTTGCAGATCTGTTCTTTTGGGCACACAATGAGGCGCGCTGCGCTGCGATGGGGAAATTAAATTGCTGTAGGACAGTGGACTGTAACATTGCTTGGTCAACTATATTACGTGTAGCCTATGCAGTGAACATTAACAGCGCTTTCATAGTTATATGGAGCATTTACCGTGGTGACGTTGATTAGGTAATTTAGGTTATCCACCCAGCTGGGTTCAACGAGACAGCAGTGTCTCGTTAAACCCAGACGCTTCCAAAACGAGCTATTGCGGATGAATCGATGGGCGTATAGAACATTTAAGTAAATGGCAAGTTAACTTAAGTTATATACTTTGATGCTGAGCACTAAGCAATTAATTTGGTTCGCAAACCAGAGGGCAGACAGCGGTAGCAAGTTCAACAACCACCGTTCTAATCTGTCACTTCTCTGGTGCGCTGCTGCTGTCTCCTGCCTACAGGTGACTGTATAGTGTCTGATGCTGCGGCTATAATGCGCTTTTTTGGTGGATGGATTCTAAGTTTGTAACGCGTAAATAACGCGTTAACGGCGAATAATTTACATTACATATTACATATTTTTTCTTCAGTAATATATTATATTACACGTTACCGCATTTCGGTAATATATTACGTAATATATTACGTTACATAACGTCCGTTACCCAACACTGTCCGTTTGTAACCTCATAAATCTACGCTTCCTGGGCGGAGGTGGTCCGACAATGCTGCTGTCGCCTCGTCGCCGCAATTCAGCGTCAGTGCCAGTCAATGCATGGACAGTTATTAGGCAAATTATAGTTGTTTAAAATGAAATACTCGTAAATTCATCACAGACACACACATACAGTAATGTAGACGTTTATTAAAAACTTTTTTTTCTATATTTACATGATTGTAAAATTACAATATTAGTATTATGACTGTATTCGGTATTTTTTATATATCATGTCAACACTAAGTTTATCATGTCAACGCTAAGTTTATCATGTCAACGCTAAGTTTATCATGTCAACGCTAAGTTTATCATGTCAACGCTAAGTTTATCATGTCAACGCCAAGTTTATCATGTCAACGCCAAGTTTATCATGTCAACGCCAAGTTTATCATGTCAACGCCAAGTTTATCATGTCAACGCCAAGTTTATCATGTCAACGCCAAGTTTATCATGTCAACGCCAAGTTTATCATGTCAACGCTAAGTTTATCATGTCAACGCTAAGTTTATCATGTCAACGCTAAGTTTATCATGTCAACGCTAAGTTTATCATGTCAACGCTAAGTTTATCATGTCAACACTAAGTTTATCATGTCAACGCTAAGTTTAATTATGACATGTCAACACTAAGTTTAATTATGACATCATACTAAGTTTAATTATGACATGACAATATGTTTGTTATCGTTGGATAATGATGTTGGCACCATTAGGAGAGATAACAAGCAAACGATCAAAATATCAATTCTTCTACACATTCTCTAATTGTGTAGACTTCTCAAAATTTAAATAATAATGCAGATGTTTAAAGGACCACTTCGTTTTTTATCATTAGCATATATGCTAAAACACCCCAGTATATTATCATTGGGTGTCTGTAGCTCCGTGGGCGCACTTTCAAAGCTGTCTACCACCTACGTATTTGTCCCAAAGTGACGTAGGTGGTAGACCCTCGGTAGGCTATCTGAAACTACAAGGGAGCTGTGGACAGGTAGGCTTGCCGTAGCTAGCCTAGCCGCGAAGGACACGGTCCCTCGCTATACACAACAACAACCACCACAACAAACGAAAACAACGAGTCAGTATATGGCTACTCCATGGGAGTTTTTGGACGAGATAATTTTAAATACATATGGGAAGAATCTGCGCTAGGGTCGTTATATTATGAACCAGAAATATACGGATAAAGGAATGCATTAACACATTGAGTACGGCGACTGCCTTCAAAATATAGGCGCTAGAATACCGGAGGTGTCTGATCGCTTTTACTTTGAAAGCCATGAACCGGAAACACTTTCCTAAAAAAGTTGACTTTACAAAGTGACCTCAACATCCGCGATCATCTTAATATATTGTTTTACGCTCCAAAAAGCGTTCATATTTTGCGGGAGAGACGGATGAGGAGCAGAAAATAAGCGCCAGCATATCGCTCTATTCATCACCACGGAGAGCGCCTGGATTAGGAGCTACGAGTCTCGCTTTGCGTCTCGCTAACGTGCTAGTCAATAACAAGCTAACAGTTGCTAACAGTTGGACGTCGCTAGGACGTCCTCACACGTCATTTGAACTCTACTCTACTCTATCCTATGACGTGTGGCAACGTCGTATGTACGGAATCGGTTAATGGGGACAACACTGCTAGTTGCTGTGGACTGATGCCTGCTGGAGCGACCTAGCTAGTAGCTATAGCTTTCCCTGGACCAGTGGGTCGCCCAGGTTTTACTGAGAAGTGGGGACATGCGTTCAGGATGCCTCAAACTGGAAGTTGCAACAGGAGCCCGATGGACCAAGAGGGACATTCAGATTGAAGTAAGTGTTCAATGTATTTACAGCTTATTTGTTTTGTGCGTATCGCCACACCGTATTGTTTACATAAGTGTTAGAGGCTAGGCACGGCTTCAGCCTACAACTTTTCGGTCCAAACATCATACTGTATGTATGGCATGCCATCTGAAGCAATGTATTAGCCATGGGCATGGGCTCGTATGTTTCAGGGTTAGCAATGTAAACATTCAAGTGTTATACCTGTGTCCATTCATTCACTTAGGTCAGCCCAGATGGGTACAGAATGCTGATGAAGCTGAAGACCTCTTTGATGGACTGATGGTGAGCCATACATACGAGACCATTGAGAGCTTTATAAACAAGTAAAATTATTGTAAAATCAATCCTAAAAACCGGAAGCCAATGCTGTGACACTTAAGGCCTATTCATAGTCTGGATTTTCGGTGGTGAGATGACCACCGCTCCGGTGGTGAGCTGACCACCGGAGCTGAAATAACATTGAGCGGTGGTGAGTAAAAACAGAGCGAAGGGCTGGAGCGGTGGCGGTGGTTTGCTCTTCACCGCGGCGCGTGACGTCATGTTGTAGTTCGGTGGTCACCTAAACACCGAAAATCCAGACTATGTATGAGCCTTTAGTTTTAGTTAAAACTCTGGTTGCCGCAAATTGTAATCTGTCAGTTGTTTTCTTTGGCAGTCCAGAATAAAGTGCATTACAGTAATCAAGGCCAGAAAAATCATCTAGATGCATCATACAATATTTCTAAAGGTGAAAAAAGGCAATCTTGGTATTGGTAACATGATTGTGTGAATTAAAATTCAATTCAGAATAATGACCCCCAAGTTCTTTACTGTACTGTTACTTTATACAGTCAGGTTGCCAAGTCTGCTTATTATTATGATTGATATGTGATACTCAGTTGTAGCCTACCTACTAATTTGGTCAGTATTGTATCACATGAAACATACTGTACATAGCCTACACACTCAGTCGTCCATTCCAGTAATCCTTGAGTGCTTTCACCATTACTGACTCTACGTCTTCTCTCACCACAGCATGTGCGTCTGCTCCTGTCCTGTCCTGTCTCCTGTCCTGGCCAGAAGCAGCTCCAGCGATGTGTCATGAAGAAAGCATGAAAAACCACCTGCCTCAGTGACCTATGACTATATCTAGTTTCCAGTTCAACCATAGACCCCTGTTTTTATATATATCTGTAGATGTATGTAAATTAGTACTATTAAAATATAGTTGATTTGATGTCAAGTTTGTTTTTATTTTATCTCATGTAGGCGTATGTATGGTATTTATACATTTTGACCAATTCCTAATACTCTGAGGCTCAAACTGTCATGATATTGCATCCAAGGCCACCATGATACAAATCATTCACATGTCTGTTTATACAAACAAGACCACAATGGAAATACGTGTGACTTTGTCAGTGAATGTGTTTTATTGTACTGTAACATAGGGTTTAAAAAACAAGGCCACACAGGCAAAGTTTGTCCTCCTACTCAGATTACAAAAATCGGACAGTGCAAGAATCCCAGAAGAAAAAGGATCAATATTGCTATATAGAAATACTCTGTTACAAGTAAAAGTCCAGAATTAAAAATGTACTTCAGTAAAAGCACAACAATATTGGTAAAGGCTTAGGAGTAGTACATGTCTAATATTTGAAAATGAGATCACATTGACTTATCAATCCAGATTGTGTTCAATGGCAACATACAAAGTAAATTGTATCTATATAATATACTGTATACTTGGGAGTTCCTTGAAAGCCACTTCTTCATCTCTTGAGTCGAAGACAGCCACCGACCTCAGCTCCTGCATCAAATAAAGTATTATGCAATTATGGGCCTCTGACCAATCATGAGACAATATGGTAACAATAAGGTTTTTCATTTTAGCAAAAATAAATAAAAATAGCAAATGTACAAGCTCGCAGCACGGCACCAACTCCACCACGTGACGCACTGAGCTTGCAGTATATCTGCTATTTTTGAATAGCCAATGCAAATACAGATGCTTTCCCAGTTTTAAATGCTTTTATGTTTGGTTTTTTAGTTTGCAGCTTGATATGGAAAAATGTAACTCTGGTCCATAGGCTTACTCTGAGGCTATGGACCAGAGCTAGGAAAAATGGTGGCGTTTATGTGGAGGGTGTTCCGCAGTTAGCTGTAAGCATCAGACACTCGGTATGTCAAATTAATTTATAGACGTCACAACAACAACCACGTGTAACAACAACCATGTATTTTGAAAGGAAATGCATGTGGTCTCCTCCTGTAATGCAATCGCCATTCATTCTGTACACAGCATTGTAGCTTTAGTTTACTACGACATACCTCTGTTCTGCAACTTCTGCTTCGATGATGATGATGTTCCGCGTCAATTCTTCCATTAGATTGCGGTCGAACTGGAAGATATCTGCGTTGGTGAAATGTTCACTGCACACCCAAAGTCGTTCGAGTACAGCTGGGATTGCATCTGTACTTCATAACGAGTTCTAAACAAGCCAGTCCGACGCTGCGCACATTCGAAATCACTACTATTACGCTACTTACTTACTACCAGAGACTACTAACTACTATACCACCACTACTGCTGTTACTATTACTACCGCTAAATATTAGCTATTATTATTACTTCTATCGCTTTCAACAACAAACACGAGAAACTTTCAGCTTCCTGGGGGCTGCCTCACTGCCTGTCTATCTGTCGCGCAATGCACTGTGGGTATTGTAGGAAATGATATTACCGTGCCTCGGCTCATTACATGACTTGTTCTCCGCAGCGGTTTCATCAAATGTAAAAAAAAAAAATGTTTTCATGAACGGATATCATACTAAAGCATGACAAAGGCCATATAATAGTGGCGAAGTGGTCCTTTAACAATAATTGGACCCTTGAGATTGTAAAATGGAACCAAATCGACACAAAAGGCTTCATTTGGTTTCATTTTTTACACTCTCAAGTCGACTAGTCCTTATTTTTAGCTGGGATCAATACATTTACACTTTGTTTTTGTTTTAGTGAACACAGGTGGAGGAATTGGTGAAAAAAAGAAGAAAGACAAAGAAATAAAGAAAAGGTCCAAAGGAAAGAAGACGACGGGTGAGAAATAAACAACATTATATCTGTATTCTACGTATGTATGTGAATATTGTTGCTAAAAACAATACATTCTTCATTGTTTGACCTGAAGATGGAGTGATAACAATACATTCTTCATTGTTTGACCTGAAGATGGAGTGATAACAATACATTCTTAATTGTTTCACCTGAAGATGGAGTGATAACAATACATTCTTCATTGTTTCACCTGAAGATGGAGTGATATAGTACTTTAGTTTCTCAATGATTGTTTGATCTGGTTTAGACTAAGCAATAATTCCTCCCCACACACATTTGATTGATTGGAGGTGTGGCCGCTTGTCCCGGGACTCCAGTGGTCCGGGACTCCAGGGGCCCTGGATTCCAGGGGCCCTGCGTCTCCAGGGGCCCTGCGTCTCCATGGGTCCTGGACTCCAGGGGCCCTGCGGCTCCAGGGGCCCTGCGGCTCCAGAGGCCCTGGACTCTAGGGGCCCTGCGGCTCCTTGGAACCACATATCTTTAGATGGGGGTCGGCGGCCAATTATATATAGTTTTTGGGGTCCTTGACATGACAAACTTTGAGATCCACTGATATAGAAACATAGGGGAAAACTGTCACGATTTAAAAGACATTTGTAGAAAACTTGCTTGTGATACTGTGGAGGATATATTTTCAACGCAAATGTGTACTGGCTCGTTGGTATAACAACAAGCACTGCACTCTCTAGCCTGCTACTAGCTCGCTGCACTCGCTAGCCTGCTACTAGCTCACTGCACTCGCTAGCCTGCTACTAGCTCACTGACTGCACTCGCTAGCCTGGTACTAGCTCACTGCACTCGCTAGCCTGCTGCTAGCTCACTGACTGCACTCACTAGCCTGCTACTAGCTCACTGACTGCACTCGCTAGCCTGCTACTAGCTCACTGCACTCGCTAGCCTGCTACTAGCTCACTGCACTCGCTAGCCTGATACTAGCTCACTGCACTCGCTAGCCGGCTACTAGCTCACTGCAATCGCTAGCCTGCTACTAGCTCACTGCACTCGCTAGCCAGCTACTAGCTCACTGCACTCGCTAGCCTGCTACTATCTCGCTAGCCTGCTACTAGCTCGCTGCACTCGATAGCCTGCTACTAGCTTGCACTAGCCTGCTACTAGCTCGCTGCACTCGCTAGCCTGCTACTAGCTCGCTGCACTCGCTAGCCTGCTACTAGCTCGCTGCACTCGATAGCCTGCTACTAGCTCACTGCACTCGCTAGCCGGCTACTAGTTCACTGCACTCGCTAGCCGGCTACTAGCTCACTGCACTCGCTAGCCGGCTACTAGCTCACTGCACTCGCTAGCCTGCTACTAGCTCACTGACTGCACTCGCTAGCCTGCTACTAGCTCACTGCACTCGCTAGCCGGCTACTAGCTCACTGTACTCGCTAGCCTGCTACTAGCTCACTGACTGCCCTCGCTAGCCTACTACTAGCTCACGGCACTCGCTAGCCTGCTACTAGCTCACTGCACTCGCTACCCTGCTACTAGCTCACTGCACTCGCTAACCTGCTACCAGCTCACTGCACACGCTATCTGGCTACTAGCTCACTGCACTCGCTAGCCTGCTACTAGCTCACTGCACTCGCTAGCCGGCTACTAGCTCACTGCACTCGCTAGCCTGCTACTAGCTCACTGACTGCACTCGATAGCCGGCTACTAGCTCACTGCACTCGTTAGCCTCCTACTAGCTCACTCACTGCACTCGCTAGCCTGCTACTAGCTCACTGCACTCGCTAGCCGGCTACTAGCTCACTGTACTCGCTGGCCTGCTACCAGCATGTTGCACTCGCTAGCCTGCTACTAGCTCGCTGCACTCGATAGCCTGCTACTAGCTTGCGCTAGCCTGCTACTAGCTTGCTGCACTCGTTAGCCTGCTACTAGCTCACTGCACTCGCTAGCCTGCTACTAGCTCGCTGCACTCGCTAGCCTGCTACCAGCTCACTGCACTCGCTAGCCTGCTTCTAGCTCACTGCACTCGCTAGCCTGCTACTAGCTCGCTGCACTCACTAGCCTGCTACTAGCTTGCTGCACTCGCTAGGCTGCTACTAGCTCACTGCACTCGATAGCCTGCTACTAGCTCACTGCACTCGCTAGCCGGCTACTAGCTCACTGCACTCGCTAGCCTGATACTAGTTCACTGCACTCGCTAGCCTGCTACTAGCTCACTGCACTCGCTAGCCGGCTACTAGCTCACTGCACTCGCTAGCCGGCTACTAGCTCACTGCAATCGCTAGCCTGCTACTAGCTCACTGCACTCGCTAGCCGGCTACTAGCTCAATGCACTCGCTAGCCTGCTACTAGCTCACTGACTGCACTCGATAGCCGGCTACTAGCTCACTGCACTCAATAGCCGGCTAATAGCTCACTGCACTCGATAGCCTGGTACTAGCTCACTGCACTCGCTAACCTGCTACTAGCTCACTGCACTCGCTAACCTGCTACTAGCTCGCTGCACTCGCTAGCCTGCTACTAGCTCGCTGCACTCGCTAGCCTGCTACTATCTCGCTAGCCTGCTACTAGCTCGCTGCACTCGATAGCCTGTTATAGCCTGCGCTAGTCTGCTACTAGCTTGCTGCACTCGCTAGTCTGCTACTAGCTCACTGACTGCACTCGCTAGCCTGCTACTAGCTCGCTGCACTCGTTAGCCTGCTACTAGCTCACTGTACTCGCTAGCCTGCTACTAGCTCGCTGCACTCGTTAGCCTGCTACTAGCTCACTGACTGCACTCGCTAGCCTGCTACCAGCTCACTGCACTCGCTAGCCGGCTACCAGCTCACTGCACTCGCTAGCCAGCTAATGGCTCACTGCACTCGCTAGCCGGCTACTAGTTCACTGCACTCGCTAGACTGCTACTAGCTCACTGACTGCACTCGCTAGCCTGCTACTAGCTTGCTGCACTCTCTAGCCTGCTACTAGCTCACTGACTGCACTCGCTAGCCTGTTACTAGAACATTGCACTCGCTAGCCGGCTACTAGCTCACTGCACTCACAAGCCGGCTACTAGCTCACTGCACTTGCAAGCCTGATACTAGCTCATTGCACTCGCTAGCCGGCTACTAGCTAACTGCAATCGCTAGCCTGCTACTAGCTCACTGCACTCGCTAGCCGGCTACTAGCTCACTGCACTCGCTAACCTGCTACTAGCTCACTGCACTCGCTAGCCTGCTACTAGCTCACTGACTGCACTCGATAGCCGGCTACTAGCTCACTGCACTCGATAGCCGGCTACTAGCTCACTGCACTCGCTAGCCGGCTACTAGCTCACTGCATTCGCTAGCCTGGTACTAGCTCACTGCACTCGCTAACCTGCTACTAGCTCACTGCACTCGCTAACCTGCTACTATCTCGCTAGCCTGCTACTAGGTCGCTGCGCTCGATAGCCTGCTACTAGCTTGCGCTAGCCTGCTACTAGCTCGCTGCACTCGCTAGCCTGCTACTAGCTCGCTGCACTCGCTAGCCTGCTACTAGCTCACTGACTGCACTCGCTAGCCTGCTACTAGCTCGCTGCACTCGCTAGCCTGCTACTAGCTCGCTGCACTCGCTAGCCTGCTACTAGCTCACTGCACTCGCTAGCCTGCTTCTAGCTCACTGCACTCGATAGCCGGCTACTAGCTCACTGCACTCGCTAGCCGGCTACTAGTTCACTGCACTCGCTAGCCGGCTACTAGCTCACTGCACTCTCTAGCCTGCTTCTAGCTCACTGCACTCGCTAGCCTGCTACTAGCTCGCTGCACTCGCTAGCCTGCTACTAGCTCACTGACTGCACTCGATAGCCGGCTACTAGCTCACTGCACTCGATAGCCGGCTACTAGCTCACTGCACTCGCTAGCCGGCTACTAGCTCACTGCACTCGCTAGCCTGCTACTAGCTCACTGCACTAGCTAGCCTGCTTCTAGCTCACTGCACTCGCTAGCCGGCTACTAGCTCGCTGCACTCTCTAGCCTGCTACTAGCTCACTGACTGCACTCGCTAGACTGCTACTAGCTCACTGACTGCACTCGCTAGACTGCTACTAGCTCACTGACTGCATTCGCTAGACTGCTACTAGCTCACTGACTGCACTCGCTAGCCTGCTACTAGCTCACTGCACTCGCTACACTGCTACTAGCTCACTGACTGCACTCACTAGAGTGCTACTAGCTCACTGAATGCACTCGCTAGCCTGCTACTACCTCGCTGCATTTGCTAGCCTGCTACTAGCTCACTGCACTCGCTAGCCGGCTACTACTTTGCTGCATTTGCTAGCCTGCTACTAGCTCACTGCACTCGCTAGCCAGCTACTAGCTCGTTGCATTCGCTATCCAGCTACTAGCTCGCTGCACTCGCTATTCCAGACAGCAATTCCGCAGGTCTCATAGGGGTAATAAAACACTTTGGGACATTTTTGTTATTTGGATCATCAAAATATGTATATTAGAGGTCCTGTGGATGCCAAAAATCCAAACTAGAAAATGCGGAGGACCCCTCCTGGGGCTTCTATAGACAGAGAGAGAGAGAGAGCTAATTCCCCCACACAGTAACTCATTTCTCACCCATTTCGGACGCGGGGCAGCTCGCCAGAACCGGGCTGGCACCCTGGGCGAGCTCCTGTGGGTCTGGAAGTTTTGGGGACCCACCGGGGACCCTACACGGAGTTGAATCCACTCAGTTCACACGAATGGTGTTTTTTTTTTAAAGCCTCGGGCAAAGCGATTTGGGCCGATCTCTCTCTCACACACACACACACACACACACAGCCTTCATGTTTTCATGTTACTCCTACTTAACGTGCACTGCATTTAGGGTTAGGGAATAGATATGGGGTCAGTAATGGGGCGTGTCAGACCTATAGATATGGGGTCAGTAATGAGGTGAGTCAGTGCTGTTTGAACAATGTGCACCCATTTTGCAACCTGGTGATTTAGTGAGCTCGTAGATCAGCTGTTGTGCCGAAGCTTGTGTGTGTGTGTCCACTCCTGTGTCATCCTCCTTTGTTGGATCTGTTGCGTTTTTAATGACTCAACCGATAAGTCTATTGCAACCCATTGGAAGAGAGAGAGGGAGAGACAGAAAATGTTAATTAATCAATTACTAATAAAATCTTTCTCCCCCTAGACGTCCTCGCCTCCACAGAGGAGTTTCCTGATGAACATCAGGAGAGGAACTACAGTCTGGTCCAGGAGATCCAGGATACGAGCTACAGTCTGGTCCAGGAGACAAGCTCCAGTCTGGTCCAGGAGGAACCACATCATCAGGAGAGGAGATCCAGTCTGGTCCAGGAGGAACCACAACATCAGGAGAGGAGATCCAGTCTGGTCCAGGAGATCCAGGAGAGGAACTCCAGTCTGGTCCAGGAGGAACCACAACATCAGGAGAGGAGATACAGTCTGGTCCAGGAGAAACCTCAACATCAGGAGAGGAGATCCAGTCTGGTCCAGGAGATCCAGGAGAGGAGATCCAGTCTGGTCCAGGAGATCCAGGAGAGGAGATCCAGTCTGGTCCAGGAGGAACCTCAACATCAGGAGAGGAGATCCAGTCTGGTCCAGGAGATCCAGGAGAGGAGCTACAGTCTGGTCGAGGAGATCCAGGAGAGGAGATCCAGTCTGCTCCAGGAACAACCACAACCTCCACACATTAAAGATGTACAAGAGGAGCTACTTCAAAGAGCAGAAGAGGCTGGTGGGTCAACATTGGCATTACTAGCAGTGAAAAGTGAAGATGATGAAAACAGAGAGACAGAGCCTGTAGCCGGCACCTCAACTGAACACATGAAAACACAAGCTTATATAGAGTACTGGGTACGATCACAACCAACTAGTGATGAGCAGCTCCTCTCTTCACACTGTTCTGAATCTGACACTGAAGACAGTGATGAGTGGGAGGAGACTAGGGGAGATCAGTCAGCTTTAAACACAATGAAATCACAAAACACACACAATGTGGGAGGACAGCACAAGCTGTCCCAGGACCTGAAATCATCAAAACAAACTGACTCCATGAGGAGTCACACAGGGAAGAAACCTTTTAGTTGTACAGAGTGTGGCAAAATGTTTAATCGCAAGATAAATGTAACAATGCACATGAGGATTCATAGAGGGAAGAAACCTTTTAGCTGTACAGAGTGTGGCAAAATGTTTAATCAAAAGGGAACTCTGAAGATACACATGATGACTCATACAGGCGAAAAGCCATTTGCGTGTACAATATGTGGTAAAGGCTTTACTCAGACAGGTAATCTAAAAAAACACATGGCGACTCATACAGGTGAAAAGCCATTTTCTTGCACAGTATGTGGTAAAGGCTTTACTCGGACTGATGATCTAAAAAGACACATGAAGACCCATACAGGCGAAAAGCCATTTTCTTGTACAGTATGTGGTAAAAGCTTTATTGAGACAGGTAATCTCAAAAAACACATGGTGATTCATACAGGCGAAAAGCCAATTTTGTGTACAGTATGTGGTAAAAGCTTTATTCGGAAAAGTAGTCTAAAAAGTCACATGAGGACTCATACAGGTGAACAGGCATGTTCTTGTACAGTATGTGGTAAAGGCTGTTTTAGCGCAAATAGTCTAAAAACACACATGAGGCGAAAACATACAGGGACTCGTACAGGCGAAAAGCCATTTTCTTGTACATTATGTGGTACAGGCTTTACTAAGACTCGTGATCTAAAAAGACACATGATGACTCATACAGGCGAAAAGCCCTTTCATTGTACTGTTTGTGGAAAAGGCTATAGTTTTACTCGTCATCTAAAAACACACATGATGACTCACACAGGGGAAAAGCCCTTCTCGTGTACAGTTTGTGGCCAAGGCTGTGTTACCAAAAGCAACCTCAAAACACACATGATGATTCATACAGGCGAAAAGCCCTTTTTGTGTACAGTATGTGGTACAGGCTTTATGTACAGGCGTGATGTAAAAAGACACATGTTGACGAAACATGGCGAAAGGGCATTTTCTTGTACAGTATGTGGTAAAGGCTCTTTTGACACAAGTGATCTAAAAAGACACATGAGGATTCATACAGGTGAAAAGCCCTTTTTGTGTACAGTATGTGGTACAGGCTATTTTTGTGAAAATGATCTAACAAAACACATGATTAGTCACACAGATGAAAAGCCATTTCCTTGTACAGAGTGTGGCAAAATGTTCAAGCGCAAGCCACATCTGAAGAGACACATTGTTTCTATGCATGCACCTGAAAAGCCATTTTCTTGTACAGTATGTGGTAAAGGCTGTGTTAGCAAAAGTCATCTAAAAACACACATGCTGACTCATACAGGCGAAAAGGCATTTTTGTGTACAGTATGTGGTAAAGGCATTGCTAGTAAACACGGTTTAAAATTCCACATGAGGATTCATACAGGCGAAAGGCCATATTCTTGTACAGTATGTGGTAAAGGCTTTATTGAAAATAGACTAAAAGAACACATGATGACTCATACAGGCGAAAAGCCCTTTCTGTGTACAGTATGTGGTAAAAGCTTTATTGGCTCGAATACTCTAAAATGTCACATGATGACTCACACAGGCGAAAAGCCATTTTCTTGTACAGTATGTGGTAAAGGCTTTACTCGGACTGGTGATCTAAAAGAACACATGAAGACCCATACAGGCGAAAAGCCATTTTCTTGTACAGTATGTGGTAAAAGCTTTAGTGTAAAGCATCGTCTAAAAAGTCACATGAGGACTCATACAGGTGAACAGGCATGTTCTTGTACAGTATGTGGTAAAGGCTGTTTTAGCGCAAATAGTCTAAAAACACACATGAGGCGAAAACATACAGGGACTCATACAGGCGAAAAGCCATTTTCTTGTACAGTATGTGGTAAAAGCTTTAGTGTAACGAATGGTCTAAAAAGTCACATGAGGACTCATACAGGTGAACAGGCATGTTCTTGTACAGTTTGTGGTAAAGGCTTTTTTCACGCAAATAGTCTAAAAACACACATGAGGCGAAAACATACAGGCGAAAACTAAAGCCATTTTCTGGTACAGGCTGTACTCAGAAGATTAATCTAAAAGTACACATGAGGACTCGTACAAGCCATCAGTCTAAGTCATATGATCAGTCAGTCAAATCCAAGATGACAATGATGCAAAAATAAAAGCTGTCACAGTCACAGACTTTTGTCATTCATTGTACAGTCTAGGTCTTGTATTTCTATGTATCCCCTGGTCTAGTTTTCATGGTTCTATGTTTGTTTTCTCCAGCTGTTCTCTCATTTTGTAATCAACCCTCATGTGTGTATCAATCTGTTTTAAGTTGTTCATGTACACCTTTATTCTGTATTCAAAAAACATTTCTCTGAAAAACCCTATGTTTCTGTCAGTGGTGCTCAACCGTTTTCATGTCAAGGACCCCCAGAATTATCTCTATTGGGCCACGGACCCCCCCCCCCAATCACGAAATATCTAGTTCCAGGGACCCCCCAGAAGAAAATATTTTAGTTAAAAATGTTCACATGTAGGTACCCTCACATGTTCTCCCTGTGTCCCCTAGTATAGGTACCCTCACATGTTCTCCCCGTGTCCCCTAGGGTAGCTACCCTCACATGTTCTCCCCGTGTCCCCTAGGGTAGGTACCCTCACATGTTCTCCCCGTGTCCCCTAGGGTAGGTACCCTCACATGTTCTCCCCGTGTCACATGTTTTCCCCGTGTCCCCTAGGGTAGGTACCCTCACATGTTCTCCCCGTGTCCCCTAGGGTAGGTACCCTCACATGTTCTCCCCGTGTCCCCTAGGGTAGGTACCCTCACATGTTCTCCCCGTGTCCCCTAGGGTAGGTACCCTCACATCATGTTCTCCCCGTGTCCCCTAGGGTAGGTACCCTCACATGTTCTCCCCGTGTCCCCTAGGGTAGGTACCCTCACATGTTCTCCCCGTGTCCCCTAGGGTAGGTACCCTCAGATGTTCTCCCTGTGTCCCCTAGGGTAGGTACCCTCACATGTTCTCCCCGTGTCCCCTAGGGTAGGTACCCTCACATGTTCTCCCCGTGTCCCCTAGGGTAGGTACCCTCACATCATGTTCTCCCCGTGTCCCCTAGGGTAGGTACCCTCACATGTTCTCCCCGTGTCCCCTAGGGTAGGTACCCTCACATGTTCTCCCCGTGTCCCCTAGGGTAGGTACCCTCACATGTTCTCCCTCTCTCTCGCCTGATGGAGGGGAAAGGAACTGGTTGGAATAACGTGTTCCTTCCACGCGCTATGTCCAACCAGGGAAGCTCCCCCCTGTCAGTTGTAAAGGAGCAACTTGGAGTGCCTCGGTCCCCAACATCTGAGGGAGGCACTCGGTGATAACCCGTGCATGGACTTGCACCATCATGCCTCAGGAGGTGAGGCTGGCACAGGTGGGAAAGGCTGTGGGTGAGTCCTCCCCCCGTCGGGCCAGCTGCCTCCACGCCATACCAGATCGGGGCGAGCGTCCCCCATTTGAGTGTCTGCTCAAATGTACGTACAGTATGTATAATATGATCATTGTCACTAGGGGTGGGTCCCGAACGTCGGGACCAATCTGGTACCGAACCGAACATGCTCAAGTACCGGGTACCCATTACAATAATTCAATTTCGGTTCTCTCTATCGGTTCCTGGGTGACACCATGCACGCACGCACGCACATAAAACAGCTGATTATAATCAGATCCTAATACTCGGAGAGCCAGCAACAGAATGGACCGTGGTAAGGGTAATCGCTCTTGTCGCTCAAAAGTATGGCTTCACTATAGTAGACAATCAAAGCAGTTATAGCGTCCACTGTCCAGATGCCGTGGCCGCGGTGCTCGGCTCGCACACAATACAACAACAAAGTTAACTTCGGGAGAGAGCCCCCACAGATCTGCCCTTCATGCAACGAACGGCAGATCGATGAGCGCATGGGGGGTTTTGCAGCCTGGCGCACTGGCGCAGCTCCATGCGCGTTGTGGATCTCTCATTTTATGGAACGAACGTACCACCGGTATGCTGTTAGCTTGTTGCTAACGGGACCCTGTTAGCAACAAGTCTCTCTCTCTCAGACGTTCTCTCTAACACGTCTCTCTCTCTCGCGCGCGCGCGCGTTAGAGAGACGATCTCTCTAACACGTCTTTCTTTTTCTCTCTCTCTCTCTCTCTCTCTCTCTCTAACACGTCTTTCTTTTTTTCTCTCTCTCTCTCTCTCTCTCTCTCTCTCTCTCTCTCTGTCTCTCCCCCTCTCCCCCTCCCTCCCGTTGAAGCACTGTAGTGTTGCACTGTTCTGATGTGATATTACCGGTATATGAAATAGCCTATCATACATTTTATTTTTATGTTATTATTTGCATCTGAACTTGTCAGTAGCCTAACTGTAGGCCTTTACCACAGTACTGTGGTAGTCTACTGTGGAAGAGGATGTTACACTATTTATTCATTATTACATGTCTTAAATTGACATTGAGCTTTTTTGTTAAACATTTGACCTCTTTTATATCATTTTGGAACCGAAATAGGGAACCGTTAAGAACCGGAATCGATAAGCAGAACCGGAATCGGTACCGGACTCGAAAAAATCCTAACGATACCCATCCCTAATTGTCACCCAAATCACCTGCAGCCTAAGTGAAAATATACTGTAGCCCAAAGTCCGGGTCCCCAGGGGAGTTCCACGGGGGTCTGTAACTTTGAGAGTGTAAAAATGGAACAAAATGGATCCTAACATGGTCCATTTGGTTCCATTTATACACTCTCAGAGTTAAATAAACATTGATTTTACAATATAAATTGAGGTGTGTATATATATATATCCAGAAACCAGTGTCTCATAGGAGGGCTGTGGGCAGTTCAGAAACCAGTATGTGTCTCATAGGAGGGCTGTGGGCAGTCCAGAAACCAGTCTGTCTCGTAGGAGGGCTGTGGGCAGTCCAGAAACCAGTCTGTGTCTCATAGGAGGGCTGTGGGCAGTTCAGAAACAAGTCTGTCTCATAGGAGGGCTGTGGGCAGTCCAGAAACCAGTCTGTCTCATAGGAGGGCTGTGGGCAGTTCAGAAACCAGTCTGTGTCTCATAGGAGGGCTGTGGGCAGTTCAGAAACCAGTCAGTGTCTCATAGGAGGGCTGTGGGCAGTTCAGAAACCAGTCAGTGTCTCATAGGAGGGCTGTGGGCAGTTCAGAAACCAGTATGTGTCTCATAGGAGGGCTGTGGGCAGTCCATAAACCAGTCTGTGTCTCATAGGAGGGCTGTGGGCAGTCTAGAAACCAGTCTGTCTCATAGGAGGGCTGTGGGCAGTTCAGAAACCAGTCTGTGTCTCATAGGAGGGCTGTGGGCAGTCCAGAAACCAGTCTTGTGTCTCATAGGAGGGCTGTGGGCAGTCCAGAAACCAGTCTGTGTCTCATAGGAGGGCTGTGGGCAGTTCAGAAACCAGTCTGTGTCTCATAGGAGGGCTGTGGGCAGTCCAGAAATCAGTCTGTGTCTCATAGGAGGGCTGTGGGCAGTTCAGAAACCAGTCTGTGTCTCATAGGAGGGCTGTGGGCAGTCCAGAAACCAGTCTGTGTCTCATAGCAGGGCTGTGGGCAGTTCAGAAACCAGTCTGTGTCTCATAGGAGGGCTGTGGGCAATTCAGAAACCCATCCACCAGTGACATCATCGATGGGGAATACAAGGTATAGAAACTGCAGGCTTTCTAGTCCAGAAAAGTTGCAATGCGAAAATGGAAGCTATCCTTCTCACAATGTAAACATTTTTGTAAAAAACATCTTGTTTAAAACAAATCTGCCTAATGATGTCACTGGAGGATGCTTTCTAAACTGCCCACGGCCCTCCTATGAGACTTTAGCTATTGAAAAATAGCAGATCTACAAGCACTGAGTGCCGCGCTACGAGCTTGGAGGTCTGCTATTTTTGAAAAGTCGTGAAATTGTGGCGCACATCTTTGAATATATACATTTATATGAGACACATACTCAGAGTGTTTGTGTTGGAGCGCCTCAGCGCGGCCGCACAGTTCATGTGCAGCCTCTTCGAGAGAGAGATGGAGACACTGCTACACTCCGCTGCAGGTTTGCGTGTGTGTGTGTGTGTGTGTGTGTGTGTGTGTGTGTGTGTGTGTGTGTGTGTGTGTGTGTGTGTGTGTGTGTGTGTGTGTGTGTGTGTGTGTGTGTGTGTCATTTCTCAAACATGTTCATGTCAAATTATAGCCCTGAAACTCACCTGAAACTGTCATGATGATTATCATGACAGTCATGACGCAACTGCAGCCTGTTTTACGCGATCGCTACATTTACAGTCCAAACTTGTATAATATAAACATTCTGTTTTCAAATATAAAGTACTCACAATTTGTCCCACGGGTGTTAGAAATTTGCTGGTACAGCGATTAGCACTGCTGCATTCCGCGTTCTTTAATAAAAAGCATTTTTGTCTGGTAATTTCTGTGTTTTGGCTTGTTTTTCCTTCTACTTCCGCCTGTCGGCTTCAACTGCGCCTCGGCACTCCTGTCGGTTCTCACTTGCAATGATTTTCAATGCCCAAAGGAAGCTCCGTCTCCCATAGCCCTAGAATTGCTCTTGTTACATACAGTATGTACAGCCATTAGAAGAGAGGCATTATTTGTATTATTATTATTACCAGTATTATTTTTGACCACCTGGTGGCGGGCTTGAGGAACACAGCTTCTAGAAGGTGACCACTTATAAGGTGACACAGGGGCACTGAGAAGGAACTAGACACAGGGAACCAGGGAGCAAACCGTTCTTACCAGTAGCAGCAGAACAGAGACTAACTTGTAACATCTACTAATAACATCACTGGTATGTTCATGTTCATGATTTCAACTGCTCACTTTGACTTCTGATAAATAAATAACACTCAAACTGGATCAAAGACTGGACATCCATCTGTTGCTATTTTCTGTGTACATGTGTGTAAAGTTTTGGAATTGATCCACAAAGCAGTGCTTTAACTCCAAAGACTGGTTTGTTGAATTCTCTTAGTATGAACACATGAATCAATGCAAGCTTGAAATCAATCTATATGCTTCGCTGACAACACATTATACAACTGACATCCGGGACCTTTTCTTCAGTGGTGTTACTAGTATTCTGACATGCCAAGCGCCCCCTTACGGATGAAAGGTTAAACTGTCAAATGCATGAACATTACAACCCTCTTCTCCTTAAAGTTTTTTTTTTCTTTTTAAACAGCTGTCAACAAACTCAACATTTAACTGATATTCAGTTCAACACTTTTTCTTTTTTTTTTCTTTTTTTTCTTTTTCTTTTTTTTTTAACAGCTATTGTCAACACACAAAACACACGGCATGCATTGTATCGGAACCAGAGTCCATTCACATTATTCAAAATCAGCCAGATGTGACGGGGGCCCTCTGTTGATCCTGACCGGATATCTACGGACAGGTGACTGTGGCTGAGGTATGTTAGGGGCTAAGGGCTCTGGGGCTAGGGGCTCTGGGTTTTGTATTTCAGACCAGTCCATGACATCTCCTCCGTCATCCACAGTCTGCGATCCATACTGAGTGTGGAGATCCTTGACCACCCGTTTGAAGTGGGATGAGTTTCGGGTGATGACATGGTTGTCATTTCTAGCTGTCACCATGGAACCTTTGATAGCAATGACCTTGTAAGGTCGGGGGTTGTAAGCAGGGCATAGTTTTCCATCCTTCTTTTGACGACACAGGACCATGTCGCCCACTTTCAGAGACAACGGAACAGCACGATGCATCTTGTCAGCATGGAGTTTCATCCTGTTCTTCGCCACTGCATCCGCTTGACGCAGCTGCGTATCCATGTGAGAGTGGATGGGAAGAGGAGACTCAGGTAGTTTGATTCTGAGCGGCCTACCAAACAGCACATTGGCAGGAGCCATGCCAGTCGAACAGTGAGGTGTGGCACGGTAGTTGCGGAGGAACGTATACAGAGTCTGTTTCCATGGACGGCCCTCAACATGAGCAGCACGTATGGTCTTTTCAAGGGTGCGCATGAAGCGTTCGGCTTCTGCATTGGCCTGAGGCCACAGTGGTGTTATCTTCCTATGGCTGAAGCCCAAATATCCTGCAAAATCAGCAAATTCAGAACTCTGGAACGGAGGACCATTGTCTGTTTTAACTTGAAATGGAATTCCCAGGGTAGAGAAAATTTTGTCAAGTTTAGGAATCGTGGCTCTGGCCGATGTGGACTGTAGAATCTCCACTTCTGGATATCTGGAGTATTCATCAATCACCACCAAAAGATAATCACCAGACGGGAAAGGACCACAGAAGTCCACACCAACCTTTCCCCAGGGTGATGACGGCAGCTCAGACATGCAGAGAGGTTCTTGTGTGTGAGTGGGCACGACAGCCTGACAGGGGAGACAGCCAGCTATCATCGTTTCTACTTGTCTGTCAATACCAGGGAACCAGACTTTTTCCCTGATCAGCTTCTTGGTTTTGACGACTCCTTGGTGGCCTTCATGAGCAAGTGATATTGCCCTGACTTGTAAAGAATGGGGAACAACAATCCTTGTGCCCCTTAGTATTGTGTCATCTGTAGCAGTCACAGTCAGTTCATCTTTGATTTTCCTGTACGACAGCAGCGCAGCAAAATCAACCCCAGCAGGAAAATCCTGCTTGTCAGACAGTGACCACCATGAGCCTGTTTTGATGAGTCGAATTACTTCACATAGAGTGGGGTCAGCTTTAGTTGCATTTTGGATTTCGGATAGTGTCATTGCCTTGGGAACGGCATTTGTAGTAATGAAGTGTACATATTCTTCTGCTTGCTCTTCATCTGCTGACGCCTCATGTGAGATGTGTGACACCTGTGCAGGATGTCGTGACATGTAGTCTGCTGGATTGTCTTTCCCAGCCTTGTAGCATACTGTGTAGTTATAGGGTTGCAAACGTAGACCCCAGCGTTCTATACGAGCAGGTGGCTTGGATTTGGGGTTGTTGAAAATCCATTCCAATGGTTTATGATCAGTGACTAGGGTAAAGGGCGCGCCATACAGGTATATGTGAAAATGTTCGCAGCCCCACACAATGGCAAGAGCTTCACGTTCTGTTTGTGAATATTTCTGTTCGATGGGTGACAGTGCCCTACTTGCATAGCTTAGCACCCTAGCCGGCTCATTTGTGCCATTTCTTTGTGCCAAAACAGCTCCAAGGCCCACCGGACTTGCATCAACTACCAGTTCAGTCAGTTTATGAGGGTCAAAATAGGTCATCACAGCATCAGTCGTCAAACTTTGTTTCATCTTATCCAGAGACCTCTGGTGATCCTCTGTCCAGCTCCAACGAGCGTTCTTTTTTGTGAGTTCCCTCAGTGGTTGAGTTATGGTGGCAAAATCCTTAATGAAACGGGCACTGTAATTGGCCATGCCAATCAAACTGCGAACTTCACTGGCATTATTTGGGGCAGGAGCGTTGTGTAGTGCCTGAACCTTCTTAGGATCCGGGGAGAATCCACCATCTGAGAATGTGTACCCGAAGAAATCCAAAGTAGTTTGTGCATAGGAGCACTTGGCCTTGTTGAGAGTCAGGTTCTTCTCCTTTAATCGCTCAAATGTCGCTCTCAGAGCGTGATCATGGGCAGCCTTAGTTTTGCCGAACACCAAGATATCATCGCTTAGGTTGATAACTCCTGGGATGCCATCCAGCGTTTGTTGAATGGCATTTTGGAACACCTCTGCAGCTGAGGAGACTCCAAAACTCAGTCTCTTATAGCGTCGCAGTCCGACATGAGTGGAAAACGTTGTGATGTAACGGGAGGATGGCTCTAATTCTAGCTGATGATATCCACAATTTAAATCCAGCTTTGAGAAGAACTTGGCCCCATTGAGTGACTGTATCACATCATCCACTGTAGGTGTGAGATGTCTTTCTCTTTCGATGGCCCGGTTTGGTAATCTCATGTCAACACAGATACGCACTGCTTCTGGGTCTTTTGGCTTCGGAACAGGAACAATTGGAGAGACCCATGGGGTGGGGCCATCCACCCTTTCAATGATATCAAGGTCTTCTAGGCGTTGTAATTCAGCTTCAATTCTCCTTCTCACATGAAACGGTACCCTCCTATGAGGTTGTGCGCCTGGAGGGACATTTGGGTTTATGTGCAATTTGACCCGAAAGTCCTTCAATTTGCCCACTCCATGAAACAGGTCAGCATATTCAGTGAGGAGGCCATCCACTGTAGTCACTTCTGTCTGGTTTGAGGTGATTGTGGGCTGCTTTGGCAGTTGTGGGGATGCGTGAAGTGTGTTGGCAACTGTAATCAGTCCCAGTTGAGTGGCAGTGTCATATCCAAGTAAACTACCATTGCTTCCTTGTAGTACATAGAAAGTTGCATTTGTGAAACGTAGCTTGGATTCCACTAGTGAGTTGAATTTCCCTATAGCAGGTAGTGGTGTGCGTGAACCATAAGGAAAAATGGGAACTGTGGATTTCGTGAGTGTGGGCCTACACCCAAATTTCTGGTATGTAGTTTCATCAATTATGTTTACAGATGCGCCTGTATCAAGCATGACTTGAATGTTGCAGTCCCTTACCTTTATGTTTGCATGTGGGAGATTAGCTTTTGGGCGGGACACAGTGTAAAGATACTCCTCAGAAGGCACAGTGTCTTGTGTGCCTGTTGCTTGGGACATCATACCACCATCTCCACTGGTGTGAACATAACGCACTTCATGTCGACCTCTGGTGCCTCCCTGTGGCTGTTTAGAGTGACAACATTTTGCAAAATGTCCTTGCTTTCCACATGCATTACACATTTTCTCTCGTGCTGGGCACAGCATACCATCCCGATGGGGAAAATTACCAGAGCAATTGTAGCATCTCTTCTTTACAGCCCCCCTTTCCATTTCCACAGCCATAACATCTTCCCTTGTATGTTGGATTGCACTGTGTTGTGACTGTTCCATTCCAGATGCTTGAAACTCAGCAAGCGACATGGTTCTCCCTAATAACAGTAGCTCAGACAGGGTCATCTCTGGTTTTTGTAGTGCCTGGCGTCGTAGTTTGTTGCATGTGCATGTTTGAATAATCATAGTTTTGATCTCCCTTTCAACATCATGGAAGTCACATGTGGCTGCCAGTTGCCTCAGCCTTGTGTGGTAAGAGTCGAGTGATTCTCCCGCTAGTTGTTTAGCTTGTCTGAATTTGTAGGTCTCGTAGGTGACGTTGATTTTCGGGGAAAAATACTCACTCAGTTTGTCTTTAGCACGTGTGTAATCTTTTGCTTCTCCAGTGTCCGTGAGTGTGTCAAAAATGTCTTGTACACCTTCTCCAGCATAGTGCAAAAGCATAGCACGCTTCCTCGTATCATCTTTTACATCCAAAGCAATGATGAAGTTTTCAAACCGTTGTAACCACTTCTTCCACCGGACAGAAGAGTTCTGATCATCATTGACATCAAAAGCAGGGAAAGACGGCAATGCAGCAGCCATGGTTTTGTCGTCTTTTTGTTGTTTTCTCCGTCTTTCTTCCTATTTTTTTTTTTTAAATCCTCGTCGCCAGTGTAAAGTTTTGGAATTGATCCACAAAGCAGTGCTTTAACTCCAAAGACTGGTTTGTTGAATTCTCTTAGTATGAACACATGAATCAATGCAAGCTTGAAATCAATCTATATGCTTCGCTGACAACACATTATACAACTGACATCCGGGACCTTTTCTTCAGTGGTGTTACTAGTATTCTGACATGCCAAGCGCCCCCTTACGGATGAAAGGTTAAACTGTCAAATGCATGAACATTACAATGTGTACCGGGTAGGATCACTCCCACACCTGTGAGGTAACTGCAAAGGAGACTGGAAACTGGAAAAATGTCAGTTACATTCTGTAAGAACGAGCTCTGCTAAGAGTGATAAGGACTTCAAAGGACATCAAAAGAGCCACAAATGGACAGACATTGTTTGTTTCACTGCCAATGCTGATTGACAGGTGATTGGACACACCTGCAGGCTACAGCTCTATTGGGGTGAGTTGGATTTGAAGCAACATGTCTAGTGGTGATGGAGATGCTCGGCCACAAGATGGCGACATTGAACCTGAAAAGGAAAAAAAGAGTTGTCAAACTTACAGCTAAAGGCTTTGGAAATGTAGGTTGCTAAGTATCAAAGGGCAAGAGGATTGGCAGTTAAAAAGGCTGTCAAATTAAGAGAATCAATGAAGGAGCTCATGAACTCAAATGACAATTTGGAGGCTGTTTAAAGGGTCATTTGGATGAATTAATTCATTTATGTGAAAACGCATGATTTAACCCAACTGATTAGAGATCCCACTAGAGTAACTGAACATAGTGAAACTGTTATTGACCTTATAATGGTTTCGGATAAACACAAAATCATTCACAGTGGAGTCATTGTGTATGGTATTAGCAACCATTTTTTAACTTTCTGTACTAGAAAGGTCAAGAGGTCCCCCATAAATTGCCATAAATCTATCAAGAGTAGAAACCTTAAAGGTTATGAGAGTACCCCATTTATTGACAAGCTCAAGAACAAAGACTGGACCAACATCACAAATTGTTTTGATGTAGATGTAGCATGGGAACATTTTCACAAGATTTTCCTACATGAGCTTGACAATGCTGCTCCGTTAAAGGAGACTAGGACTAAACAGAGAACCCAACCTTGGATAAATAAAAATATTTTGAATACCATTCACCTGAGAAATAAAACACTATATAAGTTCAAAAAATCTAAATTGCCTGGTGATTTCAAGGAATATAAAAAATGAGGTACAGAGAATGGTAATCGAGGCAAAAAAGGACTATTTTAAGACTAAAATTGAGGAGCATAAGAATGATCCGAAAAAGCTGTGGTCAACCCTAAAACCTTTAGAGACCCAGGAAAATCCCATAATGAAACAAAGTAGCATAGGCTTAGAGGTAAATGGGTCTATAACATATGATAAAGCTACAGTTGCATTTAGATTTAATGAATTCTTCACAAACATAGCAAATACATTGGTGCAGAAACTTCCTGCTGCTACTAATAAGTTTGGTGATCCACAGAGGATCCACTAGCCTGGTTAATGGGAGTCGAGTCTGATGCTTTCTCCCTGAGTAAAGTAACAGAGGAAGAGGTACTGACAAAACTCAAAGCCCTAAAACTTGGAAAGGCAGCGGGTCATGACAACATTCCGGCCAGATTTCTAGTTGATGCAGCTGAAGTTATTGCTCCCTGCATAACCTACCCAACCAATTCAATTGAACAAGGCCACTTTCCCAGTCTATTTAAATTGGGTTGTACCCTTGTACAAAAAGGGAACCAAATCGGATCCCGGACATTATCGACCTATATCCATTTTATGTTCCGTCTCAAAGGTTGTGGAACGGATTATACATGAGCAAATTAATAATTATTTGACAACACACAACCTCTTGTTTGATTTGCAATCAGGCTTTAGAAAGTCCCACTCCACCGACACCTGTTTGCTTTATCTAACAGATTATATTAGACTAGAGGTGGATAAAGGGAAATACTGTGGCATGGTGATGTTGGACCTCCAGAAGGCATTTGACACGGTGAACTACGACATTCTTTTGAATAAACTTAAGGCTTTGGGTTTTGACAGTGTATCACTTCAGTGGGTGAGGGTCCTACTTGATGGGAAGGAAACAGGTGGTAGACATGAATGGCACCCTGTCCTCGCCGCTAACTCTATCAAGTGGGGTCCCCCAGGGGAGCATTTTAGGTCCACTTTTATTTTTATTATATGTCAATGATATGAAGTCAGCCGTTGACTGCAACTTACTTCTTTTTGCGGATGATTCAGCACTGGTAGTCTCTCATAAGGAGAAAGCAGAGGTCGAAAAGCTACTTAGTGCTGAACTCCTTAAAGTCAGTGTCTGGCTATTAGACAACAAACTGTCTCTCCATCTTGGTAAAACTGAGTCCATTCTCTTTGGGTCAAATTATAAACTGAAGAAGTCTCCTGGGTTTAAAATAGTGGTGGGGGACTTGGAAGTGGCAGCCAAGGAATCCATTACTTACCTGGGGTGCATTTTGGACAACAAGCTTTCAGGAGAAAATATGGCACAAAAAATAGTTTCAAAGGTAAGCCAAAGAACAACATTTTTAGCTAGAATATCTAGCCTTTTAGATACAAACACCCTAAAGATCCTGGCTGGGGCTCTTGTACAATGTCAATTTGACTATGCCTGTACATCTTGGTATACTGGCATTTCTATGACCCTCAAGAAGAAACTCCAGACCTCTCAAAATAAACTGGTTAGAGTGATCCTGAAGTTGCATCCTAGAACTCACCTTCTCCCTGCCCACTTCACCAGTCTGGGGTGGCTTAAAGTGGAGGAGAGAGTATCCCAATTCAAAATGTGTCTAGTTCACAGGATCAGAAATAATTTTGCACCCAAATATTTCAGTGACTATTTTGTAACGGTTAGAGATACTCACAGGCACTACACCAGAGGGAGCCCTACTGATTTTAAACCCTGCCTTTTTCATAACAATATGGGAAAAACATCATTCCTGTACTCGGCAGCAGTTCAGTGGAATGGCTTGCCTTCCAGCCTCAAGGTGACCAGTTCCTTTGATATTTTTAAATCCACTTTAAAAAGATGGTTGGCCAAAAACATAGTGTAAATATAGTGTAGAATAGATGAATGGCACAAATGAAAAGTTTTAATTAATAAAAGTAAGGGGAAAAAAATAAAATAAATCCAGTTTTATTGGTCAGTTTATATGAATTTTGTCCTTTTTTTTGTTTTATTGTTTTATGTTTGTTTTTTAATTGCCTCCTGTTTTTGTCTGTATTGTACCGTTATTGTCTGTTGCTCCCCTTCCCCTTCCCCAAGAGGACCACAATGGAAACAAGCCTAACAGCTTTCTTGTGAATTTATCCTTTTGAAATGTATTTTCAATAAAGTATTCAATCAATCAATCAATCGGACAGGAGCAAACTGCAGGTTGAAAAGACCCTCAGCTCTGAACTCGGTAGAATCTGCACCTGGCTCGCTGATATCAAACTATCCTTACACCTGGGAAAACCTGAATCCATTCTCTTCGGATCAAATAGTAATCTCAACAAGGCAGATGGCTTCTTGGTTAGTGGGTGACAATATTATCACACGAAAAGTTGAAATTACCTACCTAGGTTCCATCCTGGAGGCCAATCTTTCCGGTGATAAAATGGCCACCAACGTAATCAAAAAAGTCAATCAAAGAACAAGATTCCTTTATAGGATCTCCTTACTGGTCAACAAAAACACCTTGAAGACCTTAACAGGAGCCCTCGTACAAGGTTTCTTTGACTATGCATGCACCTCTTGGTACCAGCACCCTTAAGCCCCTTAAGCACCACAGGCCCTTAAAACAAGGCTCCAGACCTCCCAAAACAAACTGGTCAGGCTCCTACTTGGCCTCACCCCCCGAACCCACCTCACCCCTGCCCACTTTGACAGGCTGGGATGGCTTAGGGTCGACGATGGGTCTTGCAATCTTGCAATGGGTCTGGTCCACAAGATTCGATACACCACCAAGATACCCATGTACCTGTCTAGATACTTCCTTAATGTAAACGAAGTCCACACCCACAACACCAGAGGTAGTACAACAAACCATGTAAAACCCAGATTCGGCACAAACAAGGGACTAAATTATTTTCGCTCCTATGCCACCAAAATGTGGAACGCCCTACCAACAGTCATTAAGACATGTGAATCCCTTGACTCCTTCAAAACCGCTCTCAAAGGGCACCTACGGACGGACGCAATTCGAAACTGGCCCCTGTAAAATCTGATTCCCCCCCACCGCCCCCCCCCCCTTTCCCCTCACTGTATATGTTTATTTTCCCTTTTTGCTTCCTTTATGATGAATTCCTGTTCTGTTCTTTAACTATATAGAAGTGTCTATTTGTATGTCTCTAAATGTTTTGATGAATTAAACAAAGTGGACCCTGTTGTAAAAGTGTAATGATTGGGTCGTCCACTCACGGTTAACAGTCTTTGTATTGAGTTTGTGCTTGAAATGTTCTGTAATTCTGCAAACTGTTAATAAATATTTCAATCAATCAATCACCGTCCTTGTATTCAGTAACAGTTACACATCTCCTCCACCAGGTGGCAGCAGCGTCTCCCTGCATCCTTTGCTGCGCATGCTCGGCACGTTGACCAGGAAGTAAAACGCGTCTTTGTTTTCATCGTAATGGCGGAATCGGACTTGTTGCTGTGACGGTCTCACAACGAAGGAGGTCAATATCTCATAAATCGAGTTAAAACGTCTCTTAAAGCAGTTAAAATGTCTCTTAAAGAAGGTAACATGTCTCATAAAGGAGTTAAAACGTCTCTTAAAGAAGGTAAAATATCTCTTAAAGAAGGTAAAACGCGTCACATGGAGTCTGTCCGGCTGGAGATAAACGGACACATGACGTCGGTGGGAGAGCAGATATTGTGTGTTTTGGACAAACACACAACAAGCGGTGATGTCGGTCGGCTCAGAGTGTTTGTGTTGGAGCGCCTCAGCGCGGCCGCTCAGTTCATGTGCAGCCTCTTCGAGAGAGAGATGGAGACACCGCTACACTCCGCTGCAGGTTTGTGCGTGTGTGTGTGTGTGTCATTTCTCAAACATGTTCATGTCAAATTATAGCCCTGAAACGCATGACTGTCATGATGATTATCATGACAGTCATGACGCAACTGCAGCCTGTTTTATGCGATCGCTACATTTACCGTCCAAACGTGTATATAAACCATAGACTGTAAAAAAATATGGACAAAGCGTTCTCCGGGTCTAACATGAACGTAAAATGAAGCCTGTCAGTCCTTGAATTGTAAATCGCCATCTTTCTAGATCCGTTTGAGCCCAGCTGGCCATTGGCTGGCCCAGACAACGAGGCGGGACTTCCCCCCTTCTTCTCCTTTGTTTTTTATTTTGACTCGAGTGGGAGGGGAATCCCGATCATAGACTGTAACGGTAGCCACGCCCCTCAGAACATACGTGACTTTATTTAATTAATGGGACCATAATTTTCCAAAAAGAATATTATGAGATTAGAAATGAGACTTTAAACTAGTGACTGGAAGAAGAAAGTATTCATGACCATGTTTATTAAGGTAATACAGTCTAGGTGAAGTTGGGCCCAAATACATGGACTTCTATGGGGCTATGGGTTTTTCTGGGTCCAATGACAGCGCCACAACAGGCCATTATATGAACTTTCAGGAAATCCCGATTTCCTCAGCGGCTTCACAAAATATCTGTCTGACTGCCCCCCTGATATAAACATTCCGTTTTCAAATATAAAGTACTCACAAATTGTCCCACGGGTGTTTCAAATTTGCTGGTACAGCGATTAGCACTGCTGCATTCTGTGTTCTTTAATGAAAAGCATTTTTGTCCGGTCATTTCTGTGTTTTACACAATTAGACTTAATGTTGACATGATAAACGTAATGTTGACATGATGTCATAATTAAACAATGTTGACATGATGTCATAATTAAACAATTGACTCCATTGGCCAGGGACTCCAGGGGCCAGGGACTCCATGGGGCCCGGGACTCCAGGGGCCCTTGACTCCAGGGCCACGGGACTCCAGGGGCCCTGCGGCTCCTTGAAACCACATATTTTTAGATGGGGGTCGGCGGCCAATTATATATAGTTTTTGGGGTCCTTGACATGACAAACTTTGAGATCCACTGATATAGAAAACTGAAAACTACAAAACTACAAAAGACATCTGTAGAAAATTAGCTTGTGATACTGTGGAGGATATATTTTCAACGCAAATGTGTACTGGCTCGTTGGTATAACAAGCACTGCACTCTCTAGCCTGCTACTAGCTCGCTGCACTCGCTAGCCTGGCACTAGCTCACTCGCTGCACTCGCTAGCCTGCTACTAGCTCACTCACTGCACTCGCTAGCCTGCTACTAGCTCACTGACTGCACTCGCTAGCCTGCTACTAGCTCACTGACTGCACTCGCTAGCCTGCTACTAGCTCACTCACTGCACTCGCTAGCCTGCTACTAGCTCACTGACTGCACTCGCTAGCCTGCTACTAGCTCGCTGCACTCGCTAGCCTGCTACTAGCTCGCTGCACTCGCTAGCCTTCTACTAGCTCGCTGCACTCGCTAGCCTGCTACTAGCTCACTGACTGCACTCGCTAGCCGGCTACTAGCTCAATGCACTCTTTAGCCAGCTACTAGCTCACTGCACTCGCTAGCCTGCTACTAGCTCGCTGCACTTGATAACCTGCTACTAGCTCGCTGCACTCGCTAGCCTGCTACTAGCTTGCTGACTGCACTCGCTACCCTGCTACTAGCTCACTGACTGCACTCGTTAGCCTGCTACTAGCTTGCTGACTGCACTCGCTACCCTGCTACTAGCTCACTGACTGCACTCGTTAGCCTGCTACTAGCTCACTGACTGCACTCGTTAGCCTGCTACTAGCTTGCTGCACTCGCTAGCCGGCTACTAGCTCGCTGCACTCGCTAGCCGGCTACTAGCTCGCTGCACTCGCTAGCCTGCTACTAGTTCGCTGCACTCGCTAGCCTGCTACTAGCTTGCTGACTGCACTCGCTAGCCTGCTACTAGCTCACTGACTGCACTCGCTAGACTGCTACTATCTCACTGACTGCACTTGCTAGCCGGCTACTAGCTCGCTGCACTCTCTAGCCTGCTACTAGCTCACTGACTGCACTCGCTAGACTGCTACTAGCTCACTGACTGCACTCGCTAGCCTGCTACTAGCTTGCTGCACTCGCTAGTCTGCTACTAGCTCACTGACTGCACTCGCTAGCCTGCTACTATCTCACTGCACTCGCTAGCCGGCTACTAGCTCACTGCACTCGCTAGCTTGCTACTAGCTCGCTGCACTCGCTAACCTGCTACTAGCTCGCTACACTCTCTAGCCTGCTACTAGCTTGCTGACTGCACTCGCTAGCCTACTACTAGCTCACTGACTGCACTCGCTAGCATGCTACTAGCTCACTGACTGCACTCGTTAGCCTGCTACTAACTCACTGACTGCACTTGCTAGCCTGCTACTAGCTCGCTGCACTCGCTAGCCTGCTACTATCTCACTGCACTCGCTAGCCGGCTAATAGCTCAATGCACTTGCTAGCCTGCTACTAGCTCGCTGCACTCGCTAACCTGCTACTAGCTCGCTACACTCGCTAGCCTGCTACTAGCTTGCTGACTGCACTCGCTAGCCTACTACTAGCTCACTGACTGCACTCGCTAGCCTGCTACTAGCTCACTGACTGCACTCGTTAGCCTGCTACTAGCTCACTGACTGCACTTGCTAGCCTGCTACTAGCTCACTGCACTCGCTAGCCTGCTACTAGCTCACTGACTGCACTCTCTAGCCTGCTACTAGTTCGCTGCACTCGCTAGCCTGCTACTAGCTCGCTGCACTCGTTAGCCTGCTACTAGCTTGCTGCACTCGTTAGCCGGCTACTAGCTCGCTGCACTCGCTAGCCTGCTACTAGCTCGCTGCACTCGCTAGCCGGCTACTAGCTCACTGCACTCGCTAGCCTGCTACTAGTTCGCTGCACTCGCTAGCCTGCTACTAGCTCGCTGCACTCGCTAGCTGACTACTAGCTCACTGCACTCGCTAGCCTGCTACTATCTCACTGCACTCGCTAGCTGACTACTAGTTCGCTGCACTCGCTAGCCTGCTACTAGTTCGCTGCACTCGCTAGCCTGCTACTAGCTCGCTGCACTCGTTAGCCGGCTACTAGCTCGCTGCACTCGTTAGCCGGCTACTAGCTTGCTGACTGCACTCGCTAGCCTGCTACTAGCTCACTGACTGCACTCGCTAGCCTGCTACTAGCTCGCCGACTGCACTCGCTAGCCTGCTACTAGCTCACTGACTGCACTCACTAGCCTACTACTAGCTCACTCACTGCACTCGCTAGCCTGCTACTAGCTCACTGACTGCACTTGTTAGCCGGCTACTAGCTCACTGCACTCGCTAGCCTGCTACTAGCTCGCTGCACTCGCTAGCCTGCTACTAGCTCACTGACTGCACTCGCTATCCTGCTACTAGCTCACGGACTGCACTCACTAGCCTACTACTAGCTCACTGACTGCACTCGCTAGCCTGCTACTAGCTCACTCACTGCACTCGCTAGCCTGCTACTAGCTCACTGACTGCACTCACTAGCCTACTACTAGCTCACTCACTGCACTCGCTAGCCTGCTACTAGCTCACTGACTGCACTCGTTAGCCAGCTACTAGCTCACTGCACTCGCTAGCCTGCTACTAGCTCGCTGACTGCACTCGCTAGTCTGCTACTAGCTCGCTGCACTCACTAGCCTGCTACTAGCTTGCTGCACTCGCTAGCCTACTACTAGCTCGCTGACTGCACTCGCTAGTCTGCTACTAGCTCGCTGCACTCGCTAGCCTCCTACTAGCTCACTGCACTCGCTAGTCTGCTACTAGCTCACTGCACTCGCTAGCCGGCTACTAGGCTCGCTGCACTCGCTAGCCGGCTACTAGCTCGCTGACTGCACTCGCTAGCGTAGCAGCACTGGCGGCCTCAGGAGAAGACGGAGACGGTGCGACAGGAGGCGGAAGCGCGGGAGCCGCGGTGGGCTAACGGCGAAGCTGAGAGCTAATCCACACAGAACTCCCCTTCCATCCATTCTTCTCTTAAATGTTCGCTCTTTGGAGAAGCAAGTGGACTTTATTAAGCTGGATTTAAGAACAAACCGGGAAATGAAGGATTGTTGCGCGATGATTCTAACAGAGACATGGTTAAAACCATCTGTACCGGACGAGGCTGTTGCACTGGAGGGACTAACAACATTCCGTATGGACAGGAGCTGTGCTGTCACTGGTAAATCCCGAGGGGGCGGGGTGTGCATTTACACCAACAATAGATGGTGTAATAATGCCACAGTGGTCGCTAGTCACTGCTCTTCTGACATTGAGTTTTTGACTATAAAATGTAGACCATTCTATTTACCCAGAGAAATTACTACTATTGTAATTACAGCAGTGTATATTCCCCCCAGTGCAAACACTAAGGAGGCACTTAGTGTATTATATCGTTCCATCAGTGTGCTGCAAACCACACATACAGAGGGGGTCTTCATCGTAGCTGGGGATTTCAACCAGGCTAACCTGAAGACAGTTCTCCCTCAGTTCTACCAGTATGTGGACTTTCCAACCAGGGGTAGGAACACACTGGATCGGGTCTACAGCAACATCAAGAGTGCTTTTAGAGCAGCCCCCCGCCCCCATCTTGGCTCATCAGACCACCGTACAGTGATGCTGGTCCCCGTATATAGGCCCATGCTCACCAGGGAAAAACCTGCTGTAAAGCAGGTGAGGGTGTGGTCTGAAGGTGCTATGGAGGCACTACAAGACTGCTTTGAATGTACAGACTGGGACGTGTTCAAGGAGGCAGCAACAGAGGGTCAACACACTGATGTGGAAGAGTATGCTGGGACTGTGTCTGCCTACATTTCTAAATGTATGGAGGATGTCAGTGTTGTAAAGAACATCACAACTCGGGCTAATGAGAAGCCTTGGATGACCAGCGAGGTACGTGCACTACTGAGGGTACGGAACAATGCTTTTAAGGCAGGGGATGGTGTGGAGCTCAGAACAGCAAGAGCCAACCTGAACCGTGCTATCAGAGTTGCACAGCGTGCCTACAGTCGGAAAATACAAGGTTTCTTCCAGGATCCTACGGACTCCCGGCGCATGTGGCAGGGCATTCAGTCTATCACAGGCTACAAGGGGGCTCCATCACCCTGTGAGGACAATGAGGACTTCCTCAACGAGCTGAACCATTATTTTGCACGCTTTGAAGCCACAAACAACATCCCTGCAAGGAAAACTACTCCTCTTCCAGATGAGCAGGTACTCAGTCTTGATGTGCATGATGTGCGGAGGACGCTGAGAGGCATCAACGCCAGGAAGGCGTCAGGCCCCGACAAGATTCCAGGTCGGGTGCTAAAGGGATGTGCGGATCAGCTGGCTCCGGTCCTCACGGACGTCTTCAACATGTCACTAAACCAGGCTGTCGTCCCTTCATGTTTCAAAGCTGCTACAATAATACCAGTGCCAAAAAAGCCCACAATAACATCTCTCAATGACTACCGCCCAGTTGCACTCACCCCCATTATGATGAAGTGCTTTGAGAGGCTAGTGAAGGCTCACATAGTTGCCAGACTCCCCCCCACATTCGACCCGTTCCAGTTTGCCTACCGTGCTAAGCGCTCCACAGAAGATGCTATTGCCTCGGTTCTACATCGGAGCCTGGCCCATCTAGAGGGTAAGAACACCAGTGTGCGCATGCTGTTTCTGGATTTCAGTTCAGCATTTAACACCATTATACCCCAGCAACTGGTCGACAAACTGTTCCCCCTGGGTCTGGGCACTCCCCTGTGTAACTGGCTGCTGGACTTCCTAACGAACAGACCTCAATCTGTCCGAGTCGGAAATAACAACTCCAGCGTCATCTCCCTGAGCACGGGATCTCCCCAGGGCTGCGTCCTGAGTCCACTGCTGTTCACCTTGATGACCCATGACTGCTGTACCAGGTTCAGTACCAACCATATGGTGAAGTATGCGGACGACACCACACTTGTGGGCCTCATCAAGGACGACAACGAGACGGCCTACAGGGAAGAAGTGAGACAGCTAGTGGGCTGGTGCAACTCACACAACCTGCTCCTGAATGTCAACAAGACAAAAGAGGTCATTGTTGACTTCAGAAAGAACCAGCGCAGCCACTCACCACTCCTCATAGAGGACACTGCAGTGGATGTAGTGAGCAGCACTAAGTTCCTGGGGGTACAGATCACAGACAATCTATCATGGTCCTCAAACACGTCCTCTCTTGTGAAGAGAGCCCAGAAACGGCTGTTCTTTCTGCGCCGGATGAGAAGAGCCCAACTCCCCGCTCCCATCCTCACTACGTTCTACAGGGGAACTATAGAGAGCATCCTGACAAACTGCATCTCTGTCTGGTCTGGAAGCTGCAAAGAAGCAGACTGGAAAACAGTACAGAGAGTAGTGAGGACAGCGGAGAAAATTATCGGGACATCACTGCCTTCCATCAAGGACATTGCGCACAACCGCTGTCTGTCTAGGGCCAACAACATCAGAAATGACCCCACCCACCCACACCAGGGACTGTTCACTCTGTTGCCTTCTGGCAGAAGGTATCGAAGCATTGGGAGCAAAACAGCAAGATTCTCCAAGAGCTTTTTCCCCCAAGCCATCAGACTTTTGAACACGTGCAATATCCCCTAACCTTTCCCCCTATATGCTGTTATAAGGACTCCTGTTGTGTAATATCTTGTCTCCAAATGAACTAATGGTGCTTTTAATTTATTTGTTTTTAAGTGGATTGTGGATTTTAGATTTTAATAGTATTTTAGCTCTTTTAACTAGCATACTAAAAGCCAGTGAAACGACATTTCGTTCTCTTATGCATTTTATGTATCTGCTGAATGACAATAAAGCTATCTATCTATCTATCTATACTAGCTCACTGCACTCGCTAGCCTGCTACTAGCTCACTGCAGTCGCTAGCCTGCTACTAGCTCACTGCACTCGCTAGCCTGGTACTAGCTTGCTGCACTCGCTAGCCTGGTACTATCTCGCTGCACTCACTAGCCTGGTACTAGCTCACTGCACTCGCTAGCCGGCTACTAGCTCACTGCACTCGTTAGCCTGCTACTAGCTCGCTGCACTCGCTAGCCTGCTACTAGCTCACTGACTGCACTCGTTAGCCTGCTACTAGCTCGCTGCACTCGCTAGCCTGCTACTAGCTCGTTGCACTCGCTAGCCTGCTACTAGTTCGCTGCATTTGCTAGCCTGCTACTAGCTTGCTGCACTCGCTAGCCTGCTACTAGCTCAACCCAGACCGCTCCTCCCTCCCATATTCCAGTTATAAGCAGACTACGCAACTACCCGCCGTCTATCAGACGTGGTGTTGGTCATGCCTACCTATGCCCCCTGAGACGCACCACTCCACCTGCATTAACCAGCCTTGCCTCGGACACCAACTTTCGGATAGCCCTCTTTAATACCAGATCCATAGTCCCACCACACAAAGCACCATGGCTGAAAGATTTCGCCACCACCCGCGACCTCGATTTCTTTTTTCTAACTGAAACATGGGCTACTCCTGGTGATTTCACATCATTCACTGATCTCCTCCCCCCCCCCCCCCACTGCTCTTTCTTAAACTCCCCTAGGACCTCCAGCACTGGCGGGGGCCTGGCCCTAGTATACAAATCTAATATTCATTGCCGACAAATCCAACCTGAGGTTAGCTTCTCCAGCTTTGAACTCCAGCTGTTCGAAATAAGCCTGTCCTCTCCAGTCCTGTGCGCACTGGTTTATTTACTGCCACAATTCCCTGCTCCACAATTAAACCTGCTCCTCGCCTTCGCCGCACGCGCAAAATCAACCCATTAACCGCATCATTATTTTCCCACAGTTTCAATGCCTCCCCTATTTTTGCTCTGGATTCTCCCTGCATTTCCGACGTCGACACACTTCTCAGTATGTTTAATTCCAAATGCACCGACATATTAGACTCTATTGCGCCGCTCGGGGACTGGCGCACCAAAGCCATCCCTGAGCCATGGTTAAATGACACCACGCGTTCTCTCAGGCGCACTTGTAGGCGCGCAGAGAGGAAATGGTGCAAGGACCGGCTCCATGTTTCCTTGGACATTTTACGCAATAGTCTGTCTGACTATCTGGGAGCAGTAAAAACAGCAAAAATACAATATCTCCGACCTAGTTAACAAAACAGAAATAAACCCCAGGTGCTCTTTAATATTTTCAATTCCCTTACGAACCCCCGTGATGCACCCGCTATTACCCCTTCTTTAAACCTTTGTATAGATTTTCAAACCTTTTTCATTTCAAAAGTTGACGACCTCAGATCACTACATATTTACACTGTTTCTGACCCAGCCGTATCGACTTGCCCTGCTTATTTCTCCAATTTCGAACCCATATCACTCTCATCACTCGCAGAGGTAGTTACACATGTACGACCCACAAATAGCCCTTCTGACAGCATCCCCTCCCGGCTCCTTACTGAGGTTTTTGATGCAGTCGGCCCAACAATTTTATTATTAATTAACACCTGTCTTGCCTCAGGATGTGTTCCCACTGCTTTCAAACACGCTGTTGTAACTCCCCTGCTTAAAAAGAATAATCTTGACCCCTCAATTCTTGCAAATTTCAGGCCCATTTCCCAATTACCGTTTCTATCAAAAGCTCTGGAAAAAATAGTATACAATCAATTACAGTCCTTTCTTACCCTAAATAACATCCACGAGACATTTCAATTGTTCAATTGATTTTAATCTCAGACTCTGATGTGCGGTCCTGGTACTCCTCGATTTATCGGCGGCTTTCGACACACTCGATCATAGGATCCTCCTGTCAAGGCTTGAGCACCATGTCGGAGTCAAGGGTATCGCACTAGCATGGTTCAAATCGTACCTAGAAAATAGGAGCTTCTCTGTTCAATTAGGCCAATTCTCCTCCCCCCCAGCCCCTCTCAGCTGCGGGGTGCCCCAAGGTTTAATACTGGGCCCCCTCCTCTTTCTACTATATATGCTTCCCCTCGGTCTCATCCTGTCTAAACACAACATTTCCTTCCATTGCTATGCAGACGATATCCAACTTTATTTACCCCTCATACCCAACTCCCTCAATTCTTTTCAACCATTACTCAACTGCATACAGGACATCAAAACCTGGATGAACACTAATTTCCTCAACCTCAACGAAAATAAAACCGAAATAGTAATCTTCGACCCTCACTTGGCCCCTCTCCTCAGTACCCCGGATACCCTTACACCCAATATTCGCACATCTGCAAAAAACCTTGGCATTATCCTTGACAGCTCAAATTTCACAAACGGATCAGCTCCGTTGTCAAGACCAGCTTCTTCCAACTCCGTCTCCTGGCTAAAGTCAAACCATACCTCCCCCCAAAACAACTAGAAACTGCAATCCATGCTTTTATTTCCTCCAGGTTAGACTATTGCAACTCACTATACATTGGTATTGAACAGTCTGCAATTAGACGACTGCAACTTGTCCAGAATGCTGCTCCTCCCCTTCTAACTGGCACTAACCCACATAACCCCCGTGCTGGCCTCCCTTCACTGGCTCCCGGTTTCTTTTAGAATTGATTTTAAAGTCCTTTTATTTACTTTTAAATGTTTAAATGGGCTGGTCCCCGAATACCTATCCAATCTCATAAAACCCTACACCCCGGCTAGAGCTCTGCGCTCCGCAGATCAGGTACTGCTAGAGGGCTGCATAATCAATAAAAGCACTAGGGGCGCACGCTCTTTCGCGGCTGCAGCTCCCAGGCTCTGGAAAAGCTTGCCCCTTCACATTCGTTCTGCCCCATCCATTGGTGTTTTCTCCCTGGCTTTTAATCCCTCCTGAGTCCATTTTATGCTTTCATGCTTACATTTTTGTCATTTTTATTATTGTGTTTTCTCATTTATATTCTGTGTTCACTTGCATGTTCTCTGTTTTGCCACTGATGTACAGCACTTTGGTCAACCTTGGTTGTTTTAAAACATGCTCTATAAATAAAGTTTGATTTGATTTGATAGCTTGCTGACTGCACTCGCTAACCTGCTACTAGCTCGCTGCACTCGCTAGCCTGCTACTAGCTCGCTGCACTCGCTAGCCTGCTACTAGCTCGCTGCACTCGTTAGACTGCTACTAGCTCGCTGCACTTGTTAGCCTGCTACTAGCTCGCTGTACTCGTTAGCCTGCTACTACCTCGCTGCACTCGTTAGCCTGCTACTAGCTCGCTGCACTCGTTAGCCTGCTACTAGCTCGCTGCACTCGATAGCCTGCTACTAGCTCCCTGCACTCGCTAGCCTGCTACTAGCTCGCTGCACTCGCTAGCCTGCTACTAGCTCGCTGCACTCGTTAGCCTGCTACTAGCTCGCTGCACTCGTTAGCCTGCTACTAGCTCGTTGCACTCGCTAGCCTGATACTAGCTCACTGACTGCACTTGCTAGCCTGTTACTATCTCGCTGCACTCGTTAGCCGGCTACTAGCTCGCTGCACTCGCTAACCTGCTACTAGCTCACTGCACTCGCTAGCCTGCTACTAGCTCACTGCACTCGCTAGACTGCTACTAGCTCACTGACTGCACTTGCTAGCCTGCTACTAGCTCGCTGCACTCGTTAGCCGGCTACTAGCTCACTGACTGAACTCGTTAGCCTGCTACTAGCTCGCTGCACTCGTTAGCCGGCTACTAGCTCGCTGCACTCGCTAACCTGCTACTAGCTCACTGCACTCGCTAGCCTGCTACTAGCTCACTGCACTCGCTAGACTGCTACTAGCTCGCTGCACTCGCTAGCCTGCTAATAGCTCACTGACTGCACTCTTTAGCCTGCTACTAGCTCACTGACTGCACTCTTTAGCCTGCTACTAGCTCGCTGCACTCGTTAGCCGGCTACTAGCTCGCTGCACTCGCTAACCTGCTACTAGCTCACTGCACTCGCTAGCCTGCTACTAGCTCACTGCACTCGCTAGCCTGCTACTAGCTCGCTGCACTCGTTAGCCTGCTACTAGCTCGCTGCACTCGTTAGCCTGCTACTAGCTCGCTGTACTCGTTAGCCTGCTACTAGCTCGCTGTACTCGTTAGCCTGCTACTAGCTCGCTGCACTCGTTAGCCTGCTACTAGCTCGCTGCACTCGTTAGCCTGCTACTAGCTCCCTGCACTCGCTAGCCTGCTACTAGCTCGCTGCACTCGCTAGCCTGCTACTAGCTCGCTGCACTCGCTAGCCTGCTACTAGCTCGCTGCACTCGTTAGCCTGCTAATAGCTCACTGCACTCTTTAGCCTGCTACTAGCTCGTTGCACTCGCTAGCCTGCTACTAGCTCACTGACTGCACTTGCTAGCCTGTTACTAGCTCACTGACTGCACTCGTTAGCCTGCTACTAGCTCGCTGCACTCGTTAGCCGGCTACTAGCTCGCTGCACTCGCTAACCTGCTACCAGCTCACTGCACTCGCTAGCCTGCTACTAGCTCACTGCACTCGCTAGACTGCTGCTAGCTCACTGACTGCACTTGCTAGCCTGCTACTAGCTCACTGACTGCACTCGTTAGCCTGCTACTAGCTCGCTGCACTCGTTAGCCGACTACTAGCTCGCTGCACTCGCTAACCTGCTACTAGCTCACTGCACTCGCTAGCCTGCTACTAGCTCGCTGCACTCGCTAACCTGCTACTAGCTCGCTGCACTCGCTAACCTGCTACTAGCTCGCTGTACTTGTTAGCCTGCTACTAGCTCGCTGCACTCGTTAGCCTGCTACTAGCTCGCTGCACTCGTTAGCCTGCTACTAGCTCGCTGCACTCGCTAGCCTGCTACTAGCTCGCTGCACTCGCTAGCCTGCTACTAGCTCGCTGCACTCGTTAGCCTGCAAAACACTTTGGGACATTTTTGTTATTTGGATCATCAAAATGTGTATATTAGACGTCCTGTGGATGCCAAAAATCCAAACTAGAAAAATGCGCGAGGACCCCTCCTGGGGCTTCTACACAGAGAGAGAGAGAGAGATAGAGAGACGGAGAGCTAATTCCCCCACACAGTAACTAATTTCTCGCCCATTTCGGACGCGGGGCAGCTCGCCAGAACCGGGCTGGCACCCTGGGCGAGCTCCTGTGGGTCTGGAAGTTTTGGGGACCCACCGGGGACCCCACACGGAGTTGCACCACTCAGTTCACACGAATGGTGTTTTTTTTTAAAGCCTCGGGCAAAGCCAAATCATGACATTAAACACAACGATTTGGACCGATCTCTCTCACACACACACACACACACCGAATCACTTCTGTTTTCACGTGACGCGGTACTACGTTCCGATTGGTCCAACTCTAACTGCAACAACCTGGAACAGCGCACTTCATCCTCCGTTCTAAAAGTATCGTAAGCCTACAAACTTATGACTGCTTTGCCGTGGGTGTCTGTGTCGGGTACTGCTCGACTGCAGTTGGATTGGGTACTCTCAGCGTACAACACAGGCAGCCAGCGTGCTTCCTTGTTTACAAATGAAACCGGAAACGGAAGACCGCATTGCAGCTTCAGTGTCTCTCCAAACAAAATAGTACCTTTATAAATATACGTTAAAACACAAAAATAAAACCGCATGAGTTTTCCTGTTGTCATAAACTGTCAGAATCAGCTTTTCTTGCGTTCGTTCATGTGCTAAAAGAGTGACTTTGAGGGCTGTTTCCCCACTACAATGTAAGTCAATGGGCTCATTGGGCTGGTATTTTTATAAAGTTATTTTCTATAAAACTGCACAATGGAGCGAAATAACTCCTGGACTGGACTAGTTTGACCATAATAAGGTAAGAAAACAACCCAAACCTCCAAAAAAGTGGTCTTACCCTTTAACGTGCACTGCATTTAGGATTTGGGGAATAGATATGAGGTCAGTAATGAGGCGAGTTAGTGCTCTTTGAACAATGTGCACCCATTTTGCAACCTGGTGATTTAGTGAGCTCGTAGATCAGCTGTTGTGCCGAAGCTCGTGCGTGCGTGTGTGTGTGTGTGTGTGTGTGTGTGTGTGTGTGTGTGTGTGTGTGTGTGTCCACTCCTGTGTCATCCTCCTTTGTTGGATCTGCTGCGTTTTAAATGACTCAACCGATAAGTATTGCAACCCAGTGGAAGAGAGAGAGAGAGAGAGAGAGAGAGAGAGAGAGAGACATAAAATGTTAATTAATCAATTACTAATCTAACTTTTCTCCCCCTAGACGTCCTCGCCTCCACAGAGGAGGTTCCTGATGAACATCAGGAGAGGAGATCCAGTCTGATCCAGGAGATCCAGGAGAGGAGCTACAGTCTGGTCCAGGAGACAAGCTCCAGTCTGGTCCAGGGGGAACCACATCATCAGGAGAGGAGATCCAGTCTGGTCCAGGAAGAACCACAACCTCCACACATTAAAGATGTACAAGAGGAGCTACTTCATAGAGCAGAAGAGGCTGGTGGGTCAACGTTGACATTACTAGCAGTGAAAAGTGAAGATGATGATGAAAACAGAGAGACAGAGCCTGTAGCCGGCACCTCAACTGAACACATGAAAACACAAGCTTATATAGAGTACTGGGTACGATCACAACCAACTAGTGATGAGCAGCTCCTCTCTTCACACTGTTCTGAATCTGACACTGAAGACAGTGATGAGTGGGAGGAGACTAGGGGAGACCAGTCAGCTTTAAACACACTGAAATCACAAAACACACAAAATGTGGGCCTGAAATCATCAAAACTAACTGACTCCATGAGGAGTCACACAGGGAAGAAACCTTTTAGTTGTACAGAGTGTGGCAAAAATTTTGATCGCAAGATAAATCTAACAATGCACATGAGGATTCATAGAGGGAAGAAACCTTTTAGCTGTACAGAGTGTGGCAAAATGTGTAATCATAAGGGAGATTTAAACAAACACATGAGGATTCACACAGGGGAGAAACCTTTTAGCTGTACAGAGTGTGGCAAAATGTTTAGGTGCAAGGAAGACTTGAAGAGACACATGATGACTCATACAGGCGAAAAGCCATTTGCGTGTACAGTATGTGGTAAAGGCATTGCTACTAAACAGGGTTTAACATTCCACATGATGACTCATACAGGTGAAAAGCCATTTTCTTGCACAGTATGTGGCAAAATGTTTAGGTGCAAGGAAGACTTGAAGAGACACATGATGACTCATACAGGCGAAAAGCCATTTGCGTGTACAGTATGTGGTAAAAGCATTATTCGTAAATCTTTGCTAAAAATCCACATGAGGATTCATACAGATGAAAAGCCATTTTTGTGTACAGTATGTGGTAAAGGCTTTACTCAGACAGGTAATCTAAAAAAACACATGGCGACTCATACAGGTGAAAAGCCATATTCTTGTACAGTATGTGGTAAAAGCTTTAGTCAACCGAATACTCTAAAAAGTCACATGATGACTCACACAGGTGAAAAGCCATTTTTGTGTACAGTATGTGGTAAAAGCTATATTCAGACGAGTGGTCTAAAAAACCACATGGATACTCATACAGGCGAAAAGCCATTTTCTTGTACAGTTTGTGGTAAAGGCTTTATTCAGGCAGATAGGCTAAAAACACACATGAGGATTCATACAGGCGAAAAGCCATTTTTGTGTACAGTATGTGGTAAAAGCTTTATTTCGACAAGTCATCTAAAAAGTCACATGAGGACTCATACAGGTGAACAGGCATGTTCTTGTACAGTATGTGGTAAAGGCTATTTTTGCGCAAATAGTCTAAAAACACACATGAGGCGAAAACATACAGGGACTCATACAGGCGAAAAGCCATTTTCTTGTACAGTATGTGGTAAAAGCTTTAGTGTAACGAATGGTCTAAAAAGTCACATGAGGACTCATACAGGTGAACAGGCATGTTCTTGTACAGTTTGTGGTAAAGGCTTTTTTCACGCAAACAGTCTAAAAACACACATGAGGCGAAAACATACAGGCGAAAACTAAAGCCATTTTCTGGTACAGGCTGTACTCGGAAGATGAATCTCAAAGTACACATGAGGACTCGTACAAGCCATCAGTCTAAGTCATATGATCAGTCAGTCAAATCCAAGATGACAATGATGCAAAAATAAAAGCTGTCAGTCACAGACTTTTGTCATTAATTGTACAGTCTAGGTCTTGTATTTCTATGTATCCCCTGGTCTGGTTTTATGTTTGTTTGCTCCAGCTGTGTTCTCATTTTGTAATCAACCCTCATGTGTGTATCAATCTGTTTTAAGTTGTTCATGTACACCTGTATTCTGTATTAACCCATTTTGGACTGAGGTTGATTAAAAAAAAGAAAATCTGAAAAACCCTATGTTTCTGTCAGTGGTGCTCAACCGTTTTCATGTCAAGGACCCCCAGAATTATCTCTATTGGGCCACGGACCCCCCCCCATCTCGAAATATGTAGTTCCAGGGACCCCCCCACCCAGAAGCAAATCTTTTAGTTAAACCTTTTCACTCTGAAATATATATTCAATGACGCCACATTTTAACGATTTTTCAAATATGACAGACCAGATCTGATATTTTTCAATAGCTAAATTATAACGTGTTTAAAACATATTCATGCAATAATTCTTATGTTCATTGATATGCAGTAATTAATGCAGTAAAGTGCTGACAAGCTGCTGGGTTTGTGTATCTGTTCACCGTTACATTGTTATATTATAATGGTACATAATTTGGTAGATTCCATTGTTACATTATCATAGTACATAATATGGTAGATTCCATTGTTACATTATCATAGTACATCATATGGTAGATTCCATTGTTACATTATCAAAGTACATAATATGGTAGAATCCAGAGAGACAGTGGACATTCCACATTTTTTTAAAGAGGTGTTTTTATAAACTCAAAGATACACTTTTATCTTTGAGTTTATAAAATCTACTTTTATGGGGACACGGTGGCACAGTTGGTAGTGCTGTCGCCTCACAGCTAGAACTTCCTGGGTTCGATTCCCGCTCGGGACGCTGTGGGTGCTGGCAGCGTGTTTCCTCCTCCATCAGTGTCCATACCCGAGGCGGGGTTGGCGAAAGGGCCTTTCTGTGTGGAGTTTGCATGTTCTCCCCGTGTCCCCTACGGTAGGTACCCTCTCATGTTCTCTCTGTGTCCCCTAGGGTAGGTACCCTCACATGTTCTCCCCGTGTCATGCAGTAATCCTGGTCTCTAAACTGCCTCCCCCTGCACTGCGCAAAAAGCATGGAATACGGATGTGTATATTACAGGAAACTCCCGTTAAACTTTCCAACAAACTCCGGTAAACTCCCGAATTGTACCATCACACCTGTATATTACTGTATATTAACTGTATATGCTGCTAAACTTGAGGTTTACGGGCAAAATTAACTGGTCTCTATACTGCCTCCCCCTGGCCAGCCGGGGCGCCTGATGGAGGGGAAAGGAACTGGTCTCTATACTGCCTCCCCCTGGCCAGCCGGGTGCCTGATGGAGGGGAAAAGAACTGGTCTCTATACTGCCTCCCCCTGGCCAGCCGGGGCGCCTGATGGAGAGGAAAGGAACTGGTCTCTAAACTGCCTCCCCCTGGCCAGCCGGGGCACCTGATGGAGGGGAAAGGAACTGGTTGGAATAACGTGTTCCTTCCACGCGCTACGTCCAACCAGGGAAACTCCCCCCCTGTCAGATGTAAAGGAGCAACTTGGAGTGCCTCGGTCCCCAACATCTGAGGGAGGCACTCGGTGATAACCCGTGCATGGACTGCACCATCATGCCTCAGGAGGTGAGTCTGGCACAGGTGGAAAGGCTGTGGGTGAGTCCTCCCCCCGTCGGGCCAGCTGCCTCCACGCCAAACCAGATCGGGGCGAGCGTCGGCTGCTTCGGCCCCCGCGTCCAAGAGAAGGGCGGGGCCCGACCGCAGGCTATCGTCCAAGGTCGACCAGCGGTCAAACTGGCCCAAATGAAGGCCCGCCAGCCCGAGATTCCTACGGAGGAGGCAGAGGCACCTCGCTCCCCCAATGCCACACCGGATCCCTGAGGATCCGGATCACCACACACTGTCCTTGGCGGCATCAGTCACTCACTTCCATGACGATGGTGAGGAAGATGGGGCTGAGCGGGCCTCGGAGCCGGGCTCACACTCGTCGGCACAGACCTGTCGGAACCGAGACGGGGGGACAGTTCCATGCGAGCCATCTTATACATGGCTCTTGAGCGTCAGGGCCTGGCTGGACCGCAGCAGGTCAGTGTGGTCAGCACAGCATCATCAAATATACTGACAATTTTGTCAACAAAAAAAACTAACTTAACCCTTGGCCTACAATTCACGGAAAAAACGGAATTAATCGAACAATCTAAACCTCCCGTTAACGGAAAAAACGGAATGACAATCAATATCAGTTATCGCGGGGTCAAAAGAGCAAAAATTAATATTTTTTCGCTAATATCACTAATGTTGGATGTAATTTACCAAAAAACGGTCGAAATCCGCGCTATCGTGCACGCGCGCCGTCTCTACGTGCGTCGCTGTAAAAAATGTGATATTTTGCGATCTTTTGGGGTTGATTTGAGGTTAATTTGACTTAGTTATGAAAAATATAGCATTAGCTTAGCAATCCGGACCAGCCAAGCTATTGACTAGGGTCAAACTACTACAGGATGTTGTTGATCGTTCAACCGGAAGTGACTTAGGAAGATTCGTCTATTTTGGCCAAAATCAGCATCATGGTGCTTTCCCGCCATCTGGTGGCGAATGGAGAGAATACATTTGCAATGAATGAACAAAAGAAAATCATCTCTTCAATCCACCAGATCTTTCTTGTATGTTAAAACGATGAATTAAAAATATGCCAATTTGTTACCCAAACAAAAAAATTGGACTGGCATTCCAAGGGTTAACAGGAGCCCTCGTACAAGGTTTCTTTGACTATGCATGCACCTCTTGGTACCACAGCACCTCAAAGGCCCTTAAAACAAGACTCCAGACCTCCAAAACAAACTGGTCAGGCTCCTACTTGGCCTCACCCCCCGAACTCACCTCACCCCTGCCCACTTTGACAGGCTGGGATGGCTTAGGGTCGACGACAGAGTACAGCGTCTTGCAATGGGTCTGGTCCACAAGATTCGATACACCACCAAGATACCCATGTACCTGTCTAAATACTTCCTTAATGTAAACGAAGTCCACACCAGAGGGAGTGCAACAAACCATGTACAACCCATATTCGGCACAAACAAGGGACTAAATTATTTTCGCTCCTATGCCACCAAAATGTGGAACGCCCTACCAACAGTCATTAAGACATGTGAATCCCTTGACTCTTTCAAAACCGCTCTCAAAGGGCACCTACGGACGGCTACAATTCGAAACTGGCCCCCTGTAAAATCTGAACCCCCCCCCCCCACTGCCCCCCCCCTTTTCCCCTCACTGTCATATGTTTCTTTTCCCATTTTGCTTCCTTAATGATGAATTCCTCTTCTGTTCTTTAACTATATAGAAGTGTCTATTTGTACGTCTCTAAATGTTTTGATGAATTGAACAAGGTGGACCCTGTTGTAAACAAGTGTAATGCCTAATTGGGTCTTCCACTCACAGTTAACAGTCTTTGTATTGAGTTTGTGCTTGAAAGTCATTGGTTAGACCAGTCATTAGTCCTACATCTACAACCTATCTCAAACCCTCACCCTAACCCTAACCTCCCACGAGGCAGCACACCTAAACCTAACCGTAACCCATGTCTAACCAATGCTATGTCTAACAAAGTATGCCTCCCCTGTAATTCTGCAAACTCTTAATAAATATTTCAATCAATCGAAAAAACTCCTTTCTTCTTTTTTTTTTTTGAGTGGTGCAACCACTCCTACAACCAGCTTGCAATGTCCTCGTACGTGTTTGTTTGTTTGTTAGTTTGTTTGTGTGTCTGTGTGAGCATGAGTATGTGACTTAATAATAGCAGTAGGGGGCGCCAGAAACAGTGAGAGGGGTAGTGACT
>NC_139702.1:16237314-16259402 GCF_964188405.1 Protomyctophum parallelum | reverse complement strand
CGAGTTGGAATTGGGGCGAGCAGTTTTGTATTCTGATTGGGTATGTCATTCATATGAGTATTTATGGACGTTGTTTACATTGACAGTCAGACCAAACCTTAACTTTACCCTAGCTGTTGAGCGACTACGGGAGATTGATGTATAAATAAGTCGCTGAGAGGCGATGGGATGGGCCAGGTTGTCAGACGCGCTCCGCAAACAAAAGGATTTCACTGTGGGTCCAAAACAATGCGTTTAAGGTGTTTTATTAAAGCCAGTGCAGTGCATAACTCAAACGGTGCTCAAACAGCAAAGCAAAGTAGTCACATCGATCCAACGTAAATAAAAGAAAGCAAAATAATCGGTATAAAGCGGTCAACAAAAGTGCGGCTTCCCACACACCCCCTCTCTCTCACTGTGTGTGAAGCAGATGACCTAGGTGAGGTATTGAATGAATCAGGTCCAATTTACAATTACAATTCAGGCATTTAGCAGACGCTCTTAATCGAGAGTGACTTACATTAAGCAAGACAAAAAAGCATGGAATACATCACATAAAAACATTTATCATGAAAACATGCGTAAGCTAAGAAAGTAACAGTGGAATATCTATATAATGAAACTATACATATAAACTATACATATATACTACTATGCTATACATATGTAATATGACGTGCTATGTACTACATACAATGCAATTATAGTGCTGTCTACATGATAACATGCTATAAGTCTGTATCAAATGCTATTTAAGTCTACAGAATGCTATCTAAGGGGGTAGGGTAAGTGCTATGGGCCATGATGGAGTCTGAAAAGGTGGGTTTTCAGACTACGCGGAAGGTCCGCCCCTATGCCCCGTCAATCATCCACGTTAATCACCAGTGACAGCCCACTCCCATTTCATAGACCAACATAATAAACCAATGCATGGCTCCTACACTAGCCTCATGTGAAGCTCCCCTCTGGGGTGAGGGTCGCCGCAAATTTGCAACTCTAGATTTGTTTATAATGGGGATGAATCTAGAGTTGCAATACCCTCCATTGACTCCCCACTCATCCAATTTGGTTTGCGATCTGCTTGTCTTAAACGACGTTAAACTCAACCAACATTGCAGCTGTAGTCCAAGCTTGAATTATCCTCTTTCAATCTGCCGAGCTTGTTTTTCATAAAAAATCCACCGTAGACATGTTATGAGCTACTTTCTGTCAAGAAATTCTGTGCAGGTGATTATTTTTCTAAGTGCTGGAGTTTGGAGGCGCTCGTCGTAAGTCACTGAACGGCCTGCGTTCCACCTGTTCAAATTTGCACATAATGCAGGAGGCAGCAGCGCGACCCGGTTAACAATATGAGTGCTTCCAAAGTGCAACACTTAGAAAAAGAATTACCTGCAGAGGGAGGATTTTTATGAAAAACAAGCTCGGCAGATTGAAAGAGGATAATTCAAGCTTGGATTACAGCTGCAACGTTGTTTAAGACAAGCAGATCGCAAACCAAATTGGATGAGTGGGGAGTCAATGGAGGGTATTGCAACTCTAGATTCATCCCATTATAGAAAAAATCTAGAGTTGCAAATTGCGGCTAGGGTGTGTGCGTGTGTGTGTGTGCGTTGCATTGTATGTAGTCATAGCACGTCATAGTACATATGTATAGCATTGTAGTATAGATGTATAGTTTACATGTATAGCTTCATTATATAGATATTCCACTGTTACTTTCTTAGCTTACGCATGTTTCTTGATAAATGTTTTATGTGATCTATTTCCCATGCTTTTTTTGTTCTTGCTTAATGTAAGTCGCTCTGGATTAAGAGCGTCTGCTAAATGCCTAAATTGTAAATTGTAAATTGCGAGCGCGTGCGTGACACTATAGTGTCACGCACAGAACAGTCGCCCTGACCGGGAAGAACGGTCGCCCCAAACGGGAAGTGTTTACCCTTTATGTACGATGCACGTAACGCATCGTATCCAAAAAGTAGCGTTCAGCCTCAGAGCACCTGCTCTCAGATGTTTTATATTTTAGCAGTCAAGACGTTTTTTTTCTGTTTGTTTTGAGGGGCGCTAGCCCTCCCCCTCCTATGCAAAGCTTTGTCTGTATGTGTGTTTGTAGCACGGAATGTGATGATTTGATTGGCTGGTGATGTATGATGATAAGAGCGCCCCTTTTTTTATTGCCATCATAGGGTTTTTCAGAATTTTTTTAGGATGTTAGGATGTCAAATCTAATGACATCTGGTGTATTTGCAGTTATATTTGCAAACACGGTTGGGTCATTGCATTGAAACATTTCTGGTTTCACACAGGGGATTTTTGTGAAACACAACGGAGGAATGAAACATATAGGTGACACATCTTGGCAATAATGTTCACAATTCTGTCATGCCTGGCTATATACAGTCCTTTGTAGATATTACAGCTGTTTAATATATGAGACATAGGACTGTATTTTGCTTAAGTACCAGGTCTTATTACCTAACTTGAGTAAACTAAAGACCCGGAGGCGTGATCAATGCCATTTGGCTATTCTGAGTGGCCAAAGAGCATTGATCACGCCTCCAGTTCTTTAGTTTACTCAAGTTAGGGAATAAGACCAGGTACTTAAGACACGCAAAATACAGCCCCTAGACTCTACGGTCTGATGCTGTCCACGGTGTAGACAGTGAGGGTCATGATTATCGGATACCAGATTGATAGGTTCAGTTTGGTTGGCAGCACTTGGAGCCGTGCCTTTTCTGTGAAGATGAGAATGTCGCTCATCAATCAATCGCTGCGTTTTGTTTTAGAATTGAGTGAGACACGGAGTGATCAGCTGACTGGAGGCACGCCAGGTTCTGTTGCAGCCGTTGTCCTGTCCAGCCGTGGTCCTGTCCAGCGTCGTTCTCTATGCTGCTCTCTGAGCGCTAGAAGATGCGCACACCGTTGTTGTTAGGGAGCGCGCTTGTTGTTCCGTCGTTGCGGCTTACTGCTGCACGAGCGTTGATTGACAGGTCAGTGATCACAGATTCAGAGACGTGCACCGTCTCGTTCAGTGTTGTTTTCGTCGACTAAAACTAAGACGAAAAATGTTCGTCGACTACCTTTTTCCACTGATGAAAACTAAATGGAAACTAAATGAAAACTATCTATGATGACTAAAACTAAGACTAAATGTACTGACAATTTCGTCAACAAATAAAAACTAGACTAAAAGGTTAGGAAGGGACTAGTGGACAAGATATCCAGTACAAGTCATTTTACACTTGGTTGCATGCTGAAAATAGCCGATCTACAAGCTCACAGCGCGTTGCGCTGTGACGCGTTGTGAGCTTGTAGATCGGCTATTTTCAGCAAGTGTAAAAAACACTCATTACGACGGCATCAAGGCCCGCCAAAATACATCGTCGACTAAAATCTTATGACATTTAGTCGACTAAAACTAGACTAACAATAAAACATTCCGGGTGACTAAAACTAAATGAAAACTATTCAAAAGACAAAGACTAAAACTAAAATAGAAATTTGATGCCAAAAACAACACTGGTCTCGTTGTCCACTCCTTTCCACTCCAAAGAGACACCAGTCCAGTTACACAGACCCTTCAGTTCAAAGAGACACCAGTCCAGTGACACAGACCCTTCAGGTCAAAGAGACACCAGTCCAGTTACACAGACCCTTCAGTTCAAAGAGACACCAGTCCAGTTACACAGACCCTTCAGGTCAAAGAGACACCAGTCCAGTTACACAGACCCTTCAGGTCAAAGAGACACCAGTCCAGTTACACAGACCCTTCAGGTCAAAGAGACACCAGTCCAGTTACACAGACCCTTCAGGTCAAAGAGACACCAGTCCAGTTACACAGACCCTTCAGATCAGGCCAGTCAGAGTTTACACCGAAACCAGTTGCGTTGGTATCCAATTTACCACCTCACACACACACACACACACACACACACACACACACACACACACACACACACACACACACACACACACACAGTGTACAAACAGAGCACACACCCAGTTGAATGTTAAGAACGGAATGTCAGATGGACAAAGACACAGATGAGAGAGAGAGAGAGGGGGGGGGGGGGGGGAGAGAGGGGGGGAGAGAGAGAGGGGGGGGGAGGGAGAGGTAGAGAGAGGGGAGATGAGGGAGAGGGAGAGGGAGATAGAGAGAGGGGGAGATGAGAGAGAGAAAGAGGGAGGAGGGAGAGGGAGAGGGAGAGGGGAGAGAGAGAGAGAGGGGGGAGAGGGGAGAGGAGAGAGAGGGGAGAGAGAGGGGAGAGAGAGAGAGAGAGAGAGGGGAGAGAGAGGAGAGAGAGAGAGAGAGAGAGAGAGAGAAAGAGAGGGGGGGGAGAGAGGGGGGGAGAGAGGGGGGAGAGAGAGAAGTATTAAATCGGATAGAGAGAGAGAGAGAGATGCTAGAGAGAGGTAGACCTACAGCTGAGAGAGAGAGAGAGAGAGGCGGTAGAGAGACCTAGACCTACACTGCAGGGCGTGTCAGTGGAGCAGGAAGTGGTTAAAGGAGAACATGCTTGTCATTCCACCCGCTGAACAGGCTCCTCCTGTGATGTCATCAACAGGCCCCGCCCCTAGGCTGTGATGTCATCGGCGTGTTGTTCGGTGGCGTGTGGTCTTGACGACAGGTATGATGATCTGATCTCTGATCTGATCTGGGCGGGAACCAAGCATTCTGTTATACTTAAGCTATTATAAAATAGCATATCTACAAGCACATAGCATGCGCTATGAGCTTGTTAATCTGTCATTTATGGTAGAATATCTATACTGAATATGTCAAACTGACATATATATATATATATATAAGTTTTATCCCACGATTTTGGAACCCATTTTTCACCCCTGTGTCAACTATATAATGTGATCCTGGGCTCTACACACCCTCCACCAACCTAGTCCCCATATATGGGGGACAAGGGGAGAGCAACAGACTTGAACTCATGCTTCCTTCATGCCTGAGTGTCCAAGTCGCTCCTTTACACCTGACAGGGGGGAGTTTCCCTGGTTGGACGTAGCGCGTGGAAGGAACACGTTATTCCAACCAGTTCCTTTCCCCTCCATCAGGCGCCCCGGCTGGTCAGGGGGAGGCAGTGTAGAGACCAGTTCCTTTCCCCTCCATCAGGCGCCCCGGCTGGCCAGGGGGAGGCAGTATAGAGACCAGTTCCTTTCCCCTCCATCAGGCGCCCCGGCTGGCCAGGGGAAGGCAGTATAGAGACCAGTTCCTTTCCACTCCATCAGGCGCCCCGGCTGGCCAGGGGGAGGCAGTATAGAGACCAGTTCCTTTCCCCTCCATCAGGCGCCCCGGCTGGCCAGGGGAAGGCAGTATAGAGACCAGTTCCTTTCCACTCCATCAGGCGCCCCGGCTGGCCAGGGGGAGGCAGTATAGAGACCAGGATTACTGCATGTTTTTGGTGAGGGTACCTACCCTCACTACCCCAAACTGACATGTTGAGCCTATGACACACATGTGTGGCTTCCCCCCAGTAGGCTACCTTCACATTCAGTAGATCCTGTGATCTTCTGTGGCCAGATGAAATTTCCTGGGGTCTAGTAGGACTATAGTAAATAATACAAAAATAAATCTCTATAATATTTTGTAAAAAATAATACATATTTTGCCCCATGCTCGAATGCCCCTGCCCCCCTGTCAAAAACAGCTAAAATCCCTAAATTGAAAGAAAGCAGCAAATAAAAATAAAAAATAACACTCATCTTTTACTTTTTCTCTAATAACGACCTAAAACATGAACCGTGGTTGAAAAAAAACTAAAGTTGTCCTTTAATATGTTATTATTCGCGCCCCGCCCCTCACTTCGCATTTTCTTTTCCCAGCGCTGTGATTGGTTGACCGGCTGATGACCGATGGAGCCTCCGTCCTATGACGAGGCCTGCCTCCACCCCCCCCCCCACCCTGGGGGGCGTGTTCATGGGTGTGACCCCGCCTCCCCCCACCTACCACCCTGTGACCCTCGGCTCGCCCTCCACACCCCCGCCCACTTATGGAGAAGCAGGTACCTTTTTTACAGCTAACGCAGAGCCATCACAAGACAGTGTTTCCCAACCTGTGTGCCGCGGCACTTTAGTGTGCACTTTATTCTTTTTCTTTTTATAATTTCCTGAAGGATAAAGTCGCTTCATGATTGAAGATTGATAGATCTGTGTGTTGTCTAAAAATATACTCTCCCATCCGTCCGAAGCAAAAATAAAACATCTTCGGTGTAGGACTGTCACCGATTCTGATCAATAGGTACGCTGTTGACGGAAGATTTCACCCTTCTGAGCAGCGTACTCTCACTGCGCAAAGAACGTAAAAGGCCCCCGCCCGCCCTGTGCTCACCGTCCGTGCGCAAACAGTGTAGCACACTCTTTGCTAGGGGAACCTATACGCAGTCTGCGTTTAGGAAGAGTGCGAAAAAATAACAAACTTCCGCGAATTCACACAAAGAAACATAGCCGAACATTCCATTGGACCGGACGAGATCATAAATATGGATGAAGTGCCTTTGACGTTTGACCTGCCTCTCACTAGGACTGTTAACAAGAGGGGTGAATCGACCATCACGTTGAGAACCACTGGCCACGAGAGAACGAATTTCACTTGTGTTCTGGCTGCACCGCGTCCGGATCAAAGCTTCCGCCAATGGTGATTTTCAAGCGGATGACTATGCCAAAAGAAAAGATCCCGAACGGCATATCCTTTAAAGTCAACAAGAAAGCGTGGATGATGGAAAGCGTAATGAAGGAGTGGCTGGTAGAGTGCTACGGGAAGCGGCCCGGAGGATTCTTTCGCATTCTGTCGTTTTGGACAGCATGAGGGCCCATATAACAGAGTCTGTGAAAGCAGCCATCAAGGCAACAACCTCCATTCCAGCTGTCATACCTGGGGGCACAACGAAGCATCTGCAGCCACTCGACATCAGTGTGAATCGTGCGTTCAAAGTGGGACTACGCATTCAGTGGGAGGCATGGATGACGAGCGGCGAGAAATCATTCACCAAAACTGGTCGGATGCGAAAAGCAACTTTGTGCAAGTCTGCCAGTGGATCCTAACAGCATGGAGAGGTGTGAAATCAACCACGATCATCAACGGGTTTCGAAAGGCTGGACTGCTGCGCAATGAAGAGGAGGACACCGCCACGGCTGACGAGGCCCTTCAGAGGATGTTCGAATCCGACAGTGACTATGACGAAGAGGAGTTCCTTGGTTTTGAGAGCGACAACGAAAGAGGGAGTGCGGCTGTCGAAGCCACCCTGAGGCTGTTCGTTTCCGATACTGAAGAAGAGGACTTTGCTAGTTTTAGTACACAGGACGAAGACGAAGATGAGGATTAATACTACGTAACGCTATCCTACACTCACAAACCAATGCACAACGGATCACATTACTGGCGGTTCGCGAGTGGATTAATGACTGACTTTTTTTGTTACAGCCTTACTGCACCTTATCCTAAAAGTTGACGAGGTAGGCTGGTTATATTTTAAGCAGCCGTGTTTACTGCACCTGTAAGCCTACTGCCGTGTTACAGGCATTTTAATGCTTTTAATTAATAGCACTACATTTTACATTTCATTTTGCCATTGACATTGCCTCGTTAAGTGATGCGCTGGGAGCGCACACGTTTCTTCGAATGCTGTTAAACATGTTAAAGTTTGTTTCTGAAACGCTATACATACAGTACAGAGTACAGTTTACACAGCACAGTACATGTTCCATATTGCACTACATGGTAACACACAAATATGCAACTTGTTTGTTAAAAATTTAATAAAATGGAAGCTTCCACCAACAGCCTTCTCTTTAATCCCCTCTGTGCACGGAATACCAAACTACTCGCCCCCGCAAAGTGTTTTAATGTTTGTTTCTCTCCCTCTCTGAATTTCCCTCCCTCTCTGAAATCTGAAATGATCTTGTATACAGATGTATTTGATTGTATAGTAGTTGATCTCTATATTCTGTAAAATTAAGAAAGAACAACATGACACAGAGATTGTCACTGCTTAATTAAATTAATTTAGGACCAGTTAATTTCGTTTTATTAAACACATTTCTCCTGATTTAGCCCATTATGCCCGTGGATATGCAGAGTGAACTTAAAGGACCACTTCACCACTTTTCAACCTATCTTCATATAATAAGTACTCATTAATAATCATGAAAAAATGGCGCAATTCTTTTCTACTCTGTCTGTGTCTCATAGGAGGGCTGTGGGCAGTTCAGAAACCAGTCTGTGTCTCATAGGAGGGCTGTGGGCAGTTCAGAAACCAGTCTGTGTCTCATTGGAGGGCTGTGGGCAGTTCAGAAACCAGTCTGTGTCTCATAGGAGGGCTGTGGGCAGTTCAGAAACCAGTCTGTGTCTCATAGGAGGGCTGTGGGCAGTTTAGAAACCGTCTTCCAGTGACATCATCGATGGGGAATACAAGCTAATAGAAACTGCAGGCTTTCTAGTTCTGAAAAGTTGCAATGCGGGAATGGAAGCCATCGTTCTCACGATAATGAAAATCTAAAAAGAATTGTAAAAAGATCTTGTTTAAAAAAGTATCTGCCTAATGATGATGTCACTGGAAGACGGTTTCTGAACTGCCCACAGCCCTCCTATGAGACAGACTGAGTAGAAAAATATCGTGCCATTTTATCATGATTATTAGTGAGGACCTATTATATGAAGATAGGTTGAAAAGTGGTGAAGTGGTCCTTTAACAATGATACATTAATATGATAATACCTTTTATATAATCAGTATAATAGTGGGGCATGGAAAAGGGGCGACCGTGCGGAAACCTTTACATAATGGTAACTAAACATTAAAACACCTGCGGCTTATAGTCCGGTGCGGCTTGTATACGTACATATTTGGGATTTCCCCTAAATTTGGCTGGTGCGGCTTATATTCAGGTGCGCCTTGTAGTCCGGATATTACGGTAGTTATCATGAAACATGCGTAAGCTAAGAACGTAACAGTGGAATATAATCTATATAATGAAATTGTAGATATATACTATAAAGTGCTATGTCTACAATTCATACTTCCTTCCTTTCTCACACCTCATCACTTTTGCTCACTGTGTGTGTGTGTGTGTGTGTGTGTGTGTGTGTGTGTGTGTGTGTGTGTGCCTGCGTGCGTGAGCTCCACAGTTACCATGCCAACGGACCCTTACCCGGTCCTGGCTCCGCCCATGATGCCTGTGACCACGCCCCCTCAGAGGGGTCCGAACATCGTCCACCAATCAACACACAGTACGTGCGGGAAGTGACCACATTTAGCAGAAAAGCGTGTAAATTACAGTAAACTACCGAATTGTACCATCACACCTGTATATTAACTGTATATTAACCCATTCTGGGCGTGAAGGCCTTTTGGTTTTTTTAAGCATCGTGTTATGCCACGCTATGAGCTTGTAGGTCTGCTATTTCTTTTTTTAATCGTGAAAATGTGGCGCGAACCTTCGAATATGTATTCTTTCAGAGCGGGGGGGGGGGGTGTCGGTGGGCCAAATCCAGATATTTCTGGTGGTCCTTGACATGAAAAAGGTTGAGAACCACTGACGTCTACAAACAGAAAACTGTCAGGATTTAGAAGACATTTGTAGAATCGAACTTAGATCTGAATGGGTTAACTGTATATGCTGCTAAACTTGAGGTTTACGGGCAAATCTAGTGTCCATAAATGCCCGTTAACTCTTTTCACGCAGTGTTAGTGGACTGTCTTTGAAACCTCTGAGACGACGTGGAGATCTATTGACTTTTCGCGTCCCGAGGCAATCATTTTATGACATCACACCTGAGGCCCATTCTATAAAAATGTCTTATCTCCATCAGCGCCAGTGCTATAGTGGCCACTATAGAGCGTCGCAGTCCCGCCCCCTACCACCAGGGCCCAGGAAATGATTCTCCGTTCATTTTCCTCATAGACATTTCAGAAAGTATTTATTATATATATATATTATTTATTAGTATTTAGACCTTTTAAGCGTCGTATGAAGCCAACTCGAGTCGTGACAAATCATGACGACACACACAATATTTTGGACAAAACAAATAATTTCATAGAAAAAAAAAAAAAAAAAAGTGTTGCCGTTTTTTTCTACTTTCTAATTATTTGTTTGGCCCGACAAATTTGTTGTCATGATTTGTCACGACAAGAGTTGTCTTTGTCCGCGGCGTAAACGTCTTTAAATAAATACTTTCTGAAATGTCTATGAGGAAAATGAACGGAGAATCATTTCCTGGGCCATGGTAGGGGGCGGGACTGCGACGCTCTATAGCGCGCCAGTGCTATAGCTCTAATATTAAGCTCCAATAATTAAGCTCTAATCAAGCCCTGAATATCGTATTTTGAGCATTTTATGATCCATAATGCACATAAAGACCACACGTGCACGTGAGTATTTTGTGTATTTTGTGCATAAATGCTAACGGACGTTTACCTAAAAACAGCCAAAATACTGTACTTTTATTTTTTTATTTTTTTTCCCCGGATTATGGGGAATAACACAAATCTCGGGATGCCGGGCATGGCATCCATTGCACAAACGTGTGTTTCTGTGTCGGTGGTTCTGAAAGGGTTAAACCCTATGTTTCTGTGTCGGTGGTTCTGAAAGGGTTAAACCCTATGTTTCTGTGTCGGTGGTTCTGAAAGAGTTAAAACCCTATTTTTCTGTGTCAGTGGTTCTGAAAGGGTTAAAACCCTATGTTTCTGTGTCAGTGGTTCTGAAAGGGTTAAACCCTATGTTTCCGTGTCGGTGGTGCTCAACCTTTTCAAGGGTCAAGGACCCCCAGAATTACCTGTATTTGGCCGTGGACCCCCTCTGAAAATATGTTGTTCCAGGGGACCCCCTCAGAAGCAACGATATGAGGTAAAATCGTTCGCTCTTAGTCTGAAAGAATATATTCAAAGATTTGCGCGACATTTTCACAATCTTTCAAAAATAGCAGATCTACGAGTGCCGCGCTACGGGCAGTGAGACATATCTAGACGGGCAGTCATGGAGGTAGGAAGGTGGCACCATTGACAGGTGTGTGTGTGTGTGTGTGTGTGTGTGTGTGTGTGTGTGTGTGTGTGTGTGTGTGTGTGTGTGTGCGTGTGCGTGTGCATGTGCGTGTGTGTGCGTCCAGTCAGTGAGTCAGACAACAGAACCGCGGGTCAGACGGTGGTGGCGGTTCCGTCCCAGACGATACACAGCCTGGCGTTGGGAGAACACCCCACGGTCACCCAGTGTCCCTACTGTCATCACAACATCACTACACAGGTATTACTGTCCCTACTGTCATCACAACATCACTACACAGGTACTACTGTCCCTACTGTCATCACAACATCACTACACAGGTATTACTGTCCCTACTGTCATCACAACATCACTACACAGGTATTACTGTCCCTACTGTCATCACAACATCACTACACAGGTATTACTGTCCCTACTGTCACCACAACATCACTACACAGGTATTACTGTCCCTACTGTCATCACAACATCACTACACAGGTATTACTGTCCCTACTGTCATCACAACATCACTACACAGGTATTACTGTCCCTACTGTCATCACAACATCACTACACAGGTATTACTGTCCCTACTGTCACCACAACATCACTACACAGGTATTACTGTCCCTACTGTCATCACAACATCACTACACAGGTATTACTGTCCCTACTGTCATCACAACATCACTACACAGGTACTACTGTCATCACAACATCACTACACAGGTATTACTGTCATCACAACATCACTACACAGGTACTACTGTCCCTACTGTCAAAACAACATCACTACACAGGTATTACTGTCATCACAACATCACTACACAGGTATTACTGTCATCACAACATCACTACACAGGTATTACTGTCCCTACTGTCATCACAACATCACTACACAGGTATTACTGTCATCACAACATCACTACACAGGTACTACTGTCATCACAACATCACTACACCGGTATTACTGTCAAAACAACATCACTACACAGGTATTACTGTCATCACAACATCACTACACAGGTATTACTGTCATCACAACATCACTACCCAGGTATTACTGTCCCTACTGTCATCACAACATCACTACACAGGTATTACTGTCCCTACTGTCATCACAACATCACTACACAGGTATTACTGTCCCTACTGTCATCACAACATCACTACACGGGTATTACTGTCATCACTACACAGGTATTACTGTCCCTACTGTCATCACAACATCACTACACAGGTATTACTGCCATCACAACATCACTACACAGGTATTACTGTCCCTACTGTCATCACAACATCACTACACAGGTATTACTGTCATCACAACATCATTACACAGGTATTACTGTCATCACAACATCACTACACAGGTATTACTGTCATCACAACATCACTACACAGGTACTACTGTCCCTACTGTCATCACAACATCACTACACAGGTATTACTGTCATCACAGCATCACTACACAGGTATTACTGTCATCACAACATCACTACACAGGTATTACTGTCACCACAACATCACTACACAGGTACTACTGTCCCTACTGTCATCACAACATCACTACACAGGTATTACTGTCCCTACTGTCATCACAACATCACTACACAGGTATTACAATTTACAATTACAATTTAGGCATTTAGCAGACGCTCTTAATCCAGAGCGACTTACATTTAAGCAAGAACAAAAGCATGGGAATACATCACATAAAAGTATTTATCATGAAACATGCGTAAGCTAAGAAAGTAACAGTGGAATATCTATATAATGAAACTATACATACACTATACATATAAACTATACATAAGAGGAGAGGCTTAAGTGCACATGCTGGTAGGCCAGTAAGGAGGGAGTTACAATAGTCGAGTTTTGACAAGACTGTTGTCTGGATTAGGAGCTGGGCTGATTCCTGGGTGAGGAATGGTCTAATTCGTCGTATGTTATAGAGTGTGAACCTACAGGATCGAGTATTACTGTCATCACAACATCACTACACAGGTATTACTGTCCCTACTGTCATCACAACATCACTACACAGGTATTACTGTCATCACAACATCACTACACAGGTACTACTGTCATCACAACATCACTACACAATTTACAATTTAGACATTTAGCAGACACTCTTAATCCAGAGCGATTTACAATAAGCAAGAACAAAAGCATGGGAATACATCACAAAAAAGCATTTATCATAAAACATGCGTAAGCTAAGAAAGTAACAGTGGAATATCTATGTTATGAGACTATACATATAAACTGTATATATATACTACTATGCTATACATATGTACTATGGCGTGCTATGACTATATACAATGCAATTATAGTGCTGTCTACATAACATGCTATAAGTCTGTATCAGATGCTATCTAAGTCTACAGAAATGCTATCTAAGGGGGTAGGGTAAGTGCTATGGGCCATGATGGAGTCTAAAAAGGTGGGTTTTCAGACTACGGCGGAAGATTGGGAGTGATGCTGCAGTTCTGACTGCAATGGGAAGTGCATTCCACAGTTTTGGAGCCAGAAGGGAGAAGAGTTTGGGACGTGTGGAGCGTTGTCCTGGCGTTTTTAGTGAGGGTACTTCCAGCTTCCCTGCGTTGGCTGATCTGAGTGCGTGGGAGGGTTTGTAGGGTTCAATCATACTTGCAAGATATGGGGGAGCCATACCTTTGGTTGCCTTGAATGCCAGCATCAGAGTTTTGTATTCTGTGCGGGCAGCGACCGGGAGCCAGTGGAGGGAGCGGAGCAGGGGGGAGACATGTGAGAATTTTGGCTGGTTGAAGACCAAGCGAGCTGCGGCATTTTGGATCAGCTGGAGAGGCTTAAGTGCACATGCTGGTAGGCCAGTAAGGAGGGAGTTACAATAGTCGAGTTTTGACAAGACTGTTGTCTGGATTAGGAGCTGGGCTGATTCCTGGGTGAGGAACGGTCTAATTCGTCGTATATTATAGAGTGTGAACCTACAGGATCGGGTGACAGCTGTGATGTGAGCTTTGAACGAGAGCTGACTGTCCAGGACAACACCGAGGTTCCTGGCTGTTTGGACAGACGTTACCAGGGCGTTGTCTACGGAGATAGTTAGCTCCCGCATAGGGCAGAACTTAGCTGGGAAGAAGAGAAGCTCAGTCTTGTCTGGGTTCAGCTTGAGGTGATTGGAGGACATCCACTGTGACCTTTCCAGGAAACCTGGTAGGTCCGGTCGGTGAGGTAGGAGGAGAACCACTTTAGTGCCGTTCCACCGATGCCTAGATCCGCTAGGGTGTCTAGGAGCAGGTATTACTGTCATCACAACATCACTACACAGGTATTACTGTCCCTACTGTCATCACAACATCACTACACAGGTACTAGTACTACTGTCATCACAACATCACTACACAGGTATTACTGTCATCACAACATCACTACACAGGTATTACTGTCACCACAACATCACTACACAGGTATTACTGTCATTACAACATCACTACACAGGTATTACTGTCATTACAACATCACTACACAGGTATTACTGTCATCACAACATCACTACACAGGTGCAAATGACTAATAACGTTGTTTGTTATTTGTTTAGTTTTAGTTCACTGTAATAACGTTGTTTATGTTATTTAATATCGTTGCAGGTGCAGCACATCCCTGGTCGAGCAGCCTGGTGCACCTGCTTCATCTTCTGTATGCTGGGGTGAGCACACACACACGCGCGCGCGTGCACACACACACACCACTTCAATGATTGAGTCTTTGAATTCAAAATATTAACAAAGTGTGTGTGTGTGTGTGTGTGTGTGTGTGTGTGTGTGTGTGTGTGTGTGTGTGTGTGTGTGCAGGTTCGTCTGTGGTTGCTGTCTGATTCCATTTTGTTCAGAGGGAATGCAAGACGTCCATCACTCCTGTCCTCAGTGCCACAAACACCTCTCTACACACATTAGATAACCACACACACACACACATGCGCGTCGTACAATAATCCGTCCTCTTAGTATTTGTTTTTCTATTTGTTTTTGGGTGAAGTGACAATGGGTCTGTAATATACTACAATAATATATATGTGTGTTTTTATACGTTTTCTTTGTAATAATTACTAGTCTCTGATTGGTCAACGATCCTCTGTCAGTACTGTAGCTCTGTGGTTGCCTGTGTACTCTGGCAGCAGTACCGAATTCAACCACCAGGTGGTGGCGGCATGGAATCGGTTAAATCTGTCTTCCTGTTCAAAGTCATAATTGTGTCACGCCTAAATCCGGGGGGTTGAGCTCGACCGCGGTGGGAATCTCCTAAAATAAACGCCTCTTAAAGAGACTTACACACCTCCTAGAGCCTTCACTGAAATAGAGCACCGAAGTCCTGACGTCACTCGCTCATCCCTTTGATTCCCCTGGTTCTAAAGTCCTGATGTAACTCGCTCATCCCTTCGATTCCCCTGGTTCTAAAGTCCTGATGTAACTTGCTCATCCCTTCGATTCCCCTGGTTCTAAAGTCCTGACGTCACTCGCTCATCCCCTGGTTCTAAAGTCACTGACGTCACTCGCTCATCCCCTGGTTCTAAAGTCACTGACGTCACTCGCTCATCCCCTGGTTCTAAAGTCCTGACGTCACTCGCTCATCCCCTGGTTCTAAAGTCCTGACGTCACTCGCTCATCCCCTGGTTCTAAAGTCCTGACGTCACTCGCTCATCCCCTGGTTCTAAAGTATTGGCGTCAGACTTCGGTGCTCCAAGCAGGCCTCCTAAAGCCATATTTCACTGAAATGCTGCCTAACTAGAGTCTAGTTTTATACGACTTGTTCAAACGTCCTTACAAATAAGACTGAGTGGAACTGTTTTTTTACTGTGTTTCTTTGCGTGCTCCTTTGAGTGCTGACTTCAGTCAGAGCTGTTGAGGGAGGGATTCACGACACTCTCAGAGTCTTCCGTTGTTAATCAGACCAGTGTGTGTGTCCAGTGGAAACCTCGTATGAATCTGATCTCAGGTCAGAATGGGTTAATCAGACCAGTGTGTGTCCAGTGGAAACCTCGTATGAATCTGATCTCAGGTCAGAATGGGTTAAGTTAGTCTTATCGTTTTTTATTGCCAAAACCAGCCTCAAACTGATGTGGAAGTAGTTTGAGTTGTGTTGGATCATCGGCTAATGTTCTCTGGAAGTAGTTTGAGTTGTGTTGGATCATCAGCTAATGTTCTCTGGAAGTAGTTTGAGTTGTGTTGGATCATCAACTCATGTTCTCTGGAAGTAGTTTGAGTTGTGTTGGATCATCGGCTAATGTTCTCTGGAAGTAGTTTGAGTTGTGTTGGATCATCGGCTAATGTTCTCTGGAAGTAGTTTGAGTTGTGTTGGATCATCGGCTAATGTCTTCGATTTTATGAGCTTGTTGATCTGCTATTTTTCAATAGCTAAAGCATAACACCAAAATGGGTTCCCGCCCAGAATGGGTTAATTTTCCTCACAGACTTTTCAAAAAGTATTTATTTAAAGATGTTTACGCCGCGGACAAAGACAACTGGAGTTGTGACGACAAATTACAGTAAACTCAATGTTTTGGGACGATCAATTTAAGAAATACTAACCACCTCGTTAACTGAGATCAAAGAGTTTCCTGACCACCTCGTTAACTGAGATCAAAGAGTGTCCTGACCACCTCGTTAACTGAGATCAAAGAGTGTCCTGACCACCTCGTTAACTGAGATCAAAGAGTGTCCTTCCTGACCTCCTCGTTAACTGAGATCAAAGAGTGTCCTGACCACCTCGTTAACTGAGATCAAAGAGTGTCCTGACCACCTCGTTAACTGAGATCAAAGAGTATCCTGACCACCTCGTTAACTGAGATCAAAGAGTGTCCTGACCACCTCGTTAACTGAGATCAAAGAGTGTTCCTGACCACCTCGTTAACTGAGATCAAAGAGTGTCCTGACCACCTCGTTAACTGAGATCAAAGAGTGTCCTGACCACCTCGTTAACTGAGATCAAAGAGTGTCCTGACCACCTCGTTAACTGAGATCAAAGAGTGTCCTGACCACCTCGTTAACTGAGATCAAAGAGTGTCCTGACCACCTCGTTAACTGAGATCAAAGAGTGTCCTTCCTGACCTCCTCGTTAACTGAGATCAAAGAGTGTCCTGACCACCTCGTTAACTGAGATCAAAGAGTGTCCTGACCACCTCGTTAACTGAGATCAAAGAGTGTCCTTCCTGACCACCTCGTTAACTGAGATCAAAGAGTGTCCTGACCTCCTCGTTAACTGAGATCAAAGAGTGTCCTTCCTGACCTCCTCGTTAACTGAGATCAAAGAGTGTCCTGACCTCCTCGTTAACTGAGATCAAAGAGTGTCCTTCCTGACCTCCTCGTTAACTGAGATCAAAGAGTGTCCTGACCACCTCGTTAACTGAGATCAAAGAGTGTCCTTCCTGACCTCCTCGTTAACTGAGATCAAAGAGTTTCCTGACCTCGTTAAACGTTTCAGTTCATACGACGAGTGAGGCCGTCATAAGGATTCCGAAAAAGTAGTGCCTACGACGTCTGTGGACGTCCTAGCGACGTCCTAGTGACACGGGGCGAGATAAGAATATTCAGAATTCTTCCCTTTTTTTTTGCATTTCGCTTTTCGCTTTCCGTACGCTAACGCTCTGTGCAAGTATTAGCTTGTCATTGACTCCCATGTTAGCGCGGCAGAAAGAATGACTCGTATCTCCTAATCCAAGGCGCTCTCCGTGGTAATGAATGGATCGATATGCTGGCGCTTCATTTCTGCTCCTCATCGTAAGAAAATAAATTAAGATGATCGGGGATGTGAGGTCACTTTGTAAAGTCAACATTTTTAGGAAAGTGTTTCCGGTTCATGGCTTTCAGAGTAAAAGCGATCAGACAACTCCGGCACCCCAGAGCTTCTATTTTGATGCACTTCCGGCACTAAATGTGTTTTAAACGGCTCTGATTTCAGTTCAGCACTTTGTTGGTTTGTTTGTTTGTTTGTTTGTTGGTTTCACTCCTCATGTTTAAATATGAATATGTTATATAACTATGCAGTACTAAAGATGTTTTAATATGAATATGTTATAACTCTATGCAGTACTAAAGATGTTTTAATATGAATATGTTATATAACTATGCAGTACTAAATATGTTTTAATATGAATATGTTATAACTCTATGCAGTACTAAAGATGTTTTAATATGAATATGTTATATAACTATGCAGTACTATGTTTACCGCTCTATAGCCTTTCTGTATGTCACGTTTCTATTTTTTTATTTCGCTGCCATATGATTGTTGAACTCACTCAAAGACAGCCGTGTTCCGTTTGTCCTTTTAATGTAGAAACGGAATATTTCGAGCCACTGCCATCAAACTCTGACTGTGGATAATATATATTATAAAGTTTGACTGTTTTACACGCGTAACCCGCATTTTAATCAACCCCCCTTCACTGCCGAGATTGTTGTATTACCTTTAGAGCATACGCTGAATTATTTGGGCTTTTAATCGTACCACCCGCCATCTTGGTGCGCCGCAAGACCGCAGCACAAGACCCGCCTCCATGAGGCGTTGTACCCCATTCATTTGCATTGGCCTCAATTTCCCAGAAGCCCTAGCAGCCCACAGCATGTGACGATTTCCGGTTTCGTCATCAAAACGAAAGCATCTAGTCTCTATCTCAGCGACGAAGACGGAGTTTATATTTATTCATTACAATACGGCGGATTAAACACATAAAACAAAAGGCGGGTATGTCGTATATAGCAACGACAGTAAACTGGAGTAAGCCATTCCTGGCAGTAAAACTGTTTTAAAGTGCTGTTCGCTCGGTGTTCGGGACAAATATTTTGTAATAAATCCTACATGATATCGGGGTGAGAACAAGCTATATTCAACGGCCAATAACTGAAGATGTCTGCGACGGGTGCTTTGGTTAGACCAGTTGTTCCCAAAGTGCGGTCCGGGGACCCCCAAGGGTGTTTCCAGGGGTGATGATAGTTTGGAACAAAATGGACCCTTATGGGTCTGTAACTCAGAGAGTGTACAATTGGAACCAAATGGACCCTTATGGGTCTGTAACTCAGAGAGTGTACAATTGGAACCAAATGGACCCTTATGGGTCTGTAACTCAGAGAGTGTACAATTTGAACCAAATGGGCCTTTATGGGTCTGTAACTCAGAGAGTGTACAATTGGAACCAAAGGGACCCTTATGGGTCTGTAACTCAGAGAGTGTACAATTGGAACCAAATGGACCCTTATGGGTCTGTAACTAAGAGAGTGTACAAATGGAACCAAATGGACCCTTATGGGTCTGTAACTCAGAGAGTGTACAAATGTACACAAATTTGTACACTCTCAGAGTTAAATTAACATTGATTTTACAATAATAAATTGAGGTTCCCAGAGATAGAAATGCCATTAAATGGCGGTCCGTTTTTTGATGTTTTACATTATTTCTTTTGCATAAATCAGCACTATTATAGAAAACGGATTTATCCTGTGGGTTTTGTAAACGCTGTCAGCGACTCCAGACTGATGTAGAGACGACTTCATACTGACTAACGCTGATTGTCGTAACAAAAAAGTGACCAGATTTGACTGAGAGCCTGCTGCCATCGTTGGCCGAACGGTTTGCGGAGCGGTCTTGATATCGGAAGGTCGCTATAGTTCGTATCCCCGGACCGGCACGTTAAAATTACCACCGCTGAAGTGCCCTTGAGCAAGGCATTGAACCCCTACCATGAAATGTTCTATGAGCAGGGCCTGGCTGTAAACAAGTTCTTGAGCTTAGTCCAGTTACCCTGGGTAAACATAGTACCTTTCCTTTCCTTCCTTAACAGAGGACAAAAACGTATTTTTTGTTTTTATCCAAAATGAGTTAATAGCACATGCAGGCAGACTCTTCAAATACTGGAGCATGTCTGAAATAAGCGTCAGAGCTGAAATCGAACCTTTTTACTTACTGTATTTTGGACACACACTTTATTTTTATTTTCATACTAACATATTGTTTTTAATGTTGTTTTAAAATGCTTTCTATCATGTTGATAGAAATTAAAACTGTTCTTATTCTAATCGTCGAATGAGTCCAAAATACTGTCGTATGAATGTGCAAGGAATTCATTTGACTGTGTGTGTGTGTGTGTGTGTGTGTGTGTGTGCGTGTGCGTGTGTTTGTGCGTGCATGCGTGTGTGCGTGCGTGCGTTTGAAAGACCGAGATTGTGTGCGTGCGAGCGGGAGATTTAGCATTAACGTGCACCTGACATCAAGGTATGTGTGTGTGTGTGTGTGTGTGTGTGTGTGTGTCTGTGACCTTGCGGGGGGGGGGGGGGGGAGGCTGAGGACACTCAGATATTAGTGTGTTTTATTGATAACAGGTATGAGCGTCAGAGTTAATAATCAACTACAGCCCTGCAGATAACGTTCACAAATACTAGCTCAGCACTGTCTCACACACACAGAGACAGGCACACGCGTGCACATACTTCATGCACAGCCTACACATGCTCTACACGTATACAATAATACACGACTTTGATGTTGATTGCACGTCGACACAATGACTCCCTCCCTCTCTCGCTCTCTCTCTCTCTCTGTCTGACACACATACACACTGACAGTAGCCCCTCCCCGCTGCGTGCGTGCGTGTGCTCTGTGTGTGTGTGCGCTCTGTGTGTGTCAGTTTGTACTCGGAGTGTGAACTCTCTAAGGCTGTGATTCATTTAACGAGGATCTGATCACGTCAGAAGCTCTTTATCCACAGCGCTGTTCAGTTCTCTCTTTTTTTTAGACTTAGTCTTTTGAATGACACACCATTTTAGTCCCATTTTAGTCATCTGGAAGTGTTATAGCGTTAATAGTGCAGTCTTTAGGAGACTAAATATCAAAAATCTTAGTCTCTTATAGTCTTAATTTCATTCAGATTCGAGCTCAGTCTTTTTTGAACGACACATTTAGTTTTAGCCCTATATTTTAGCCTTCCGAAGTTGTTTTAGTCTTAGCGGTCTTAGTCTTCTAGTCGACTAAATATCAACATATTATAGTGCGTTAGTCTTGCAGTCCGTTAACGGTTGATCCAGAGAGTTTTACAGCGAGCAGCAGCAGGTCTCGGTCAACATGAGGACACGACGGCTGGCCGCCGCCGTGGGACTGGCTGCGCTGTGCGCTGCGTGTCTGTGTGTGTGCGCGGGCGACAAGCCTCCTCCCGTCCCCGGGAAGGACAAGCCTCCTCCCAGTCCCATCCCTGAGAAGGACGGAGTCCTGCAGCTGAAAAAGTCCAACTTCAACCGAGCTCTGAGGAAACACAAGGCGCTGCTCGTGCACTTCTGTGAGTATACGCTGCACGCACGCACACACACACGCACACACACACACACATGCACACAATTTACAATTTAGGCATTTAGCAGACGCTCTTAATCCAGAGTGATTTACATACAGGGTAAGACCACTTTTTTTTTAGAGGTTTGGGTTGTTTTTTGTTACCTTATTGTGGGCAAACTATTCCATTCCATGAGTTATTTCGCTCCGTTCTGTTGTTTATTAGCAATTTAATAAATACTAAATAGTCGCTCATTGACTTCCAATTAGAGATGTCCCGATACTGTATCGGTATCGGGAAAAGTATCGGATCGGCCCTTATTTGTCATATCGGGTCATATCGGGGCATATCGGTGAAGATGCCAGTCTAACCACAGATCCGACACACGAGAAAGGGGTCGACACTATGGCAGGTAAATAAAATGTTGGGACATGTGGAGTTTGCTTTGCAGTTGCCCAAACTGCAAGTGCGCATTTTAGTGAGGAGTCTGCTATAAACACATAGTTTATAGCTAGATAGCTATAAACACAACATGAAATCACGACACTGGTCGATACCAGTGTCGTGATTTAAGGTATTCGGTATCGGTATCGGCTAACACAGAAATGGAGGTATCGGGATCGGATCGGAAGCGAAAAAAGTGTATCGGGACATCCCTACTTCCAATTGTAACGGGGAAACAGCTCTCAAAGTCACTCGTTTAGCACATGAAACCAACGCAACGAAAGACAGTATATGACATCAGGAAATCTCATGCGGTTTTATTATTGTCTTTTAACCCATTTAGGCCTGAGATCAGATTCTAAAAAATGTCT
>NC_139702.1:16219814-16232314 GCF_964188405.1 Protomyctophum parallelum | reverse complement strand
AGCCACGGACCACCATCTGATGACATTTAGCCTCTCAGACCCATTTGAGCCACGGACCACCGTTTGATGACATTTAAGGTGGTTGCACACTTAACGCGTTTTTCGGAAAACCGATGGAGAAACGCTGCTAAAAGTCCTAAACGCGCTCTCTGTGCTGCAGGGACCGTTAGCCTCTCAGACCCAAAACTAAAGAATATGTTGTTGTCGTTGGATCAGATCTGTATTGATGTCGGGACCATTAGAGAGAAAAGACACCCCGCAGTACTCCAGGTTCAAACTAAATGAGGTGCTCCGGGGCTCCAAGATATAAGTTGAGGTGAAGAAAATGCCAGCAGTCATATATGTTGTATATGGTATATATATATATATATATATATGTATATGGTATATATATATATATATATATATATATATATATACATATGTCATGGTGACACTGCGGAAGGCCATACAGGCACAAACGCGTACGTTTGTTCACTCCCGACAGACGTAAATACAATTATGCAAAAGGACATCAAATGAATTGAGGCAGCGGTGGCCGAACGGTTTGCGGAGCGGTCTTGGTATCGGAAGGTCGCTATAGTTCGTATCCCCGGACCGGCACGTTAAAATTACCACCGCTGAAGTGCCCTTGGTCAAGGCATTGAACCCCTACCATGAAATGTTCTATGAGCAGGGCCTGGCTGTAAACAAGTTCTTGAGCTTAGTCCAGTTACCCTGGGTAAACATAGTACCTTTCCTTTCCTTAGTCCAGTTACCCTGGGTAAACATAGTACCTTTCCTTTCCTTAGTCCAGTTACCCTGGGTAAACATAGTACCTTTCCTTTCCTTAGTCCAGTTACCCTGGGTAAACATAGTACCTTTCCTTTCCTTAGTCCAGTTACCCTGGGTAAACATAGTACCTTTCCTTTCCTTAGTCCAGTTACCCTGGGTAAACATAGTACCTTTCCTTTCCTTAGTCCAGTTACCCTGGGTAAACATGGTACCTTTCCTTTCCTTTTGAATCACCTCAACCATTAGGAGAGATATCGCTAACAGGCAACCGTTGATCAAAATAACAATTCTACATTAACTCATTCTGTCGACTTCTACATATAATTTAACTCTTGAGAGTGTACAATTAAACCGATTTTATGCTCTCAAGAGTTAAAGATCTAATCAGGCTCCATTTGGTTACCAACTCTCCATCTGGGGACCACCTGGAACCTTCTCAAGGACCCCTGGGGGTCCCCGGACCACCGGGGACCACCTGGAACCCTCTCAAGGACCCCTGGGGGTCCCCGGACCACCGGGGACCACCTGGAACCCTCTCAAGGACCCCTGGGGGTCCCCGGACCCCCTGGAACCCCCCTGGAACTCCCTGGAACCCTCTCAAGGACCCCTGGGGGTCCCCGGACCCCCTGGAACCCCCCTGGAACTCCCTGGAACCCTCTCAAGGACCCCTGGGGGTCCCCGGACCACCGGGGACCACCTGGAACCCCCTGGAACCCTCTCAAGGACCCCTGGCGGTCCCCGGACCACCTGGAACCCTCTCAAGGACCCCAGGTGGTCCCCGGACCACCGGGGACCACCTGGAACCCCCTCAAGGACCCCTGGGGGTCCCCGGACCACTGGGGACCACCTGGAACCCCCTCAAGGACCCCTGGGGGTCCCCGGACCACCTGGAACCCCCCTGGAACCCCCTGGAACCCTCTCAAGGACCCCAGGTGGTCCCCGGACCACCGGGGACCACCTGGAACCCCCTCAAGGACCCCTGGTTTATATCCTGGCTATGCAGCACATTAATAATTATGTAAATCTTGTGTGTGTGTGTGTGTGTGTGTGTGTGTGTGTGTGTGTGTGTGTGTGTGTGTGTGTGTGTGTGTGTGTGTGTGTGTGTGTGTGTGTGTGTGTGTGTGTGTGTGTGTGTGTGCGTAGGACACGCATCAGGACTACATCCAGATGTTCCACTCTGTAGCGGTCGACCTTCCAGACACCCCCTTCTCTCTGTCCCACGATGATGACCTCATCGAAAAGTATGACATCACACATGATGTCATACTGCTGCTCAGGAAGGTATGACGCACGCGCACACGCACATGCGCACACACGCACGTGCATGCACACACACCATTTTACTTTACGAGTTTGTGACTAACATGTTTCTTGTGACACGTTTTGTCCCTCTTTGTGCGTGTGTGTGTGTGTGTGTGTGTGTGTGTGTGTGTGTGTGTGTGTGTGTGTGTGTGTGTGTGTGTGTGTGTGTGTGTGTGTGTGTGTGTGTGTGTGTGCGTGTGTGTGTGTGTGTGTGTGTGTGTGTGTGTGTGTGTGTGTGTGTGTGCGTGTGTGTGTGTGTGTGTGTGTGCGCGTGTGTGTGTGTGTGTGTGTGTGCGCGAGCGTGCAGTCTAAGCTGGTCCAGTCCTATAAGGTCAAAGGTCAGACATCTAAAGAGGATCTGCTGAAATTCATCAGCGTTTATCACATGGACCTGGTGACAGAGTATGATGGACAGGTACCTGTCTGTCTGTCTGTCTGTCTGTCTGTCTGTCTGTCTGTCTGTCTGTCTGTCTGTCTGCCAGCCAGCCATGCCATGCCATGCAAGGCACCAAACAGCACATCAGCAATCTGGGGTTCAGTGTCTTGCCCAAGGACACTTCGACATGTAGACAGGAGGAGGAGCCGGGATTCGAACCGCCGACCCAGGGATCATTGGACGACCTGCTCTACCTCTTGAGCCACAGTCGCCTGTCTGTCTGCCTGCCTGCCTGCCTGCCTGCCTGCCTGTCTGTCCGCCTGTCTGTCTGCCTGCCTACCTGTCTGTCTGCCTGCCTGCCTGCCTGCCTGCCTGCCTGCCTGCCTGCCTGCCTGCCTGCCTGCCTGCCTGACTGTCTGACTGTCTCTCCATTCCAGACAGCGTCTCAGATCCTGATGTCTCCAGTGATGAGTCATGCTGTTCTGTTCGCCAACAAGAGCTCTGATGACTTTAAGAGCGTTTACAGTGCCTTCCACACCGCCGCACGGGACCTGAGGATGAAGGTACGCACGCGCGCATGCACGCACGCACGCACGCACGCGGTCCGGGGACCCCCAGGGGTCCTTGAGGGAGTTCCAGGGGGTCCGGGGACCCCCAGGGGTCCTTGAGGAAGTTCCAGGGGGTCCCCAGCCAAATGATAGTTAGGAACTAAATGGACCCTTATGGGCCTGTAACTCTGAGAGTGTACAAATGGACCCAATTGGACCCTAACTTAGTTCCATTAAATGGGGGTCCATATAGAAGGTTGCCGTGTGTGTGTGTGTGTGTGTGTGTGTGTGTGTGTGTGTGTGTGTGTGTGTGTGTGTGTGTGTGTGTGTGTGTGTGTGTGTGTGTGTGTGTGTGTGTGTGTGCGTGTGCGTGTGCGTGCGTGCGTGCAGACATTTTATGTAGACATACGCATAGTAATACGTTCTTAGCTTACGCATGTTTCATGATAACTATACGTATTATGTATGTGATGTATTGCATGCTTTTTGTTCTGGCTTAATGTAAATCGCTCTGGATTAAGACAGTCTGCTAAATTGTGCGTGCGTGTGCGGCGGCATGTGCGCGTGTGTGTGTGTGTGTGAGTGTGTACTGCCGTGTGTGCGTGCCTGTGTGTGTGTGTGTGCGTTGCTTGTGTGCGTGTCTGTGTGTGTGTGTGTGTGTGTGTGTGCGTGCGTGTCTGTGTGTGCGTGTGTGCGTGCGTTCAGATCCTGTTCGTCCTGGTGAACGTGGACGAGACTCGTAACGGCAGACTGCTGGAGTACTTCCGGGTCCGCGAGGCCGACGCCCCTGTCATACGATTGGTCAACCTGACGGACCAGGTGACCTACCACCTGCCCTCTGATTCGCTGGACGCAGACGCCGTCAAAACCTTCTGTCGGAAATACCTGGACGGAAAAGCCGAGGTACGAATGAGTGATTTGACGTTGTGACGGTCCAATCAAATGAAGGCTTTGACGTTGTGACGGTCCAATCAAATGAAGGCTTTGACGTTGTGACAGACGGTCCAAAACTGCACTAGAAACTATTTTCTAAATAATAATAATAATAATGTATCGATACCTGCCAACCAGCGCTGCCTGGGATAACAAAATTACGCTTCTAAAGTGACGGAACACATATTAGCTAGTTAACCGTTTCCAAACTGTTTTATTTTTCCAAAAGTAAAAAAGGTAAATTCCCTTCCGGTCTGTTAGAAAAGTTCTGTATTTGAAGACCTTAGACAATTCAGCTCAAACAGGACAACAATATGATCATCATAAGTACATCATAAAACAAAAGGTAGGTTTATTAAACCACAAATGCTTGTTTAAAAATAAATGTCTTGAGGCTATTTTTAAAAATGCCCTCGGAGGAGGAAAATCTCAGCGCTAGTGGGAGGAGAGCATTTCAAAGTTTGGCTGCTACGTACGGCCTGAAATGATTTGTCACCTTTAGTTTTTAGTTTGGTGGAGGGTGGGGTCTAACAGACGCTGTTCTGCAGACCTAAGGGCCCTTCTGGGCACATAACGAGGTACCAGGTCAATCAAGTAGCCAGGGGCCTGACCATGCATCGCTCTGAAGTACCTTGAACTGAACCCTGAAGTTCACCAGAAGCCAAATGCAAGGAGGCCAGGATTGGGGTGATGTGGCAGAATTTGCTGGACCTATAGTGAGTAATCTGGCTGCAGCAATGTGGATCATTTGAAGGCGGCCCATGGTGGTTTTATTTAAGCAGGTGAAAAGAGATTTGCAATAATCAAGCCGTGAGGAAAACAAATGCATGGATAATTTGTTCCAGTTCCGTGTGTGAGACTATATTGCTCTAAGCTTGGCGATTTTTTTCTAATATATTTTTTTATCCCACGATTTTGTAACCCATTTTTCACCCCTGTGTCAATCATCTAATGTGATCCTGGGCTCTACACACCCTCCACCAACCTAGTCCCCATATAGAGCGTCGCAGTCCCTCCCCCTTTCAGAACAACGAACGGCCCAGGAAATGAAAACGCAATGCATTTCCCCATAGGCAGTTCTTATTTAATTTATACCTTTTAAGCGTCGTACGAAGCCAACTCTTGTCGTGACAAATCATGACAACACACACAATATTTTGGACCAAACAAATAATTACAAAGAAGAAAAACAACAAAAAAAGTGTTGTAACCTGCCATTTTTTTCTACTTTCTAATTCTTTGTTTGGCCCGAAAAATTGTGTGTGTTGTCATGATTTGTCACGACAAGAGTTGGCTTCGTACAACGCTTAAAAGGTCTTTAAATAAATTACATAAGAACTGCCTATGGGGAAATGCATTGCGTTTTAATTTCAATTCCTGGGCCGTTCGTTGTTCTGAAAGGGGGAGGGACTGCGACGCTCTATATTGGCGATGTTTCTGAGGTGAAAAAAAGCATGTCCGGGTATACGAGTGTCAAAGTGCATGGATTGGTCAAAGTTGACGCCAAGGTTCCTGATGTTTGGAGTGGACGCACATTGTGTTTGAGGGGCCCGATGCAGTCCACCACTTTAGGCACAATATTGTCAGGGGCCACGATAAGTACCTCAGATTTATCATCGTTTAGCTGGAGGTAATTATCTGCCACCCAGGCTTTAACGGCTGATATACATTCAAGTCTTTCCATAAAATAATAGCAAATGCTCGATGAGAACCCGACTCGATAAGCCTGATCGATATCAATAAAACAATTAACGAACTCTAGTAGCCAAAGTCAAAACAGCCACTTATGACATCTCGTGTATCTCCTTATGACATCACTATCTATTTTGTGTGAGTGTGTGTGCGCGTGCGTGTGCGTGCGTGTGTGTGTGTGCGTGTGTGTGTGTGTGTGTGCGTGCGTGCAGCCTAAACTCGCCAGCGAGCCTCTCCCAGAGGACTGGGATCAGCGTCCGGTCAAACAGCTGGTTGGATCGAACATGGAGAAGGTCTCCTTTAACCCCAACAAGACCGTGTTCGTATTATTCTGTACGCCTTACACCTTATCCTGACACACACTCACTATAGAGGGCCACTATAGTTCCACTCTCACTCCAGAGGGCCACTATAGTTCCACACTCACTCCAGATGGCCACTATAGTTACTTCAGAGGGCCACTATAGTTCCACACTCACTCCAGAGGGCCACTATAGTTCCACTCTCACTCCAGAGGGCCACTATAGTTCCACACTCACTCCAGAGGGCCACTATAGTTCCACACTCACTCCAGAGGGCCGCTATAGTTCCAACACTCACTCCCAGAGGGCCACTATAGTTCCACACTCACTGCAGAGGGCCACTATAGTTCCAACACTCACTCCAAAGGGCCACTATAGTTCCACACTCACTCCAGAGGGCCACTATAGTTCCACACTCACTCCAGAGGGCCACTATAGTTCCAACACTCACTCCAGAGGGCCACTATAGTTACTCCAGAGGGCCACTATAGTTCCAACACTCACTCCAGAGGGCCACTATAGTTCCACACTCACTCCAGAGGGCCACCATAGTTCCACACTCACTCCAGAGGGCCACTATAGTTCCACACTCACTCCAGAGGGTCACTATAGTTACTCCAGAGGGCCACTATAGTTCCAACACTCACTCCAGAGGGCCACTATAGTTCCACACTCACTCCAGAGGGCCACTATAGTTCCACACTCACTCCAGAGGGCCACCATAGTTCCACACTCACTCCAGAGGGCCACTATAGTTCCACACTCACTCCAGAGGGTCACTATAGTTCCACACTCACTCCAGAGGGTCACTATAGTTCCACACTCACTCCAGAGGGCCACTATAGTTCCACACTCACTCCAGAGGGCCACTATAGTTCCACACTCACTCCAGAGGGCCACTAGCGGCTCATGTTTGCATGTTTGGAATTATAACAGCTGAAAACAATAATATATCAGTATTCTGATATTAACCTGAGGGCCACATTGTGTGTGCGTGTGTGCGTGTGTGTGTGCGTGTGTGCGTGCGTGCGTGCCTGCCTTGTCCATTCTCCTAGTGCTATGCTAATAGTTAGAATGCAGACGACACATTTCACATAATTATGTGCAAAATATAACCTGGAAAAAATGACACCCTCTCCCTGTGTGTGCGTGCGTGCGTGCGTGCGTGCGCGTGTATTTCAGACCTCCCCTACAGTAAGGAGTCTCGGGGGTTGTTCCCGCTGTGGGAGGAGCTAGCCGCTGCCTATCAGGACAGAGAGGAAGTGGTCATCGCTCGCATCGACGCCTCGGCCAATGACATCGACCTGATGATGCAAGACCGCTACCCGTCACTCCGCCTCTTCCCTGCTCTCTACTCTGAGAGGGTAAAACATTAAGCCCCGCATCTTTCCAACATTAAGCCCCGCCTCTTTCCAACATTAGCCCTGCCTCTTTCCAACATTAGCCCCGCTAACACTGACGCCTGCCAGTCACAATGTGGGACAGACAGGATCTCAATGTGAACACTGATGTCTGTCAGTCACAATGTGGGTCAGACAGGGTCTCAATGTGAACACTGACGCCTGTCAGTCACAATGTGGGACAGACAGGGTCTCAGTGTGAACACTGCTGCCTGTCAGTCACAATGTGGGACAGACAGGATCTCAGTGTGAACACTGACGCCTGCCAGTCACAATGTGGGACAGACAGGGTCTCAGTGTGAACACTGACGCCTGTCAGTCACAATGTGGGACAGACAGGGTCTCAGTGTGAACACTGACGCCTGTCAGTCACAATGTGGGACAGACAGGGTCTCAATGTGAACCCTGATGCCTGTCAGTCACAATGTGGGACAGACAGGGTCTCAATTTGTGGGACGCCTGAAAGGTACTTCTGACATTCACTCCTACCCCACAAGGCAAAGAGCTGCTTTTGAATTACCCTATTGTCGCACTTCCAAACATCAATCATTCATCACATTTAGAGGCCCTCATCTATGGAATTCCCGCCTAGATGCTTCACTTAAATCCTCATTATCCTTAGGTCAGAAATATGCAAGAAATATCTTATTTCTTCCTCTCTGTAGATTACATGATTTATATTTTCTTTTGTGTTTGTTGTTGTATTGTTTTATTTCCCCTTTTTGTGCAGTCTGTGTTTCTATTTCTTTATTGCACAGCTGCTCCCTTTTCCAACTTGTAGTCTTTTATATTGTTCTTAATGGACTTTTAATCTGTTTAATCTGAACTTTTAATCTGCTTAATCAATGACCTCTTCCATACAGGAGCCAGCTGTCTTCTTCCCTTCCTTGCATTGTATTTTTCTTCTTCGATATGTTATCGTCTATTTTTCATATACTATGTGCTAAATAAATAAACCTAAACCTAAATGCGGGCCTGTGTTTTGGACAGCACTGGTTGTAATGTGTGTGTGTCCCCACCAGGTGGTGCTCTACACCGGTAAAAGGAACGTGAAAGACCTGATGAAGTTTGTAGAGAAAGAGATGAAGAAAGCCAAGAAGGACCGAGTGAAGGTATCCTTGTTTCCGTCCGTGTTGTTTTCGTCGACTACATTTTTTTTTTTTTTTGATCGCTGGTTAGACTCGCATATTCACCGATACAGAAATGACCCGATATGACCAAATATGGGCCGATCCGATACTTTTCCGATACCGATACAGTATCGGGACAATTTATAATGTACAGAATGTTATATTAACCCATTTGGCGCCATTGACCTAGATGTACTGTATGCCAATTAAAGCCTGTTATGTAATGCTGCTACCCTTAACGCCATTGGCGTAGCCCGGCGGCAATTGCGCTTTTATAGTGGCATTCGATCGATCAAGTCATAATGCTACTTACATTAGCATCGGGTTGCTAGCTGGGTCGCACTGGGTCGCAACCAGAGCCTTAGGTATAGACAGAGTTACGCAAACTGTGTTCACTTCATGGGGCTTCAGTCCAATGGAGGCTCTCCTACATAGACTTCTATTGGTCACTTCATGGGGCTTCAGTCCAGTGGAGGCTCTCCTACATAGACTTCTATTGGTCACTTCATGGGGCTTCAGTCCAATGGAGGCTCTCCTACATAGACTTCTATTGGTCACTTCATGGGGCTTCAGTCCAATGGAGGCTCTCCTACATAGACTTCTATTGGTCACTTCATGGGGCTTCAGTCCAATGGAGGCTCTCCTACATAGACTTCTATTGGTCACTTCATGGGGCTTCAGTCCAATGGAGGCTCTCCTACATAGACTTCTATTGGTCACTTCATGGGGCTTCAGTCCAATGGAGGCTCTCCTACATAGACTTCTATTGGTCACTTCATGGGGCTTCAGTCCAATGGAGGCTCTCCTACATAGACTTCTATTGGTCACTTCATGGGGCTTCAGTCCAATGGAGGCTCTCCTACATGGACTTCTATTGGCTTCAGTCCAATGGAGGCTCTCCTACATGGACTTCTATTGGTCACTTCATGGGGCTTCAGTCCAATGGAGGCTCTCCTACATGGACTTCTATTGGCTTCAGTCCAATGGAGGCTCTCCTACATGGACTTCTATTGGCTTCAGTCCAATGGAGGCTCTCCTACATAGACTCATATTGGTCACTTCATGGGGCTTCAGTCCAATGGAGGCTCTCCTACATGGACTTCTATTGGCTTCAGTCCAAGGGAGGCTCTCCTACATAGACTCATATTGGTCACTTCGTGGGGCTTCAGTCCAATGGAGGCTCTCCTACATGGACTTCTATTGGCTTCAGTCCAATGGAGGCTCTCCTACATAGACTCATATTGGTCACTTCATGGGGCTTCAGTCCAATGGAGGCTCTCCTACATGGACTTCTATTGGCTTCAGTCCAATGGAGGCTCTCCTACATAGACTCATATTGGTCACTTCATGGGGCTTCAGTCCAATGGAGGCTCTCAGGGCAACAGCCCAGCTTTAATGATCTTAAATCCCTTTATTTTAGATTGTTTTGTAGTAATAGTACAACATAAACATTACAGAGACTCTAGTTGTTAGTACTGTACGATACTTTGCGCCCTCGTTGAAAACAATGTATTTCCAACTCAACAGCACTCGAGCGCTCGGTTTCTGCCCCCTCTATATCGTCACTCTTCTATTAGATGACTAAAACTAAGACGAAAAATGTCAGGACATGGTTAAAATGACCCACCCCCCCACATACATGACGTCACTGTTGACGGGCTGATAACCTGCTGTCCTGTAGTTTCTAATGTACAGAATGATAATGTAGCGTGTTGTTTACATAGATGTTATAGGAGAGAGTCTGATGCCTGTCTGTCTGTCTGTCTGTCTGTCTGTCTGTCTGTCTGTCTGTCTGTCTGTCTGTCTGTCTGTCTTCAGGAGGAGGAAGACAGGAGGAAGTACATTGAAGCCATGAAGGAGGAAGAGGAGAAGATGAAGAACAACACCACCAAGGACGAGCTCTGAGAGAGAGAGAGAGAGAGAGAGAGAGAGAGAGAGAGAGAGAGAGAGAGAGAGAGAGAGAGAGAGAGAGAGAGAGAGAGAGAGAGAGAGAGAGAGAGAGAGAGAGAGAGAGAGAGAGAGAGAGAGAGAGAGAGAGAGAGAGAGAGAGAGAGAGAGAGAGAGAGAGAGAGAGAGAGAGAGAGAGAGAGAGAGAGAGAGAGAGAGAGAGAGAGAGCGACACAGAGACAGAGAGAGAGAGAGGGAGAGAGAGACATTATGCAGGGATTTGAATTGGGAATTGTTATCAATAATAGTCGGCTACAGTAGCTTTGCGTGCGTGCTCGCTCTACACTGAGCTGATTGCTGCATCATTCACGTGTAATTTATCTTAATGAAGTCTGCATTTCATTACAAGACGATGAGTCATCATATTTATTAACAAACAACGTCATCATAATTATCCTCCCTGCATCGATCAACACAGCTGCATGTCATTGTTTGATTAAAGCAAAATATTACAACTCTATATTGTGACAGTAATCATTGCTATAGAGTGTGTTCAGTAACAGTGTTAAATAGCTCTATATTGTGACGGTAATCATTGCTATAGAGTGTGTTCAGTAACAGTGTCAAATAGCTCTATATTGTGACAGTAATCATTGCTATAGAGTGTGTGTTCCGTAACAGTGTTAAATAGCTCTATATTGTGACAGTAATCATTGCTATAGTGTGTGTTCAGTAACAGTGTTAAATAGCTCTATATTGTGACAGTAATCATTGCTATAGAGTGTGTTCAGTAACAGTGTTAAATAGCTCTATATTGTGACAGTAATCATTGCTATAGAGTGTGTTCAGTAACAGTGTTAAATAGCTCTATATTGGGACAGTAATCATTGCTATAGAGTGTGTTCAGTAACTGTGTTAAATAGCTCTATATTGTGACAGTAATCATTGCTATAGAGTTGTGTTCAGTAACGGTGTTAAATAGCTCTATATTGGGACTAATCATTGCTATAGAGTGTGTTCAGTAACAGTGTTAAATAGTTCTATATTGGGACAGTAATCATTGCTATAGAGTGTGTTCAGTAACAGTGTTAAATAGTTCTATATTGGGACAGTAATCATTGCTATAGAGTGTGTTCAGTAACAGTGTTAAATAGCTCTATATTGGGACTAATCATTGCTATAGTGTGTGTTCAGTAACAGTGTTAAATAGTTCTATATTGGGACAGTAATCATTGCTATAGAGTGTGTTCAGTAACGGTGTTAAATAGCTCTATATTGGGACTAATCATTGCTATAGTGTGTGTTCAGTAACAGTGTTAAATAGTTCTATATTGGGACAGTAATCATTGCTATAGAGTGTGTTCAGTAACAGTGTTAAATAGCTCTATATTGGGGCAGTAATCATTGCTATAGTGTTCAGTAACAGTGTTAAATAGCTCTATATTGTGACAGTAATCATTGCTATAGAGTGTGTTCAGTAACAGTGTTAAATAGCTCTATATTGTGACAGTAATCATTGCTATAGAGTGTGTTCAGTAACAGTGTTAAATAGCTCTATATTGGGACAGTAATCATTGCTATAGTGTGTTCAGTAACAGTGTTAAATAGCTCTATATTGGGACAGTAGTCATTGCTATAGTGTGTGTTCAGTAACGGTGTTAAATAGCTCTATATTGGGACAGTAATCATTGCTATAGTGTGTGTTCAGTAACAGTGTTAAATAGCTCTATATTGGGACAGTAATCATTGCTAAAGTGTGTGTTCAGTAACAGTGTTAAATAGCTCTATATTGGGACAGTAATCATTGCTATAGTGTGTGTTCAGTAACAGTGTTAAATAGCTCTATATTGGGACAGTAATCATTGCTATAGAGTGTGTTCAGTAACAGTGTTACTGTTAAATATCTCTATATTGGGACAGTAATTATTGCTATAGTGTGTTCAGTAACAGTGTTAAATAGCTCTATATTGTGACAGTAATCATTGCTATAGAGTGTGTTCAGTAACAGTGTTAAATAGCTCTATATTGGGACAGTAATCATTGCTATAGTGTGTGTGTTCAGTAACAGTGTTAAATAGCTCTATATTGTGACAGTAATCATTGCTATAGTGTGTTCAGTAACAGTGTTAAATATCTCTATATTGTGACAGTAATCA
>NC_139702.1:16074814-16209814 GCF_964188405.1 Protomyctophum parallelum | reverse complement strand
TATTATTAAGTATTTCAAAAGTACATGCTTTTTTTCTTTTTTTAAGTATTCAGCATTACAAAGTTTATTTTCTTTTTTAATATCAATGTGTTAACTTACAGTATTACAATTTTAATTGAGTTCCCCGTGCCAAAACACTTGCGCTGTGAGCTTGTAGATCTGCTATTTTCACTAGATTTGAAGTAGCTGGGCTTAAGTTGTTCATTCATGATGTGTGCTGTACTTTAGTTTCCCTTCCCAGAGATAGTCGTGGAGTCAAAGGTACAACATTTGTCATTGAAATGTGGTGGAGTGAAAGTATCCTCAAAAACAATGTAGGCCTATACTTTAACCTTTAACCTGAGATCAGATTCATACGAGGTTTCCACTGGACACACACTGGTCTGATTAACCCATTCTGACCTGAGATCAGATTCTAAAAATGTCAGTCGTTCTTCGATTTTTCAAAAATAGCAGACCTACAAGCTCGTAGCTCGCCACTCGGTGGCGCGCTATGAGCTTGTAGATCTGCTATTTTTCAATAGCTAAAGCATGACATGATGCTAACACCAAAATGGGTTCCCGTTCAGAATGGGTTAAACCATCCCAAAGTGGGGTCCGGGGACCCCTAGGCGTACTTGAGGGAGCTCCAGGGGGTCCCTAGCTCAGAGATATAAGAAACCGTATGGGTCTGAGAGTGTACAAATGGAACCAACGGGTCCAATTGGGGGTACCAGAGATAGAAATGCCATTAAATCGGTGGTCTGTAAGCATAATGCGTGTGAAACTGAAATTAATGTGTTTCGGAATCACTGCTAGAGCCGTAAAAATCCTCCCTTATGGGGGTCACTGGCATGTGTTTTCAAATGTCGGGTCTGTGGCCTAATAAATGTTGATTTGGGGGTTCTGTGGCCTAATAAATGTTGATTTGGGGGTCCGTGGCCTATAATAAATGACTTGACAGTTTGGGAACCACTGCTGTAAACAATGTTACTAATGTCATTAAGTAGGCCTACAGTAAAATATACAGTCAAGAAGATGTACAATGTTACTTATTATGTACAGTGCTCACATACAGTATGTACCTACGCAAATGCAGGGTGCATGGCTCCATGCATTCTGATTATGACTTCAATGTGAAATATGATTTATGTAGGCTACATTAATTCATATTTGATTGTATACTCTTATAAGTTATTATGACAAATAAAAAATCTTGCTACAACCACTTACAAGAGTTGAAAGGTTTGACTTTTAAATCCTTTTCATATCGAGGTCCAATTATTTATTCAGTATAGCCTATTTGATCCACGAACCACCGTTTGATGACATTTAGCCTCTCAGACCCAAAACTAAAGAATATTTTTGTTGTCTGATCGACAGTGTTATTGGAATAAGATTTTGTCCACAACGAGAGATAACAGGCAAACGTTGATCACATTTACAATTCTTCTACATTCTATAATTGTGTAGACTAGAGCTGGGACTCGATTAAAAAAAAATCTAATTAATCAGAGGCTTTGTAGTTAATTAATCTTGATTAATCGCATATCAATATTTAACCCGAGAACAGTGAGAAACCTTTTTTTCAAATGTTTTTGGTATCCCAGTGAATAGTGACTACGGGATTCCACTCATTTTCAACATTTTACTGTCATTAATATACCTTAGAGTTGTTGTGTGGTTATAATAAGAAAGTCCCCCCCATTCTGTGTTGCCTAGAACTGGAGGTCTGGAAAAAAAAATCAGTAACATTATGAAGTACATCTCAGTGACATCACAATGTTCTATAGGCAACACAGAATGGGGGGACTTTTTATTATTTCCAGTGCACACAACTCCATAGAAAAATGCGTTTTTATCCCAACAGTGATATATAGCCAGCAAGTGCCTATATAAAGTGTCTTCAGTGTGTATATGAATACTCAAATGTGCTTTACATGGCTGGGCATGAGAAAACAAATAAAAACTACTTTATTATGGGGGAAACAAAAAGGTGCGATTAATTTATCTATAGTTAATCGCGATAATTTTTTCTGTAGTTAATTAATCTCGATTAACGCGTTAAAGTCCCGGCCCTAGTGTAGACATGTGAAGACAGAATAATCTATAACTCTTGAGAGAGAGGTTTCATTTTTCGCTCTCCAGAGTTAAAGATCTGATAAGGGTCCATTTGGTTACCTGCTCTCCCATCATTTAGCTGCATGGGGGGGACCACCTGGAACCCCCTCAAGGACCACCTGGAACCCCCTCAAGGACCACCTGGAACCCCCTCAAGGACCACTGGTTGAAAACCCACTGTTTTATGCTATTAGGGGCCATGACTGTCCACACAGTTATATACGGAACTAGACCGTATAGGGCTTAATTTGGTTCATGTATGCTTTGTAATAATCTAAATCTACAAAGAAGGATAATCTTGTGTAATGTATAGTCGAGTGGAAGTCTTGTAAAATGTTAAAACTCCTGTGAAAAGTACAGCACTACGAGTAAAAGTACTTATAGTTACTTTTCCATGAGTACAAGTACTTTCCACCGCTGCTTTTTTTAATAAGTAATTAAAAGTCTTTGTGTCTTCTTCTTATAGTCCGAGTAGCCTACTTTGTGTTCTGCATGCATCTATCTCCTTGTTAACTGGTAGGATGTCGCCATCTAGTGTCCATAGGCAGCCATTACAACACGTGATTTTGACCTGCCTGAGAATGAAAATGTAAAATGTTTTCATATTTTTTAAATCATTTTATGTATTTATTTATTGTTTACACATTACTACATTATAAGTATTTATCCTGACATATAGTGAGTTCTCACAGGGTTTTAATAGCTAATTTATTAAAATGTGCAAATTGTCCAATGAAATATGCGCACTACAAAAATCTATCTATCTAGTCTGTCCGTCCGTCCATCTGTCTGTTTGTCTATTTATTTATTACTAAAGATAAATGAGAATAGATGGACTTCCTATACTTTATAACAGAGTTTAATAAAGGCTATGTTTAGATCTCTCTTCGTTTAGGGTTTATTTAATTAAACAGTTTATAATTCATCCATGATACTAATTTAATTTATTAGAAAACGTGTTTGGTGTGCATGCAGGATGCCTACTTCCTAATCCTGTAGTCCCACCACTCGCCTGTGTGTGCGTGTGTGTGTGTGTGTGTGTGTGTGTGTGTGTGTGTGTGTGTGTGTGTGTGTGTGTGTATGTGCGTGCGTGTGTGTGTGTGTGTGTGTGTGTGTGTGTGTGTGTGTGTGTGTGTGTGTGTGTGTGTGTGTGTGTGTGTGTGTGTGTGTGTGTGTGTGTGTGTGTGTGTGTGTGTGTGTGTGTGTGTGTGTGTGCGTGCGTGTGTCTGTGCGTGCGTGCGCGCACAGACACGTGTAAATCCACACACAGCTGATTCAAACTTTCCAATGACGTAGTTCAACGGACACGTGGATCCAGTGGGCGGGGCTTTAGATTTAAAATGAAACGCACATGCGCACAGCGCAGCAGGAAGTCTTTGGCGCCTGCCTGCTGAACGGTGAGTGTTTGAGAACAGCATGGTTTTATTCACCATTAACTCGGTTATTCTTTAAATAACAAGGCAGGCATGCCTTGCGTCTTGGCGCCTCACAGTGGCACAAGCATAACATTGCACATCATAGTACAGTATTACATTATACAAGTGAGGACATATATCCCATCAAATCTCAACATTAACTTTTTTTTTAATCTTGATTATGCCGTAGGCCTACAGCTCATGAATTAGAATATTTTACGAGAGTACTAAAAAAATGATTTAAAAAAACGAAATGTCGACCATCTGAAAAGTGTATTGTACAATATACAGTATTAAATGCTTCTCCCAGTTAGAAGCATAGAAATAAATACAAGAAATTACGGAAGAAGATACAGGCAAATACAACTAGTAGCAATAATGAATGTAATAGTGTAAGATAATGTGGTATAGCAATGTATGAGAATATTAAGATATGGTGTAGTAATCCATGGTCGTTCTCTGTGAGGAGGCCGGGTCCACGGTCACACGTTTGATTGGCCCCCATGAAGAGGCGTGGTCCATGGTCATGCGTTTGATTGGCCCCCATGAAGAGGCATGCCGCGTGGTCCATGGTCACACTTTTGGTTGGCCGCTGTGAAGAGGCCGGGTCCGTAAGGGGGTCCATATTGGAGGTTCCACACATCAGAGTCTGCCATCGCGTAAATTCCAGCAAATTCCAGAGGAGAAAAGCTTTTTGTTTTTTGTTTATTTCAAAAATGAGTTTATAGTACAGGCAGACTCCACATAGGCCTACTAGAGCAATAAGAGCATGTCTGAAATAAGTGTCAAAGCTGAAATCGAATAAATGCTAAAACATGTAGCTAGGTGTAATGTTAGAGACCACAGAAGTGAACCTTTTCAAGCCCGTTTTCTGAACTCGCTGTTTCTCTGCAAGACATTACTCTATAAGCCATATCTCCAAAACTGGTGGGTCAAACTGAACAACCAATATGTCAATTTGAAACCATGATTCCCTGCTTTCATATGACATGAAAAAACGAAAGTGTGTGTGTGTGTGTGTGTGTACCAAGGTGCAAATTCCCAAAAGAGAATTTATTTATGTAGTGAAAGTAATAATTACAAACATATATGGGGAAGGGGGAGGGAGGGGAGAGACCGTGGGTTTGGTGAACAGTCGCCCCCAGGATTCGAACCCTAGTGCAGTGGTTCGATCCAATGATGGTTCCATAAATGGATGATCGATCAACTTGGGGGCACGAGACGATGGACTATAGCCTGTCGCTTTTCAGATATTTTCACCTTTTTATTTCAAATCCTCCAAAATTGTGAAATGGCACTGTTATGCACCAGTCTAGGGGGTCTGATACACAACATGAAATATGACGCTCCCGCCTTCCCCAACTCCAAAGCAGCCACTCAAACAAGGGTTACGGTTGAAAAAGCGAGTATATATTTATTAACGAAAATAGTATTTACAAAAGGGGTAAAGATGTTTAAGGCAACTGATAGATTAAATAAGAAAGTAACTAGAACCAAAAGTATCTTCCCTAAAGAAACAAACACATGAGCTTACCTCCTTAACTTTAAACAGAACTTTAACATGGAACGGAACTGTGTGTGTGTGTGTGTGTGTGTGTGTGTGTGTGTGTGTGTGTGTGTGTGTGTGTGTGTGTGTGTGTGTGTGTGTGTGTGTGTGTGTGTGTGTGTGTGTGTGTGTGTGTGTGTGCGTGCGTGTGTCTGTGCGTGCGTGCGCGCACAGACACGTGTAAATCCACACACAGCTGATTCAAACTTTCCAATGACGTAGTTCAACGGACACGTGGATCCAGTGGGCGGGGCTTTAGATTTAAAATGAAACGCACATGCGCACAGCGCAGCAGGAAGTCTTTGGCGCCTGCCTGCTGAACGGTGAGTGTTTGAGAACAGCATGGTTTTATTCACCATTAACTCGGTTATTCTTTAAATAACAAGGCAGGCATGCCTTGCGTCTTGGCGCCTCACAGTGGCACAAGCATAACATTGCACATCATAGTACAGTATTACATTATACAAGTGAGGACATATATCCCATCAAATCTCAACATTAACTTTTTTTTTAATCTTGATTATGCCGTACAGCTCATGAATTAGAATATTTTACGAGAGTACTAAAAAAATGATTTAAAAAAACGAAATGTCGACCATCTGAAAAGTGTATTGTACAATATACAGTATTAAATGCTTCTCCCAGTTAGAAGCATAGAAATAAATACAAGAAATTACGGAAGAAGATACAGGCAAATACAACTAGTAGCAATAATGAATGTAATAGTGTAAGATAATGTGGTATAGCAATGTATGAGAATATTAAGATATGGTGTAGTAATCCATGGTCGTTCTCTGTGAGGAGGCCGGGTCCACGGTCACACGTTTGATTGGCCCCCATGAAGAGGCGTGGTCCATGGTCATGCGTTTGATTGGCCCCCATGAAGAGGCATGCCGCGTGGTCCATGGTCACACTTTTGGTTGGCCGCTGTGAAGAGGCCGGGTCCGTAAGGGGGTCCATATTGGAGGTTCCACACATCAGAGTCTGCCATCGCGTAAATTCCAGCAAATTCCAGAGGAGAAAAGCTTTTTGTTTTTTGTTTATTTCAAAAATGAGTTTATAGTACAGGCAGACTCCACATAGGCCTACTAGAGCAATAAGAGCATGTCTGAAATAAGTGTCAAAGCTGAAATCGAATAAATGCTAAAACATGTAGCTAGGTGTAATGTTAGAGACCACAGAAGTGAACCTTTTCAAGCCCGTTTTCTGAACTCGCTGTTTCTCTGCAAGACATTACTCTATAAGCCATATCTCCAAAACTGGTGGGTCAAACTGAACAACCAATATGTCAATTTGAAACCATGATTCCCTGCTTTCATATGACATGAAAAAACGAAAGTGTGTGTGTGTGTGTGTGTGTACCAAGGTGCAAATTCCCAAAAGAGAATTTATTTATGTAGTGAAAGTAATAATTACAAACATATATGGGGAAGGGGGAGGGAGGGGAGAGACCGTGGGTTTGGTGAACAGTCGCCCCCAGGATTCGAACCCTAGTGCAGTGGTTCGATCCAATGATGGTTCCATAAATGGATGATCGATCAACTTGGGGGCACGAGACGATGGACTATAGCCTGTCGCTTTTCAGATATTTTCACCTTTTTATTTCAAATCCTCCAAAATTGTGAAATGGCACTGTTATGCACCAGTCTAGGGGGTCTGATACACAACATGAAATATGACGCTCCCGCCTTCCCCAACTCCAAAGCAGCCACTCAAACAAGGGTTACGGTTGAAAAAGCGAGTATATATTTATTAACGAAAATAGTATTTACAAAAGGGGTAAAGATGTTTAAGGCAACTGATAGATTAAATAAGAAAGTAACTAGAACCAAAAGTATCTTCCCTAAAGAAACAAACACATGAGCTTACCTCCTTAACTTTAAACAGAACTTTAACATGGAACGGAACTCAAAATCCCCTATTCAGACTGGGACAGCAAAGCAAACAAAACTCATATTAACAAAACATAATTAAGGGCGGTGGCCGGTTGGGAGCCGAGGAGGACAGGTCTGTCCCCTGCGTGCCGTCCTCTCCTCTGCTCCTCTCTTAAGTAGGGGAAAGGCCACTCAGGCCTTCTCCACCGATCACGGCTGTGCATCCTCTCAGTCACGCCCAAGCTCACGGTGCCATCTCCATCTGGGACGATGCACGGGGCGCTGCACAGGGCGCGCATACCCAGTGGCGGCCTTATATATGTTTCAATCGTTTCAATTGAAACGGGCCTCGAGTCTCCAGGGGCCTCCCCAAAAAAGAAGAAATAGTAGTAGTAGTAATAAGTATAGTGTGTTGTTTGGTTGTAATTGTTCCCACTTCCCAGTGTGTGCACTCACTGCACTAGCAGCGCTGACAGTTGCGATTGCATCATTGTATAGCAAATGCTGCCTTCCAGTTATACCTTAAAGTAAAAAAATGTTTAATCAAGCAAGCTGCTTTTGTGTATTTTCTACTTGGCTGTGTATGCTGTTCATTCTTTGAAGTTTTTTTTTATTATTAATTATTAAAATTATGACGTCATGAACGGGGCCTCCCGATCCTTAAGGCCGCCCCTGCGCGTACCACTTCATACCAGGGTCAAAAGTCATGTCACAGTATAGGATTCATGTCACAGTACACAACCATATCACAGAATACTACCCCAGTCGTAACAGGCACCCTATAGCATGTGCTCCGAGACGATGGACTACAGTCTTTTCCGTGATTTTTTTTTAATCCTCTGAAATCGTGAAAAATGGTAACCTACTTATTTGAATGATTTTGTCGTGGGAGGTCGGCAAGAGTACATTTTAAAATATTTAGCAAATTTGACAATGTTAGCTTTGTGATTTATTCTTTTATATTCTGTTAATATTGCCTACAGTGTAAATTGTGAAATGACTACTGTTGAAATGTAATGCATGTGATTGCTGTTGGACCTGTAAATTACAACAAAACAAACTAAGGCACTGGTGTGGTACTTCCTGGTTTACCAGAACGGGGTTCAACTCCCTGCGGTGCCCTGCTCAATGTGTTGTATTTACATGATTTATCACCCTATAACATGCGCTCCGAGACGATGGACTATAGCCTGGGTTAAGGTTAGGCTAACCCTAACCCAGAAATTTTTTGAACATGGGCTATAGCCCATACCGTACGGCATACTATAGCACGCCGTTTTTCATCATTTTTGAGGATTTGAAAAAAAATCTAAAATTCAAAAAACATGGGTTATAGCCCATCGTTTTTTGAATTAAAAAAAAATGTACCTCATTTTTCATCATTTTTGAACATGGGCTATAGCCCCTACCGTACGGCATACTATAGCACGCCGTTTTTCATCATTTTTGAGGATTTGCAAAAAATGAAAAAAATTAATTAACATGGGTTATAGCCCATCGTTTTTTGAAATTTTGAAAAAAAAATTACCTTGTTTTTCATCATTTCTGAACATGGGCTATAGCCCCTACCGTACTGCATACTATAGCATGCCGACTTTCATCATTTTTGAGGATTTGAAAGAAATTCAAAAATGTAAAAAACATGGGTTATAGCCCATTTTTTTTTTAATTTGAAAAAAAATAATATATATCCTCGTTTTTCATCATTTTTGACCATGGGCTATAGCCCCTACCGTACTGCATACTATAGCACGCCGTTTTTCATAATTTTTGAGGATTTGAAAAAAATTCAAAAATTCAAAAACATGGGTTATAGCCCATTGTTTTTTTATTTTTTTTAAACCTTGTTTTCATCGTTTTTGAACATGGGCTATAGCCCCTGCCGTACGGCATACTATAGCACGCCGATTTTCATCATTTTTGAGGATTTGAAAAAAATTAAAAAAACATGGGTTATAGCCCATCGTTTTTTGAATTTTTGATTTTTTTTTAAACCTTTTTCATCATTTTTGAACATGGGCTATAGCCCCTACCGTACTGCATACTATAGCATGCCGATTTTCATCATTTTTGAGGATTTGAAAAAAATTCAAAAATGTAAAAAACATGGGTTATAGCCCATCGTTTTTTGAAAATTGAAAAAAATAATTATCCTCGTTTTTCATCATTTTTGACCATGGGCATAGCCCATACCGTACGGCATACTATAGCACGCCGTTTTTCATCATTTTTGAGGATTTGAAAAAAAAATCAAAAATTCAAAAAACATGGGTTATAGCCCATCGTTTAAAAAAAAAAAAAAAAAAAAGAAAACTCATTTTTCATCATTTTTGAACATGGGCTATAGCCCCTACCATACTGCATACTATAGCATGCCGACTTTCATCATTTTTGAGGATTTGAAAAAAATTCAAAAATGTAAAAAACATGGGTTATAGCCCATTTTTTTTTAAATTTGAAAAAAAATAATATATATCCTCATTTTTCATCATTTTTTACCATGGGCTATAGCCCATACCGTACGGCATACTATAGCACGCCGTTTTTCATCATTCTTGAGGATTTGAAAAAAAATTCAAAATTCAAAAAACATGGGTTATAGCCCATCGTTTAAAAAAAAACAAAAAAAAGCAAAAATCATTTTTCATCATTTTTGAACATGGGCTATAGCCCCTACCATACTGCATACTATAGCACGCCGTTTTTCATCATTTTTGAGGATTTGAAAAAAAATCTAAAATTCAAAAACATGGGTTATAGCCCATTGTTTTTTTATTTTTTTTAAACCTTGTTTTCATCGTTTTTGAACATGGGCTATAGCCCCTACCGTACGGCATACTATAGCACGCCGATTTTCATCATTTTTGAGGATTTGAAAAAAATTAAAAAAACATGGGTTATAGCCCATCGTTTTTTGATTTTTTTTTTTTTTTTTTAACCTTTTTCATCATTTTTGAACATGGGCTATAGCCCCTACCGTACTGCATACTATAGCATGCCGATTTTCATCATTTTTGAGGATTTGAAAAAAATTCAAAAATGTAAAAAACATGGGTTATAGCCCATCGTTTTTTGAAAATTGAAAAAAATAATTATCCTCGTTTTTCATCATTTTTGACCATGGGCATAGCCCATACCGTACGGCATACTATAGCACGCCGTTTTTCATCATTTTTGAGGATTTAAAAAAAAAATCAAAAATTCAAAAAACATGGGTTATAGCCCATCGTTTAAAAAAAAAAAAAAAAAAAAAAGAAAACTCATTTTTCATCATTTTTGAACATGGGCTATAGCCCCTACCGTACTGCATACTATAGCATGCCGATTTTCATCATTTTTGAGGATTTGAAAAAAAAACAAAAATGTAAAAAACATGGGTTATAGCCCATCGTTTTTTGAAATTTGACAAAAAAAAATATCGTCGTTTTTCATCATTTTTGACCATGGGCTATAGCCCATACCGTACGGCATACTATAGCACGCCGTTTTTCATCATTTTTGAGGATTTGAAGAAAAAAATCAAAAATTCAAAAAACATGGGTTATAGCCCATCGTTTTTTGAAAAAAAGAAAATAATAATAATATTTTTTCATCATTTTTGAACATGGGCTATAGCCCCTACCGTACTGCATAATATAGCACGCCGTTTTTCATCATTTTTGAGGAATTAAAAAAACAAAAAACAAAAAAAACATGGGTTATAGCCAATCGTTTTTTGAATTAAAAAAAAGTTTACCTCATTTTTCATCATTTTTGAACATGGGCTATAGCCCATACCGTACTGCATACTATAGCACACCGTTTTTCATCATTTTTGAGGATTTGAAAATAATTAAAAAATTCAAAAACATGGGTTATAGCCCATCGTTTTTTTAAATTTTGAAAAAAAAGATTTACCTCGTTTTTCATCATTTCTGAACATGGGCTATAGCCCATACCGTACGGCATACTATAGCACGCCGTTTTTCATCATTTTTGAGGATTTGAAAAAAATGAAAAAAAAAAAAAACATGGGTTATAGCCCATCGTTTTTTGAAATTTTGAAAAAAGAAATTAACCTCGTTTTTCATCATTTCTGAACATGGGCTATAGCCCCTACCGTACTGCATACTATAGCACGCCGTTTTTCATCATTTTTGAGGATTTGAAAAGAAATCAAAAATTAAAAAAACATGGGTTATAGCCCATCTTTTTTTGAATAAAAAAAAAATTACCTAATTTCTCATCATTTTTTAACATGGGCTATAGCCCCTACCGTACTGCATACTATAGCACGCCGTTTTTCATCATTTTTGAGGATTTGAAAATAATTCAAAAATTAAAAAAACATGGGTTATAGCCCATCGTTTTTTGATTTTTTGGAAGAAAAAAAATTACCTTATTTTTCATCATTTTTGAACATGGGCTATAGCCCCTACCGTACTGCATACTATAGCACGCCGTTTTTCATCATTTTTGAGGATTTGAAAAAAATTAAAAAATTCAAAAACATGGGTTATAGCCCATCGTTTTTTGAAATTTTGAAAAAAAAAATTACCTTGTTTTTCATCATTTCTGAAAATGGGCTATAGCCCATACCGTACGGCATACTATAGCATGCCGTTTTTCATCATTTTTGAGGATTTGAAAATAATTAAAAAATTCAAAAAACATGGGTTATAGCCCATTGTTTTTTGATTTTTTGGAGAAAAAAGAATTACCTCATTTTTCATCATTTTTGAACATGGGCTATAGCCCCTACCGTACGGCATACTATAGCACGCCGTTTTTCATCATTTTTGAGGATTTGCAAAAAATGAAAAAAATTTATTAACATGGGTTATAGCCCATCGTTTTTTGAAATTTTGAAAAAAAAATTACCTTGTTTTTCATCATTTCTGAACATGGGCTATAGCCCCTACCGTACTGCATACTATAGCATGCCGACTTTCATCATTTTTGAGGATTTGAAAAAAATTCAAAAATGTAAAAAACATGGGTTATAGCCCATTTTTTTTTTAATTTGAAAAAAAATAATATATATCCTCGTTTTTCATCATTTTTGACCATGGGCTATAGCCCATACCGTACGGCATACTATAGCACGCCGTTTTTCATCATTCTTGAGGATTTGAAAAGAAATTCAAAATTCAAAAAACATGGGTTATAGCCCATCGTTTAAAAAAAAACAAAAAAAAGCAAAAATCATTTTTCATCATTTTTGAACATGGGCTATAGCCCCTACCATACTGCATACTATAGCACGCCGTTTTTCATCATTTTTGAGGATTTGAAAAAAAATCTAAAATTCAAAAACATGGGTTATAGCCCATTGTTTTTTAATTTTTTTTAAACCTTGTTTTCATCGTTTTTGAACATGGGCTATAGCCCCTACCGTACGGCATACTATAGCACGCCGATTTTCATCATTTTTGAGGATTTGAAAAAAATTAAAAAAACATGGGTTATAGCCCATCGTTTTTTGAATTTTTGATTTTTTTTTTAACCTTTTTCATCATTTTTGAACATGGGCTATAGCCCCTACCGTACTGCATACTATAGCATGCCGATTTTCATCATTTTTGAGGATTTGAAAAAAATTCAAAAATGTAAAAAACATGGGTTATAGCCCATCGTTTTTTGAAAATTGAAAAAAATAATTATCCTCGTTTTTCATCATTTTTGACCATGGGCATAGCCCATACCGTACGGCATACTATAGCACGCCGTTTTTCATCATTTTTGAGGATTTGAAAAAAAAATCAAAAATTCAAAAAACATGGGTTATAGCCCATCGTTTAAAAAAAAAAAAAAAAAAAAGAAAACTCATTTTTCATCATTTTTGAACATGGGCTATAGCCCCTACCGTACTGCATACTATAGCATGCCGATTTTCATCATTTTTGAGGATTTAAAAAAAAAAAAAAAATGTAAAAAACATGGGTTATAGCCCATCGTTTTTTGAAATTTGACAAAAAAAAATATCCTCGTTTTTCATCATTTTTGACCATGGGCTATAGCCCATACCGTACGGCATACTATAGCACGCCGTTTTTCATCATTTTTGAGGATTTGAAGAAAAAAATCAAAAATTCAAAAAACATGGGTTATAGCCCATCGTTTTTTGAAAAAAAGAAAATAATAATAATATTTTTTCATCATTTTTGAACATGGGCTATAGCCCCTACCGTACTGCATAATATAGCACGCCGTTTTTCATCATTTTTGAGGAATAAAAAAAAAAAAAAAAAAAAAAAACATGGGTTATAGCCAATCGTTTTTTGAATTAAAAAAAAGTTTACCTCATTTTTCATCATTTTTGAACATGGGCTATATCCCCTACCGTACTGCATACTATAGCACACCGTTTTTCATCATTTTTGAGGATTTGAAAATAATTAAAAAATTCAAAAACATGGGTTATAGCCCATCGTTTTTTTAAATTTTGAAAAAAAAGATTTACCTCGTTTTTCATCATTTCTGAACATGGGCTATAGCCCATACCGTACGGCATACTATAGCACGCCGTTTTTCATCATTTTTGAGGATTTGAAAAAAATGAAAAAAAAAAAAAACATGGGTTATAGCCCATCGTTTTTTGAAATTTTGAAAAAAGAAATTAACCTCGTTTTTCATCATTTCTGAACATGGGCTATAGCCCCTACCGTACTGCATACTATAGCACGCCGTTTTTCATCATTTTTGAGGATTTGAAAAGAAATCAAAAATTCAAAAAACATGGGTTATAGCCCATCTTTTTTTGAATTAAAAAAAAATTACCTAATTTCTCATCATTTTTTAACATGGGCTATAGCCCCTACCGTACTGCATACTATAGCACGCCGTTTTTCATCATTTTTGAGGATTTGAAAATAATTAAAAAATTAAAAAAACATGGGTTATAGCCCATCGTTTTTTGATTTTTTGGAAGAAAAAAAATTACCTTATTTTTCATCATTTTTGAACATGGGCTATAGCCCCTACCGTACTGCATACTATAGCACGCCGTTTTTCATCATTTTTGAGGATTTGAAAAAAATTCAAAAATTCAAAAACATGGGTTATAGCCCATCGTTTTTTGAAATTTTGAAAAAAAAAATTACCTTGTTTTTCATCATTTCTGAAAATGGGCTATAGCCCATACCGTACGGCATACTATAGCATGCCGTTTTTCATCATTTTTGAGGATTTGAAAAAAAAAAAAAAAAATCAAAAAACATGGGTTATAGCCCATCGTTAAAAAAAAAAAAAAAAAAGAACCTCATTTTTCATCATTTTTGAACATGGGCTATAGCCCCTACCGTACTGCATACTATAGCACACCGTTTTTCATCATTTTTGAGGATTTGAAAATAATTAAAAAATTCAAAAACATGGGTTATAGCCCATCGTTTTTTTAAATTTTGAAAAAAAAGATTTACCTCGTTTTTCATCATTTCTGAACATGGGCTATAGCCCATACCGTACGGCATACTATAGCACGCCGTTTTTCATCATTTTTGAGGATTTGAAAAAAATGAAAAAAAATAAAACATGGGTTATAGCCAATCGTTTTTTGAATTAAAAAAAAGTTTACCTCATTTTTCATCATTTTTGAACATGGGCTATAGCCCCTACCGTACTGCATACTATAGCACACCGTTTTTCATCATTTTTGAGGATTTGAAAATAATTCAAAAATTCAAAAACATGGGTTATAGCCCATCGTTTTTTTAAATTTTGAAAAAAAAGATTTACCTCGTTTTTCATCATTTCTGAACATGGGCTATAGCCCCTACCGTACTGCATACTATAGCACGCCGTTTTTCATCATTTTTGAGGATTTGAAAATAATTAAAAAATTCAAAAAACATGGGTTATAGCCCATTGTTTTTTGATTTTTTGGAGAAAAAAGAATTACCTCATTTTTCATCATTTTTGAACATGGGCTATAGCCCCTACCGTACGGCATACTATAGCACGCCGTTTTTCATCATTTTTGAGGATTTGCAAAAAATGAAAAAAATTAATTAACATGGGTTATAGCCCATCGTTTTTTGAAATTTTGAAAAAAAATTACCTTGTTTTTCATCATTTCTGAACATGGGCTATAGCCCCTACCGTACTGCATACTATAGCATGCCGACTTTCATCATTTTTGAGGATTTGAAAAAAATTCAAAAATTTAAAAAACATGGGTTATAGCCCATTTTTTTTTTAATTTGAAAAAAAATAATATATATCCTCGTTTTTCATCATTTTTGACCATGGGCTATAGCCCATACCGTACGGCATACTATAGCACGCCGTTTTTCATCATTCTTGAGGATTTGAAAAGAAATTCAAAATTCAAAAAACATGGGTTATAGCCCATCGTTTAAAAAAAAACAAAAAAAAGCAAAAATAAATTTTCATCATTTTTGAACATGGGCTATAGCCCCTACCATACTGCATACTATAGCACGCCGTTTTTCATCATTTTTGAGGATTTGAAAAAAAATCTAAAATTCAAAAACATGGGTTATAGCCCATTGTTTTTTAATTTTTTTTAAACCTTGTTTTCATCGTTTTTGAACATGGGCTATAGCCCCTACCGTACGGCATACTATAGCACGCCGATTTTCATCATTTTTGAGGATTTGAAAAAAATTAAAAAAACATGGGTTATAGCCCATCGTTTTTTGAATTTTTGATTTTTTTTTAAACCTTTTTCATCATTTTTGAACATGGGCTATAGCCCCTACCGTACTGCATACTATAGCATGCCGATTTTCATCATTTTTGAGGATTTGAAAAAAATTCAAAAATGTAAAAAACATGGGTTATAGCCCATCGTTTTTTGAAAATTGAAAAAAATAATTATCCTCGTTTTTCATCATTTTTGACCATGGGCATAGCCCATACCGTACTGCATACTATAGCACGCCGTTTTTCATCATTTTTGAGGATTTGAAAATAATTAAAAAATTAAAAAAACATGGGTTATAGCCCATCGTTTTTTGATTTTTTGGAAGAAAAAAAATTACCTTATTTTTCATCATTTTTGAACATGGGCTATAGCCCCTACCGTACTGCATACTATAGCACGCCGTTTTTCATCATTTTTGAGGATTTGAAAAAAATTAAAAAATTCAAAAACATGGGTTATAGCCCATCGTTTTTTGAAATTTTGAAAAAAAAAATTACCTTGTTTTTCATCATTTCTGAAAATGGGCTATAGCCCATACCGTACGGCATACTATAGCATGCCGTTTTTCATCATTTTTGAGGATTTGAAAAAAAAAAAAAAAAATCAAAAAACATGGGTTATAGCCCATCGTTAAAAAAAAAAAAAAAAAAGAACCTCATTTTTCATCATTTTTGAACATGGGCTATAGCCCCTACCGTACTGCATACTATAGCACACCGTTTTTCATCATTTTTGAGGATTTGAAAATAATTAAAAAATTCAAAAACATGGGTTATAGCCCATCGTTTTTTTAAATTTTGAAAAAAAAGATTTACCTCGTTTTTCATCATTTCTGAACATGGGCTATAGCCCATACCGTACGGCATACTATAGCACGCCGTTTTTCATCATTTTTGAGGATTTGAAAAAAATGAAAAAAAAAAAAAACATGGGTTATAGCCAATCGTTTTTTGAATTAAAAAAAAGTTTACCTCATTTTTCATCATTTTTGAACATGGGCTATAGCCCCTACCGTACTGCATACTATAGCACACCGTTTTTCATCATTTTTGAGGATTTGAAAATAATTAAAAAATTCAAAAACATGGGTTATAGCCCATCGTTTTTTTAAATTTTGAAAAAAAAGATTTACCTCGTTTTTCATCATTTCTGAACATGGGCTATAGCCCCTACCGTACTGCATACTATAGCACGCCGTTTTTCATCATTTTTGAGGATTTGAAAATAATTAAAAAATTCAAAAAACATGGGTTATAGCCCATTGTTTTTTGATTTTTTGGAGAAAAAAGAATTACCTCATTTTTCATCATTTTTGAACATGGGCTATAGCCCCTACCGTACGGCATACTATAGCACGCCGTTTTTCATCATTTTTGAGGATTTGCAAAAAATGAAAAAAATTAATTAACATGGGTTATAGCCCATCGTTTTTTGAAATTTTGAAAAAAAAATTACCTTGTTTTTCATCATTTCTGAACATGGGCTATAGCCCCTACCGTACTGCATACTATAGCATGCCGACTTTCATCATTTTTGAGGATTTGAAAAAAATTCAAAAATTTAAAAAACATGGGTTATAGCCCATTTTTTTTTTAATTTGAAAAAAAATAATATATATCCTCGTTTTTCATCATTTTTGACCATGGGCTATAGCCCATACCGTACGGCATACTATAGCACGCCGTTTTTCATCATTCTTGAGGATTTGAAAAGAAATTCAAAATTCAAAAAACATGGGTTATAGCCCATCGTTTAAAAAAAAACAAAAAAAAGCAAAAATAAATTTTCATCATTTTTGAACATGGGCTATAGCCCCTACCATACTGCATACTATAGCACGCCGTTTTTCATCATTTTTGAGGATTTGAAAAAAAATCTAAAATTCAAAAACATGGGTTATAGCCCATTGTTTTTTTATTTTTTTTAAACCTTGTTTTCATCGTTTTTGAACATGGGCTATAGCCCCTACCGTACGGCATACTATAGCACGCCGATTTTCATCATTTTTGAGGATTTGAAAAAAATTAAAAAAACATGGGTTATAGCCCATCGTTTTTTGAATTTTTGATTTTTTTTTAAACCTTTTTCATCATTTTTGAACATGGGCTATAGCCCCTACCGTACTGCATACTATAGCATGCCGATTTTCATCATTTTTGAGGATTTGAAAAAAAATCAAAAATGTAAAAAACATGGGTTATAGCCCATCGTTTTTTGAAAATTGAAAAAAATAATTATCCTCGTTTTTCATCATTTTTGACCATGGGCATAGCCCATACCGTACGGCATACTATAGCACGCCGTTTTTCATCATTTTTGAGGATTTGAAAAAAAAATCAAAAATTCAAAAAACATGGGTTATAGCCCATCGTTTAAAAAAAAAAAAAAAAAAAAAGAAAACTCATTTTTCATCATTTTTGAACATGGGCTATAGCCCCTACCGTACTGCATACTATAGCATGCCGATTTTCATCATTTTTGAGGATTTAAAAAAAAAACAAAAATGTAAAAAACATGGGTTATAGCCCATCGTTTTTTGAAATTTGACAAAAAAAAATATCCTCGTTTTTCATCATTTTTGACCATGGGCTATAGCCCATACCGTACGGCATACTATAGCACGCCGTTTTTCATCATTTTTGAGGATTTGAAGAAAAAAATCAAAAATTCAAAAAACATGGGTTATAGCCCATCGTTTTTTGAAAAAAAGAAAATAATAATAATATTTTTTCATCATTTTTGAACATGGGCTATAGCCCCTACCGTACTGCATAATATAGCACGCCGTTTTTCATCATTTTTGAGGAATTAAAAAAAAAAAAAAAAAAAAAAAAACATGGGTTATAGCCAATCGTTTTTTGAATTAAAAAAAAGTTTACCTCATTTTTCATCATTTTTGAACATGGGCTATAGCCCCTACCGTACTGCATACTATAGCACACCGTTTTTCATCATTTTTGAGGATTTGAAAAAAATTCAAAAATTCAAAAACATGGGTTATAGCCCATCGTTTTTTGAAATTTTGAAAAAAAAAATTACCTTGTTTTTCATCATTTCTGAAAATGGGCTATAGCCCATACCGTACGGCATACTATAGCATGCCGTTTTTCATCATTTTTGAGGATTTGAAAAAAAAAAAAAAAAATCAAAAAACATGGGTTATAGCCCATCGTTTAAAAAAAAAAAAAAAAAGAACCTCATTTTTCATCATTTTTGAACATGGGCTATAGCCCCTACCGTACTGCATACTATAGCACGCCGTTTTTCATCATTTTTGAGGATTTGAAAATAATTAAAAAATTCAAAAAACATGGGTTATAGCCCATTGTTTTTTGATTTTTTGGAGAAAAAAGAATTACCTCATTTTTCATCATTTTTGAACATGGGCTATAGCCCCTACCGTACGGCATACTATAGCACGCCGTTTTTCATCATTTTTGAGGATTTGCAAAAAATGAAAAAAATTAATTAACATGGGTTATAGCCCATCGTTTTTTGAAATTTTGAAAAAAAAATTACCTTGTTTTTCATCATTTCTGAACATGGGCTATAGCCCCTACCGTACTGCATACTATAGCATGCCGACTTTCATCATTTTTGAGGATTTGAAAAAAATTCAAAAATTTAAAAAACATGGGTTATAGCCCATTTTTTTTTTAATTTGAAAAAAAATAATATATATCCTCGTTTTTCATCATTTTTGACCATGGGCTATAGCCCATACCGTACGGCATACTATAGCACGCCGTTTTTCATCATTCTTGAGGATTTGAAAAAAAATTCAAAATTCAAAAAACATGGGTTATAGCCCATCGTTTAAAAAAAAACAAAAAAAAGCAAAAATCATTTTTCATCATTTTTGAACATGGGCTATAGCCCCTACCATACTGCATACTATAGCACGCCGTTTTTCATCATTTTTGAGGATTTGAAAAAAAATCTAAAATTCAAAAACATGGGTTATAGCCCATTGTTTTTTTATTTTTTTTAAACCTTGTTTTCATCGTTTTTGAACATGGGCTATAGCCCCTACCGTACGGCATACTATAGCACGCCGATTTTCATCATTTTTGAGGATTTGAAAAAAAATAAAAAAACATGGGTTATAGCCCATCGTTTTTTGAATTTTTGATTTTTTTTTAAACCTTTTTCATCATTTTTGAACATGGGCTATAGCCCCTACCGTACTGCATACTATAGCATGCCGATTTTCATCATTTTTGAGGATTTGAAAAAATTTCAAAAATGTAAAAAACATGGGTTATAGCCCATCGTTTTTTGAAAATTGAAAAAAATAATTATCCTCGTTTTTCATCATTTTTGACCATGGGCTATAGCCCATACCGTACGGCATACTATAGCACGCCGTTTTTCATCATTTTTGAGGATTTGAAAAAAAAATCAAAAATTCAAAAAACATGGGTTATAGCCCATCGTTTAAAAAAAAAGAAAAAAAAAAGAAAACTCATTATTCATCATTTTTGAACATGGGCTATAGCCCCTACCGTACTGCATACTATAGCATGCCGATTTTCATCATTTTTGAGGATTTGAAAAAAAAAAAAAAAATGTAAAAAACATGGGTTATAGCCCATCGTTTTTTGAAATTTGACAAAAAAAAATATCCTCGTTTTTCATCATTTTTGACCATGGGCTATAGCCCATACCGTACGGCATACTATAGCACGCCGTTTTTCATCATTTTTGAGGATTTGAAGAAAAAAATCAAAAATTCAAAAAACATGGGTTATAGCCCATCGTTTTTTGAAAAAAAGAAAATAATAATAATATTTTTTCATCATTTTTGAACATGGGCTATAGCCCCTACCGTACTGCATAATATAGCACGCCGTTTTTCATCATTTTTGAGGAATTTAAAAAAAAACAAACAAACAAAACATGGGTTATAGCCAATCGTTTTTTGAATAAAAAAAAAGTTTACCTCATTTTTCATCATTTTTGAACATGGGCTATAGCCCCTACCGTACTGCATACTATAGCACACCGTTTTTCATCATTTTTGAGGATTTGAAAATAATTCAAAAATTCAAAAACATGGGTTATAGCCCATCGTTTTTTTTTATTTTGAAAAAAAAAGATTTACCTCGTTTTTCATCATTTCTGAACATGGGCTATAGCCCATACCGTACGGCATACTATAGCACGCCGTTTTTCATCATTTTTGAGGATTTGAAAAAAATGAAAAAAAAAAAAAAACATGGGTTATAGCCCATCGTTTTTTGAAATTTGGAAAAAAGAAATTAACCTCGTTTTTCATCATTTCTGAACATGGGCTATAGGCCCTACCGTACTGCATACTATAGCACGCCGTTTTTCATCATTTTTGAGGATTTGAAAAGAAATCAAAAATTCAAAAAACATGGGTTATAGCCCATCTTTTTTTGAATTAAAAAAAAATTACCAAGTTTTTCATCATTTTTGAACATGAGCTATAGCCCCTACCGTACTGCATACTATAGCACGCCGTTTTTCATCATTTTTGAGGATTTGAAAAAAAAAAAAAAAAAAAAAAAAACATGGGTTATAGCCCATCGTTTTTTAAAATAAAAAAAAATAACCTCATTTTTCATCATTTTTGAACATGGGCTATAGCCCCTACCGTACTGCATACTATAGCACGCCGTTTTTCATCATTTTTGAGGATTTGAAAATAATTAAAAAATTCAAAAAACATGGGTTATAGCCCATTGTTTTTTGATTTTTTGGAGAAAAAAGAATTACCTCATTTTTCATCATTTTTGAACATGGGCTATAGCCCCTACCGTACGGCATACTATAGCACGCCGTTTTTCATCATTTTTGAGGATTTGCAAAAAATGAAAAAAATTAATTAACATGGGTTATAGCCCATCGTTTTTTGAAATTTTGAAAAAAAAATTACCTTGTTTTTCATCATTTCTGAACATGGGCTATAGCCCCTACCGTACTGCATACTATAGCATGCCGACTTTCATCATTTTTGAGGATTTGAAAAAAATTCAAAAATGTAAAAAACATGGGTTATAGCCCATTTTTTTTTTAATTTGAAAAAAAATAATATATATCCTCGTTTTTCATCATTTTTGACCATGGGCTATAGCCCATACCGTACGGCATACTATAGCACGCCGTTTTTCATCATTCTTGAGGATTTGAAAAGAAATTCAAAATTCAAAAAACATGGGTTATAGCCCATCGTTTAAAAAAAAACAAAAAAAAGCAAAAATCATTTTTCATCATTTTTGAACATGGGCTATAGCCCCTACCATACTGCATACTATAGCACGCCGTTTTTCATCATTTTTGAGGATTTGAAAAAAAATCTAAAATTCAAAAACATGGGTTATAGCCCATTGTTTTTAAAAAAAATTTAAACCTTGTTTTCATCGTTTTTGAACATGGGCTATAGCCCCTACCGTACGGCATACTATAGCACGCCGATTTTCATCATTTTTGAGGATTTGAAAAAAATTAAAAAAACATGGGTTATAGCCCATCGTTTTTTGAATTTTTGATTTTTTTTTAAACCTTTTTCATCATTTTTGAACATGGGCTATAGCCCCTACCGTACTGCATACTATAGCATGCCGATTTTCATCATTTTTGAGGATTTGAAAAAAATTCAAAAATGTAAAAAACATGGGTTATAGCCCATCGTTTTTTGAAAATTGAAAAAAATAATTATCCTCGTTTTTCATCATTTTTGACCATGGGCATAGCCCATACCGTACGGCATACTATAGCACGCCGTTTTTCATCATTTTTGAGGATTTGAAAAAAAAATCAAAAATTCAAAAAACATGGGTTATAGCCCATCGTTTAAAAAAAAAAAAAAAAAAAAAGAAAACTCATTTTTCATCATTTTTGAACATGGGCTATAGCCCCTACCGTACTGCATACTATAGCATGCCGATTTTCATCATTTTTGAGGATTAAAAAAAAAAAAAAAAATGTAAAAAACATGGGTTATAGCCCATCGTTTTTTGAAATTTGACAAAAAAAAATATCCTCGTTTTTCATCATTTTTGACCATGGGCTATAGCCCATACCGTACGGCATACTATAGCACGCCGTTTTTCATCATTTTTGAGGATTTGAAGAAAAAAATCAAAAATTCAAAAAACATGGGTTACAGCCCATCGTTTTTTGAAAAAAAGAAAATAATAATAATATTTTTTCATCATTTTTGAACATGGGCTATAGCCCCTACCGTACTGCATAATATAGCACGCCGTTTTTCATCATTTTTGAGGAATTAAAAAAAAAAAAAAAAAAAAAAACATGGGTTATAGCCAATCGTTTTTTGAATTAAAAAAAAGTTTACCTCATTTTTCATCATTTTTGAACATGGGCTATAGCCCCTACCGTACTGCATACTATAGCACACCGTTTTTCATCATTTTTGAGGATTTGAAAATAATTAAAAAATTCAAAAACATGGGTTATAGCCCATCGTTTTTTTAAATTTTGAAAAAAAAGATTTACCTCGTTTTTCATCATTTCTGAACATGGGCTATAGCCCATACCGTACGGCATACTATAGCACGCCGTTTTTCATCATTTTTGAGGATTTGAAAAAAATGAAAAAAAAAAAAAACATGGGTTATAGCCCATCGTTTTTTTAAATTTTGAAAAAAGAAATTAACCTCGTTTTTCATCATTTCTGAACATGGGCTATAGCCCCTACCGTACTGCATACTATAGCACGCCGTTTTTCATCATTTTTGAGGATTTGAAAAGAAATCAAAAATTCAAAAAACATGGGTTATAGCCCATCTTTTTTTGAATTAAAAAAAAATTACCTAATTTCTCATCATTTTTTAACATGGGCTATAGCCCCTACCGTACTGCATACTATAGCACGCCGTTTTTCATCATTTTTGAGGATTTGAAAATAATTCAAAAATTAAAAAAACATGGGTTATAGCCCATCGTTTTTTGATTTTTTGGAAGAAAAAAAATTACCTTATTTTTCATCATTTTTGAACATGGGCTATAGCCCCTACCGTACTGCATACTATAGCACGCCGTTTTTCATCATTTTTGAGGATTTGAAAAAAATTCAAAAATTCAAAAACATGGGTTATAGCCCATCGTTTTTTGAAATTTTGAAAAAAAAAATTACCTTGTTTTTCATCATTTCTGAAAATGGGCTATAGCCCATACCGTACGGCATACTATAGCATGCCGTTTTTCATCATTTTTGAGGATTTGAAAAAAAAAAAAAAAAATCAAAAAACATGGGTTATAGCCCATCGTTAAAAAAAAAAAAAAAAAAGAACCTCATTTTTCATCATTTTTGAACATGGGCTATAGCCCCTACCGTACTGCATACTATAGCACGCCGTTTTTCATCATTTTTGAGGATTTGAAAATAATTAAAAAATTCAAAAAACATGGGTTATAGCCCATTGTTTTTTGATTTTTTGGAGAAAAAAGAATTACCTCATTTTTCATCATTTTTGAACATGGGCTATAGCCCCTACCGTACGGCATACTATAGCACGCCGTTTTTCATCATTTTTGAGGATTTGCAAAAAATGAAAAAAATTAATTAACATGGGTTATAGCCCATCGTTTTTTGAAATTTTGAAAAAAAAATTACCTTGTTTTTCATCATTTCTGAACATGGGCTATAGCCCCTACCGTACTGCATACTATAGCATGCCGACTTTCATCATTTTTGAGGATTTGAAAAAAATTCAAAAATGTAAAAAACATGGGTTATAGCCCATTTTTTTTTAAATTTGAAAAAAAATAATATATATCCTCGTTTTTCATCATTTTTGACCATGGGCTATAGCCCATACCGTACGGCATACTATAGCACGCCGTTTTTCATCATTCTTGAGGATTTGAAACAAAATTCAAAATTCAAAAAACATGGGTTATAGCCCATCGTTTAAAAAAAAACAAAAAAAAGCAAAAATCATTTTTCATCATTTTTGAACATGGGCTATAGCCCCTACCATACTGCATACTATAGCACGCCGTTTTTCATTTTTGAGGATTTGAAAAAAAATCTAAAATTCAAAAACATGGGTTATAGCCCATTGTTTTTTTATTTTTTTTAAACCTTGTTTTCATCGTTTTTGAACATGGGCTATAGCCCCTACCGTACGGCATACTATAGCACGCCGATTTTCATCATTTTTGAGGATTTGAAAAAAATTAAAAAAACATGGGTTATAGCCCATCGTTTTTTGAATTTTTGATTTTTTTTTAAACCTTTTTCATCATTTTTGAACATGGGCTATAGCCCCTACCGTACTGCATACTATAGCATGCCGATTTTCATCATTTTTGAGGATTTGAAAAAAATTCAAAAATGTAAAAAACATGGGTTATAGCCCATCGTTTTTTGAAAATTGAAAAAAATAATTATCCTCGTTTTTCATCATTTTTGACCATGGGCTATAGCCCATACCGTACGGCATACTATAGCACGCCGTTTTTCATCATTTTTGAGGATTTGAAAAAAAAATCAAAAATTCAAAAAACATGGGTTATAGCCCATCGTTTAAAAAAAAAGAAAAAAAAAAGAAAACTCATTATTCATCATTTTTGAACATGGGCTATAGCCCCTACCGTACTGCATACTATAGCATGCCGATTTTCATCATTTTTGAGGATTTGAAAAAAAAAACAAAAATGTAAAAAACATGGGTTATAGCCCATCGTTTTTTGAAATTTGACAAAAAAAAATATCCTCATTTTTCATCATTTTTGACCATGGGCTATAGCCCATACCGTACGGCATACTATAGCACGCCGTTTTTCATCATTTTTGAGGATTTGAAGAAAAAAATCAAAAATTCAAAAAACATGGGTTATAGCCCATCGTTTTTTGAAAAAAAGAAAATAATAATAATATTTTTTCATCATTTTTGAACATGGGCTATAGCCCCTACCGTACTGCATAATATAGCACGCCGTTTTTCATCATTTTTGAGGAATAAAAAAAAAAAAAACAAACAAAACATGGGTTATAGCCAATCGTTTTTTGAATTAAAAAAAAGTTTACCTCATTTTTCATCATTTTTGAACATGGGCTATAGCCCCTACCGTACTGCATACTATAGCACACCGTTTTTCATCATTTTTGAGGATTTGAAAATAATTCAAAAATTCAAAAACATGGGTTATAGCCCATCGTTTTTTTTTATTTTGAAAAAAAAGGATTTACCTCGTTTTTCATCATTTCTGAACATGGGCTATAGCCCATACCGTACGGCATACTATAGCACGCCGTTTTTCATCATTTTTGAGGATTTGAAAAAAAAGAAAAAAAAAAAAAACATGGGTTATAGCCCATCGTTTTTTGAAATTTTGAAAAAAGAAATTAACCTCGTTTTTCATCATTTCTGAACATGGGCTATAGCCCCTACCGTACTGCATACTATAGCATGCCGATTTTCATCATTTTTGAGGATTTGAAAAAAAAAAAAAAAATGTAAAAAACATGGGTTATAGCCCATCGTTTTTTGAAATTTGACAAAAAAAAATATCCTCATTTTTCATCATTTTTGACCATGGGCTATAGCCCATACCGTACGGCATACTATAGCACGCCGTTTTTCATCATTTTTGAGGATTTGAAGAAAAAAATCAAAAATTCAAAAAACATGGGTTATAGCCCATCGTTTTTTGAAAAAAAGAAAATAATAATAATATTTTTTCATCATTTTTGAACATGGGCTATAGCCCCTACCGTACTGCATAATATAGCACGCCGTTTTTCATCATTTTTGAGGAATTAAAAAAAAAACAAACAAACAAAACATGGGTTATAGCCAATCGTTTTTTGAATTAAAAAAAAGTTTACCTCATTTTTCATCATTTTTGAACATGGGCTATAGCCCCTACCGTACTGCATACTATAGCACACCGTTTTTCATCATTTTTGAGGATTTGAAAATAATTCAAAAATTCAAAAACATGGGTTATAGCCCATCGTTTTTTTTTATTTTGAAAAAAAAAGATTTACCTCGTTTTTCATCATTTCTGAACATGGGCTATAGCCCATACCGTACGGCATACTATAGCACGCCGTTTTTCATCATTTTTGAGGATTTGAAAAAAAAGAAAAAAAAAAAAAACATGGGTTATAGCCCATCGTTTTTTGAAATTTTGAAAAAAGAAATTAACCTCGTTTTTCATCATTTCTGAACATGGGCTATAGGCCCTACCGTACTGCATACTATAGCACGCCGTTTTTCATCATTTTTGAGGATTTGAAAAGAAATCAAAAATTCAAAAAACATGGGTTATAGCCCATCGTTTTTTGATTTTTTGGAAGAAAAAAAATTACCTTATTTTTCATCATTTTTGAACATGGGCTATAGCCCCTACCGTACTGCATACTATAGCACGCCGTTTTTCATCATTTTTGAGGATTTGAAAAAAATTCAAAAATTCAAAAACATGGGTTATAGCCCATCGTTTTTTGAAATTTAAAAAAAAAAATTACCTTGTTTTTCATCATTTCTGAACATGGGCTATAGCCCATACCGTACGGCATACTATAGCACGCCGTTTTTCATCATTTTTGAGGATATGAAAAAAATCTACAAAATCTAAAAACGATGGGCTATAACCCATCGTTTTTTTTTTTTCGTTTTTTTTCAAACCTCAAAAATGATGAAAAACAGCGTGCTATAGTATGCCGTACAGTATGGGCTATTAGACGAGCGTCTAAAAATGGGATAAAAACCTCAAAAAATACACGTCTAAAACACGTCTAAAAATAGACGTGTTTTAGACGTCTATTTTTAGACGTTTTTTATCCCATTTTTGACCATGGGCTATAGCCCATACCGTACGGCATACTATAGCACGCCGTTTTTCATCATTTTTGAGGATTTGAAAAAAATTCAAAAATTCAAAAAACGATGGGCTATAACCCATCGTTTTTTTCTTTTTTTTTTTTTTTTCAAATCCTCAAAAATGATGAAAAACAGCGTGCTATAGTATGCCGTACAGTATGGGCTATTAGACGAGCGTCTAAAAATGGGATAAAAACGTCAAAAAATACACGTCTAAAACACGTCTAAAAATAGACGTGTTTTAGACGTCTATTTTTAGACGTTTTTTATCCCATTTTTGACCATGGGCTATAGCCCATACCGTACGGCATACTATAGCACGCCGTTTTTCATCATTTTTGAGGATATGAAAAAAATCTACAAAATCTAAAAACGATGGGCTATAACCCATCGTTTTTTTTTTTTCGTTTTTTTTCAAACCTCAAAAATGATGAAAAACAGCGTGCTATAGTATGCCGTACAGTATGGGCTATTAGACGAGCGTCTAAAAATGGGATAAAAACGTCAAAAAATACACGTCTAAAACACGTCTAAAAATAGACGTGTTTTAGACGTCTATTTTTAGACGTTTTTTATCCCATTTTTGACCATGGGCTATAGCCCATACCGTACGGCATACTATAGCACGCCGTTTTTCATCATTTTTGAGGATATGAAAAAAATCTACAAAATCTAAAAACGATGGGCTATAACCCATCGTTTTTTTTTTTTCGTTTTTTTTTAAACCTCAAAAATGATGAAAAACAGCGTGCTATAGTATGCCGTACAGTATGGGCTATTAGACGAGCGTCTAAAAATGGGATAAAAACCTCAAAAAATACACGTCTAAAACACGTCTAAAAATAGACGTGTTTTAGACGTCTATTTTTAGACGTTTTTTATCCCATTTTTGACCATGGGCTATAGCCCATACCGTACGGCATACTATAGCACGCCGTTTTTCATCATTTTTGAGGATTTGAAAAAAAATCAAAAATTCAAAAAACGATGGGCTATAACCCATCGTTTTTTTCTTTTCTTTTCATTTTTTTCAAATCCTCAAAAATGATGAAAAACAGCGTGCTATAGTATGCCGTACAGTATGGGCTATTAGACGAGCGTCTAAAAATGGGATAAAAACGTCAAAAAATACACGTCTAAAACACGTCTAAAAATAGACGTGTTTTAGACGTCTATTTTTAGACGTTTTTTATCCCATTTTTGACCATGGGCTATAGCCCATACCGTACGGCATACTATAGCACACCGTTTTTCATCATTTTTGAGGATATGAAAAAAATCTACAAAATCTAAAAACAATGGGCTATAACCCATCGTTTTTTGTTTGTTTTTTTTCATTTTTTTAAAATCCTCAAAAATGATGAAAAACAGCGTGCTATAGTATGCCGTACAGTATGGGCTATTAGACGAGCGTCTAAAAATGGGATAAAAACCTCAAAAAATACACGTCTAAAACACGTCTAAAAATAGACGCGTTTTAGACGTCTATTTTTATACGTTTTTTATCCCATTTTTGACCATGGGCTATAGCCCATACCGTACGGCATACTATAGCAAGCCGTTTTTCATCATTTTTGAGGATTTGAAAAAAATTCAAAAATTCAAAAAAACGATGGGCTATAACCCATCGTTTTTTTTCTTTTTTCTTTTTTTTTTCAAATCCTCAAAAATGATGAAAAACAGCGTGCTATAGTATGCCGTACAGTATGGGCTATTAGACGAGCGTCTAAAAATGGGATAAAAACGTCAAAAAATACACGTCTAGAACACGTCTAAAAATAGACGTGTTTTAGACGTCTATTTGTAGACGTTTTTTATCCCATTTTTGACCATGGGCTATAGCCCATACCGTACGGCATACTATAGCACGCCGTTTTTCATCATTTTTGAGGATATGAAAAAAATCTACAAAATCTAAAAACGATGGGCTATAACCCATCGTTTTTTTTTTTTTTTTTTTTTTTAATCATCAAAAATGATAAAAAAACAGCGTGCTATAGTATGCCGTACAGTATGGGCTATTAGACGAGCGTCTAAAAATGGGATAAAAACGTCAAAAATACACGTCTAAAACACGTCTAAAAATAGACGTGTTTTAGACGTCTATTTTTAGACGTTTTTTATCCCATTTTTGACCATGGGCTATAGCCCATACTGTACGGCATACTATAGCAAGCTGTTTTTCATCATTTTTGAGGATTTGAAAAAAATCAAAAAAATCTAAAAACGATGGGCTATAACCCATCGTTTTTTTTTTCTTTTCGTTTTTTTTCAAATCCTCAAAAATGATGAAAAACGGCGTGCTATAGTATGCCGTACAGTATGGGCTATTAGACGAGCGTCTAAAAATGGGATAAAAACGTCAAAAAATACACGTCTAAAACTAGACGTGTTTTAGACGTCTATTTTTAGACGTTTTTTATCCCATTTTTGACCATGGGCTATAGCCCATACTGTACGGCATACTATAGCAAGCCGTTTTTCATCATTTTTGAGGATTTGAAAAAAATCAAAAAAAATCTAAAAACGATGGGCTATAACCCATCGTTTTTTTTTTTTTTTTTTTTTTTTTAAATCCTCAAAAATGATGAAAAACAGCGTGCTATAGTATGCCGTACAGTATGGGCTATTAGACGAGCGTCTAAAAATGGGATAAAAACGTCAAAAAATACATGTCTAAAACACGTCTAAAAATAGACGTGTTTTAGACGTCTATTTTTAGACGTTTTTTATCCCATTTTTGATCATGGGCTATAGCCCATACTGTACGGCATACTATAGCAAGCAGTTTTTCATCATTTTTGAGGATTTGAAAAAAATCTAAAAAATCTAAAAACGATGGGCTATAACCCATCGTTTATTTTTTATTTTTTTTCAAATCCTCAAAAATGATGAAAAACAGCGTGCTATAGTATGCCGTACAGTATGGGCTATTAGACGAGCGTCTAAAAATGGGATAAAAACGTCAAAAAATACACGTCTAAAACACGTCTAAAAATAGACGTGTTTTAGACGTCTATTTTTAGACGTTTTTTATCCCATTTTTGACCATGGGCTATAGCCCATACCGTACGGCATACTATAGCACGCCGTTTTTCATCATTTTTGAGGATATGAAAAAAATCTACAAAATCTAAAAACGATGGGCTATAACCCATCGTTTTTTTTTTCTCGTTTTTTTTCAAACCTCAAAAATGATGAAAAACAGCGTGCTATAGTATGCCGTACAGTATGGGCTATTAGACGAACGTCAAAAAATGGGATAAAAACCTCAAAAAATACACGTCTAAAACACGTCTAAAAATAGACGTGTTTTAGACGTCTATTTTTAGACGTTTTTTATCCCATTTTTGACCATGGGCTATAGCCCATACCGTACGGCATACTATAGCACGCCGTTTTTCATCATTTTTGAGGATTTGAAAAAAAATCAAAAATTCAAAAAACAATGGGCTATAACCCATCGTTTTTTTTTTTTTTTTTTTTTTTTTTCAAATCCTCAAAAATGATGAAAAACAGCGTGCTATAGTATGCCGTACAGTATGGGCTATTAGACGAGCGTCTAAAAATGGGATAAAAACGTCAAAAAATACACGTCTAAAACACGTCTAAAAATAGACGTGTTTTAGACGTCTATTTTTAGACGTTTTTTATCCCATTTTTGACCATGGGCTATAGCCCATACCGTACGGCATACTATAGCACGCCGTTTTTCATCATTTTTGAGGATATGAAAAAAATCTACAAAATCTAAAAACGATGGACTATAACCCATCGTTTTTTTTTTTCGTTTTTTTTTCAAACCTCAAAAATGATGAAAAACAGCGTGCTATAGTATGCCGTACAGTATGGGCTATTAGACGAGCGTCTAAAAATGGGATAAAAATGTCAAGAAATACACGTCTAAAACACGTCTAAAAATAGACGTGTTTTAGACGTCTATTTTTAGACGTTTTTTATCCCATTTTTGATCATGGGCTATAGCCCATACTGTACGAGTGTACGGCATACTATAGCAAGCAGTTTTTCATCATTTTTGAGGATTTGAAAAAAATCAAAAAAATCTAAAAACGATGGGCTATAACCCATCGTTTTTTTTTTTTTTTTTTTCAAATCCTCAAAAATGATGAAAAACAGCGTGCTATAGTATGCCGTACAGTATGGGCTATTAGACGAGCGTCTAAAAATGGGATAAAAACGTCAAAAAATACACGTCTAAAAATAGACGTGTTTTAGACGTCTATTTTTAGACGTTTTTTATCCCATTTTTGACCATGGGCTATAGCCCATACCGTACGGCATACTATAGCACGCCGTTTTTCATCATTTTTGAGGATTTGAAAAAAAATCAAAAATTCAAAAAACAATGGGCTATAACCCATCGTTTTTTTTTGTTTTTTTTTAATCCTCAAAAATGATGAAAAACAGCGTGCTATAGTATGCCGTACAGTATGGGCTATTAGACGAGCGTCTAAAAATGGGATAAAAACGTCAAAAAATACACGTCTAAAACACGTCTAAAAATAGACGTGTTTTAGACGTCTATTTTTAGACGTTTTTTATCCCATTTTTGACCATGGGCTATAGCCCATACCGTACGGCATACTATAGCACGCCGTTTTTCATCATTTTTGAGGATATGAAAAAGATCTACAAAATCTAAAAACGATGGGCTATAACCCATCGTTTTTTTTTTTTCTTTTTTTTTCAAACCTCAAAAATGATGAAAAACAGCGTGCTATAGTATGCCGTACAGTATGGGCTATTAGACGAGCGTCTAAAAATGGGATAAAAATGTCAAGAAATACACGTCTAAAACACGTCTAAAAATAGACGTGTTTTAGACGTCTATTTTTTGACGTTTTTATCCCATTTTTGACCATGGGCTATAGCCCATACTGTACGGCATACTATAGCAAGCCGTTTTTCATAATGTTTGAGGATTTGAAAAAAATCTAAAAAAATCTAAAAACGATGGGCTATAACCCATCGTTTTTTTTTTTTTTTTTTTTAATCCTCAAAAATGATGAAAAACAGCGTGCTATAGTATGCCGTACAGTATGGGCTATTAGACGAGCGTCTAAAAATGGGATAAAAACGTCAACAAATACATGTCTAAAACACGTCTAAAAATAGACGTGTTTTAGACGTCTATTTTTAGACGTTTTTTATCCCATTTTTGATCATGGGCTATAGCCCATACTGTACGGCATACTATAGCAAGCAGTTTTTCATCATTTTTGAGGATTTGAAAAAAATCTAAAAAATCTAAAAACGATGGGCTATAACCCATCGTTTTTTTTTCTTTTTTTTTTCAAATCCTCAAAAATGATGAAAAACAGCGTGCTATAGTATGCCGTACAGTATGGGCTATTAGACGAGCGTCTAAAAATGGGATAAAAACGTCAAAAAATACACGTCTAAAACACGTCTAAAAATAGACGTGTTTTAGACGTCTATTTTTAGACGTTTTTTATCCCATTTTTGACCATGGGCTATAGCCCATACCGTACGGCATACTATAGCACGCCGTTTTTCATCATTTTTGAGGATTTGAAAAAAAATCAAAAATTCAAAAAACAATGGGCTATAACCCATCGTTTTTTTTTTTTTTTTTCAAATCCTCAAAAATGATGAAAAACAGCGTGCTATAGTATGCCGTACAGTATGGGCTATTAGACGAGCGTCTAAAAATGGGATAAAAACGTCAAAAAATACACGTCTAAAACACGTCTAAAAATAGACGTGTTTTAGACGTCTATTTTTAGACGTTTTTTATCCCATTTTTGACCATGGGCTATAGCCCATACCGTACGGCATACTATAGCACGCCGTTTTTCATCATTTTTGAGGATATGAAAAAAATCTACAAAATCTAAAAACGATGGGCTATAACCCATCGTTTTTTTTTTTTCTTTTTTTTTCAAACCTCAAAAATGATGAAAAACAGCGTGCTATAGTATGCCGTACAGTATGGGCTATTAGACGAGCGTCTAAAAATGGGATAAAAACCTCAAAAAATACACGTCTAAAACACGTCTAAAAATAGACGTGTTTTAGACGTCTATTTTTAGACGTTTTTTATCCCATTTTTGACCATGGGCTATAGCCCATACCGTACGGCATACTATAGCACGCCGTTTTTCATCATTTTTGAGGATTTGAAAAAAAAATCAAAAATTCAAAAAACAATGGGCTATAACCCATCGTTTTTTTTTTTTTTTTCAAATCCTCAAAAATGATGAAAAACAGCGTGCTATAGTATGCCGTACAGTATGGGCTATTAGACGAGCGTCTAAAAATGGGATAAAAACGTCAAAAAATACACGTCTAAAACACGTCTAAAAATAGACGTGTTTTAGACGTCTATTTTTAGACGTTTTTTATCCCATTTTTGACCATGGGCTATAGCCCATACCGTACGGCATACTATAGCACGCCGTTTTTCATCATTTTTGAGGATATGAAAAAAATCTACAAAATCTAAAAACGATGGGCTATAACCCATCGTTTTTTTTTTTCGTTTTTTTTTCAAACCTCAAAAATGATGAAAAACAGCGTGCTATAGTATGCCGTACAGTATGGGCTATTAGACGAACGTCTAAAAATGGGATAAAAACCTCAAAAAATACACGTCTAAAACACGTCTAAAAATAGACGTGTTTTAGACGTCTATTTTTAGACGTTTTTTATCCCATTTTTGACCATGGGCTATAGCCCATACCGTACGGCATACTATAGCACGCCGTTTTTCATCATTTTTGAGGATTTGAAAAAAATTCAAAAATTCAAAAAACGATGGGCTATAACCCATCGTTTTTTTCTTTTCTTTTTTTTTTTTCAAATCCTCAAAAATGATGAAAAACAGCGTGCTATAGTATGCCGTACAGTATGGGCTATTAGACGAGCGTCTAAAAATGGGATAAAAACGTCAAAAAATACACGTCTAAAACACGTCTAAAAATAGACGTGTTTTAGACGTCTATTTGTAGACGTTTTTTATCCCATTTTTGACCATGGGCTAAAGCCCATACCGTACGGCATACTATAGCACGCCGTTTTTCATCATTTTTGAGGATATGAAAAAAATCTACAAAATCTAAAAACAATGGGCTATAACCCATCGTTTTTTGTTTGTTTTTTTTCATTTTTTTCAAATCCTCAAAAATGATGAAAAACAGCGTGCTATAGTATGCCGTACAGTATGGGCTATTAGACGAGCGTCTAAAAATGGGATAAAAACGTCAAAAAATACACGTCTAAAACACGTCTAAAAATAGACGTGTTTTAGACGTCTATTTGTAGACGTTTTTTATCCCATTTTTGACCATGGTCTATAGCCCATACCGTACGGCATACTATAGCACGCCGTTTTTCATCATTTTTGAGGATATGAAAAAAATCTACAAAATCTAAAAACGATGGGCTATAACCCATCGTTTTTTTTTTTTTTTTTTTTTTTTTAATCCTCAAAAATGATAAAAAACAGCGTGCTATAGTATGCCGTACAGTATGGGCTATTAGACGAGCGTCTAAAAATGGGATAAAAACGTCAAAAATACACGTCTAAAACACGTCTAAAAATAGACGTGTTTTAGACGTCTATTTTTAGACGTTTTTTATCCCATTTTTGACCATGGGCTATAGCCCATACCGTACGGCATACTATAGCACGCCGTTTTTCATCATTTTTGAGGATATGAAAAAAATCTACAAAATCTAAAAACGATGGGCTATAACCCATCGTTTTTTTTTTTCGTTTTTTTTCAAACCTCAAAAATTATGAAAAACAGCGTGCTATAGTATGCCGTACAGTATGGGCTATTAGACGAGCGTCTAAAAATGGGATAAAAACCTCAAAAAATACACGTCTAAAACACGTCTAAAAATAGACGTGTTTTAGACGTCTATTTTTAGACGTTTTTTATCCCATTTTTGACCATGGGCTATAGCCCATACCGTACGGCATACTATAGCACGCCGTTTTTCATCATTTTTGAGGATTTGAAAAAAATTAAAAAATTAAAAAAACGATGGGCTATAACCCATCGTTTTTTTCTTTTCTTTTCTTTTTTTCAAATCCTCAAAAATGATGAAAAACAGCGTGCTATAGTATGCCGTACAGTATGGGCTATTAGACGAGCGTCTAAAAATGGGATAAAAACGTCAAAAAATACACGTCTAAAACACGTCTAAAAATAGACGTGTTTTAGACGTCTATTTGTAGACGTTTTTTATCCCATTTTTGACCATGGGCTAAAGCCCATACCGTACGGCATACTATAGCACGCCGTTTTTCATCATTTTTGAGGATATGAAAAAAATCTACAAAATCTAAAAACAATGGGCTATAACCCATCGTTTTTTGTTTGTTTTTTTTCATTTTTTTCAAATCCTCAAAAATGATGAAAAACGGCGTGCTATAGTATGCCGTACAGTATGGGCTATTAGACGAGCGTCTAAAAATGGGATAAAAACGTCAAAAAATACACGTCTAAAACACGTCTAAAAATAGACGTGTTTTAGACGTCTATTTTTAGACGTTTTTTATCCCATTTTTGACCATGGGCTATAGCCCATACTGTACGGCATACTATAGCAAGCCGTTTTTCATCCTTTTTGAGGATTTGAAAAAAATCAAAAAAATCTAAAAACGATGGGCTATAACCCATCGTTTTTTTTTTTGTTTTTCGTTTTTTTTCAAATCCTCAAAAATGATGAAAAACAGCGTGCTATAGTATGCCGTACAGTATGGGCTATTAGACGAGCGTCTAAAAATGGGACAAAAACGTCAAAAATTACACGTCTAAAACACGTCTAAAAATAGACGTGTTTTAGACGTCTATTTTTAGACGTTTTTTATCCCATTTTTGACCATGGGCTATAGCCCATACTGTACGGCATACTATAGCAAGCCGTTTTTCATCCTTTTTGAGGATTTGAAAAAAATCTAAAAAATCTAAAAACGATGGGCTATAACCCATCGTTTTTTTTCAAATCCTTAAAAATGATGAAAAACAGCGTGCTATAGTATGCCGTACAGTATGGGCTATTAGACGAGCGTCTAAAAATCGGATAAAAACGTCAAAAAATACACGTCTAAAACACGTCTAAAAATAGACGTGTTTTAGACGTCTATTTTTAGACGTTTTTTATCCCATTTTTGACCATGGGCTATAGCCCATACTGTACGGCTTACTATAGCAAGCAGTTTTTCATCATTTTTGAGGATTTGAAAAAAATCTAAAAAATCTAAAAACGATGGGCTATAACCCATCGTTTTTTTTTTTTTTCATTTTTTTCAAATCCTCAAAAATGATGAAAAACGGCGTGCTATAGTATGCCGTACAGTATGGGCTATTAGACGAGCGTCTAAAAATGGGACAAAAACGTCAAAAATTACACGTCTAAAACACGTCTAAAAATAGACGTGTTTTAGACGTCTATTTTTAGACGTTTTTTATCCCATTTTTGACCATGGGCTATAGCCCATACTGTACGGCATACTATAGCAAGCCGTTTTTCATCCTTTTTGAGGATTTGAAAAAAATCTAAAAAATCTAAAAACGATGGGCTATAACCCATCGTTTTTTTTCAAATCCTTAAAAATGATGAAAAACAGCGTGCTATAGTATGCCGTACAGTATGGGCTATTAGACGAGCGTCTAAAAATGGGATAAAAACGTCAAAAAATACACGTCTAAAACACGTCTAAAAATAGACGTGTTTTAGACGTCTATTTTTAGACGTTTTTTATCCCATTTTTGACCATGGGCTATAGCCCATACTGTACGGCTTACTATAGCAAGCAGTTTTTCATCATTTTTGAGGATTTGAAAAAAATCAAAAAAATCAAAAAACGATGGGCTATAACCCATCGTTTTTTTTTTTTCATTTTTTTCAAATCCTCAAAAATGATGAAAAACGGCGTGCTATAGTATGCCGTACAGTATGGGCTATTAGACGAGCGTCTAAAAATGGGATAAAAACGTCAAAAAATACACGTCTAAAACACGTCTAAAAATAGACGTGTTTTAGACGTCTATTTTTAGACGTTTTTTATCCCATTTTTGACCATGGGCTATAGCCCATACTGTACGGCATACTATAGCAAGCCGTTTTTCATCATTTTTGAGGATTTGAAAAAAATCTAAAAAATCTAAAAACGATGGGCTATAACCCATCGTTTTTTTTTTTTTTTTTTTTTCAAATCCTCAAAAATGATGAAAAACAGCGTGCTATAGTATGCCGTACAGTATGGGCTATTAGACGAGCGTCTAAAAATGGGATAAAAACGTCAAAAAATACACGTCTAAAACACGTCTAAAAATAGACGTGTTTTAGACGTCTATTTTTAGACGTTTTTTATCCCATTTTTGACCATGGGCTATAGCCCATACTGTACGGCATACTATAGCAAGCCGTTTTTCATCATTTTTGAGGATTTGAAAGATTTTTCGTTTTTTTTTAAATCCTCAAAAATGATGAAAAACAGCGTGCTATAGTATGCCGTACAGTATGGGCTATTAGACGAGCGTCTAAAAATGGGATAAAAACGTCAAAAAATACACGTCTAAAACACGTCTAAAAATAGACGTGTTTTAGACGTCTATTTTTAGACGTTTTTTATCCCATTTTTGACCATGGGCTATAGCCCATACTGTACGGCATACTATAGCAAGCCGTTTTTCATCATTTTTGAGGATTTGAAAAAATCAAAAAAATCTAAAAACGATGGGCTATAACCCATCGTTTTGTTTTTTTTTCGTTTTTTTTTTAATCCTCAAAAATGATGAAAAACGGCGTGCTATAGTATGCCGTACAGTATGGGCTATTAGACGAGCGTCTAAAAATGGGATAAAAACGTCAAAAAATACAAGTCTAAAACACGTCTAAAACTAGACGTGTTTTAGACGTCTATTTTTAGACGTTTTTTATCCCATTTTTGACCATGGGCTATAGCCCATACTGTACGGCTTACTATAGCAAGCCGTTTTTCATCATTTTTGAGGATTTGAAAAAAAATCTAAAAAATCTAAAAACGATGGGCTATAACCCATCGTTTTTTTTTTTTTTTTTTTTTCTTTTTTAAATCCTCAAAAATGATGAAAAACAGCGTGCTATAGTATGCCGTACAGTATGGGCTATTAGACGAGCGTCTAAAAGTGGGATAAAAACGTCAAAAAATACGTCTAAAAATAGACGTCTAAAACACGTCTATTTTTAGACGTGTTTTAGACGTCAATTTTTTGACGTTTTTTATCCCATTTTTGACCATGGGCTATAGCCCATACTGTACGGCATACTATAGCAAGCCGTTTTTCATCCTTTTTGAGGATTTGAAAAAAATCTAAAAAATCTAAAAACGATGGGCTATAACCCATCGTTTTTTTTTCTTCGTTTTTTTTCAAATCCTCAAAAATGATGAAAAACGGCGTGCTATAGTATGCCGTACAGTATGGGCTATTAGACGAGCGTCTAAAAATGGGATAAAAATGTCAAAAAATACACGTCTAAAACACGTCTAAAAATAGACGTGTTTTAGACGTCTATTTTTAGACGTTTTTTATCCCATTTTTGACCATGGGCTATAGCCCATACTGTACGGCATACTATAGCAAGCCGTTTTTCATCATTTTTGAGGATTTGAAAAAAATCTAAAAAATCTAAAAACGATGGGCTATAACCCATCGTTTTTTTTTTTTTTTTTTTTTCAAATCCTCAAAAATGATGAAAAACAGCGTGCTATAGTATGCCGTACAGTATGGGCTATTAGACGAGCGTCTAAAAATGGGATAAAAACGTCAAAAAATACACGTCTAAAACACGTCTAAAAATAGACGTGTTTTAGACGTCTATTTTTAGACGTTTTTTATCCCATTTTTGACCATGGGCTATAGCCCATACTGTACGGCATACTATAGCAAGCCGTTTTTCATCATTTTTGAGGATTTGAAAGATTTTTCGTTTTTTTTTAAATCCTCAAAAATGATGAAAAACAGCGTGCTATAGTATGCCGTACAGTATGGGCTATTAGACGAGCGTCTAAAAATGGGATAAAAACGTCAAAAAATACACGTCTAAAACACGTCTAAAAATAGACGTGTTTTAGACGTCTATTTTTAGACGTTTTTTATCCCATTTTTGACCATGGGCTATAGCCCATACTGTACGGCATACTATAGCAAGCCGTTTTTCATCATTTTTGAGGATTTGAAAAAAATCTAAAAAATCTAAAAACGATGGGCTATAACCCATCGTTTTTTTTTTTTTCATTTTTTTCAAATCCTCAAAAATGATGAAAAACGGCGTGCTATAGTATGCCGTACAGTATGGGCTATTAGACGAGCGTCTAAAAATGGGACAAAAACGTCAAAAATTACACGTCTAAAACACGTCTAAAAATAGACGTGTTTTAGACGTCTATTTTTAGACGTTTTTTATCCCATTTTTGACCATGGGCTATAGCCCATACTGTACGGCATACTATAGCAAGCCGTTTTTCATCCTTTTTGAGGATTTGAAAAAAATCTAAAAAATCTAAAAACGATGGGCTATAACCCATCGTTTTTTTTCAAATCCTTAAAAATGATGAAAAACAGCGTGCTATAGTATGCCGTACAGTATGGGCTATTAGACGAGCGTCTAAAAATGGGATAAAAACGTCAAAAAATACACGTCTAAAACACGTCTAAAAATAGACGTGTTTTAGACGTCTATTTTTAGACGTTTTTTATCCCATTTTTGACCATGGGCTATAGCCCATACTGTACGGCTTACTATAGCAAGCAGTTTTTCATCATTTTTGAGGATTTGAAAAAAATCAAAAAAATCAAAAAACGATGGGCTATAACCCATCGTTTTTTTTTTTTTCATTTTTTTCAAATCCTCAAAAATGATGAAAAACGGCGTGCTATAGTATGCCGTACAGTATGGGCTATTAGACGAGCGTCTAAAAATGGGATAAAAACGTCAAAAAATACACGTCTAAAACACGTCTAAAAATAGACGTGTTTTAGACGTCTATTTTTAGACGTTTTTTATCCCATTTTTGACCATGGGCTATAGCCCATACTGTACGGCATGCTATAGCAAGCCGTTTTTCATCCTTTTTGAGGATTTGAAAAAAATCAAAAAAATCTAAAAACGATGGGCTATAACCCATCGTTTTTTTTTTCTTTTCGTTTTTTTTCAAATCCTCAAAAATGATGAAAAACAGCGTGCTATAGTATGCCGTACAGTATGGGCTATTAGACGAGCGTCTAAAAATGGGACAAAAACGTCAAAAATTACACGTCTAAAACACGTCTAAAAATAGACGTGTTTTAGACGTCTATTTTTAGACGTTTTTTATCCCATTTTTGACCATGGGCTATAGCCCATACTGTACGGCATACTATAGCAAGCCGTTTTTCATCCTTTTTGAGGATTTGAAAAAAATCAAAAAAATCTAAAAACGATGGGCTATAACCCATCGTTTTTTTTCAAATCCTTAAAAATGATGAAAAACAGCGTGCTATAGTATGCCGTACAGTATGGGCTATTAGACGAGCGTCTAAAAATGGGATAAAAACGTCAAAAATACACGTCTAAAACACGTCTAAAAATAGACGTGTTTTAGACGTCTATTTCTAGACGTTTTTTATCCCATTTTTGACCATGGGCTATAGCCCATACTGTACGGCATACTATAGCAAGCCGTTTTTCATCATTTTTGAGGATTTGAAAAAAAACAAAAAAATCTAAAAACGATGGGCTATAACCCATCGTTTTTTTTTTTTTTTTCTTTTTTCAAATCCTCAAAAATGATGAAAAACTGCGTGCTATAGTATGCCGTACAGTATGGGCTATTAGACGAGCGTCTAAAAATGGGATAAAAACGTCAAAAAATACACGTCTAAAACACGTCTAAAAATAGACGTGTTTTAGACGTCTATTTTTAGACGTTTTTTATCCCATTTTTGACCATGGGCTATAGCCCATACTGTACGGCTTACTATAGCAAGCAGTTTTTCATCATTTTTGAGGATTTGAAAAAAATCAAAAAAATCAAAAAACGATGGGCTATAACCCATCGTTTTTTTTCAAATCCTTAAAAATGATGAAAAACAGCGTGCTATAGTATGCCGTACAGTATGGGCTATTAGACGAGCGTCTAAAAATGGGATAAAAACGTCAAAAAATACACGTCTAAAACACGTCTAAAAATAGACGTCTAAAACACGTCTATTTTTAGACGTGTTTTAGACGTGTATTTTTTGACGTTTTTTATCCCATTTTTGACCATGGGCTATAGCCCATACTGTACGGCTTACTATAGCAAGCAGTTTTTCATCATTTTTGAGGATTTGAAAAAAATCAAAAAAATCAAAAAACGATGGGCTATAACCCATCGTTTTTTTTTTTTTCATTTTTTTCAAATCCTCAAAAATGATGAAAAACGGCGTGCTATAGTATGCCGTACAGTATGGGCTATTAGACGAGCGTCTAAAAATGGGATAAAAACGTCAAAAAATACACGTCTAAAACACGTCTAAAAATAGACGTGTTTTAGACGTCTATTTTTAGACGTTTTTTATCCCATTTTTGACCATGGGCTATAGCCCATACTGTACGGCATACTATAGCAAGCCGTTTTTCATCCTTTTTGAGGATTTGAAAAAAATCTAAAAAATCTAAAAACGATGGGCTATAACCCATCGTTTTTTTTTTCTTTTCGTTTTTTTTCAAATCCTCAAAAATGATGAAAAACAGCGTGCTATAGTATGCCGTACAGTATGGGCTATTAGACGAGCGTCTAAAAATGGGACAAAAACGTCAAAAATTACACGTCTAAAACACGTCTAAAAATAGACGTGTTTTAGACGTCTATTTTTAGACGTTTTTTATCCCATTTTTGACCATGGGCTATAGCCCATACTGTACGGCATACTATAGCAAGCCGTTTTTCATCCTTTTTGAGGATTTGAAAAAAATCTAAAAAATCTAAAAACGATGGGCTATAACCCATCGTTTTTTTTCAAATCCTTAAAAATGATGAAAAACAGCGTGCTATAGTATGCCGTACAGTATGGGCTATTAGACGAGCGTCTAAAAATGGGATAAAAACGTCAAAAAATACACGTCTAAAACACGTCTAAAAATAGACGTGTTTTAGACGTCTATTTTTAGACGTTTTTTATCCCATTTTTGACCATGGGCTATAGCCCATACTGTACGGCTTACTATAGCAAGCAGTTTTTCATCATTTTTGAGGATTTGAAAAAAATCAAAAAAATCAAAAAACGATGGGCTATAACCCATCGTTTTTTTTTTTTTCATTTTTTTCAAATCCTCAAAAATGATGAAAAACGGCGTGCTATAGTATGCCGTACAGTATGGGCTATTAGACGAGCGTCTAAAAATGGGATAAAAACGTCAAAAAATACACGTCTAAAACACGTCTAAAAATAGACGTGTTTTAGACGTCTATTTTTAGACGTTTTTTATCCCATTTTTGACCATGGGCTATAGCCCATACTGTACGGCATACTATAGCAAGCCGTTTTTCATCCTTTTTGAGGATTTGAAAAAAATCTAAAAAATCTAAAAACGATGGGCTATAACCCATCGTTTTTTTTTTCTTTTCGTTTTTTTTCAAATCCTCAAAAATGATGAAAAACAGCGTGCTATAGTATGCCGTACAGTATGGGCTATTAGACGAGCGTCTAAAAATGGGACAAAAACGTCAAAAATTACACGTCTAAAACACGTCTAAAAATAGACGTGTTTTAGACGTCTATTTTTAGACGTTTTTTATCCCATTTTTGACCATGGGCTATAGCCCATACTGTACGGCATACTATAGCAAGCCGTTTTTCATCCTTTTTGAGGATTTGAAAAAAATCTAAAAAATCTAAAAACGATGGGCTATAACCCATCGTTTTTTTTCAAATCCTTAAAAATGATGAAAAACAGCGTGCTATAGTATGCCGTACAGTATGGGCTATTAGACGAGCGTCTAAAAATGGGATAAAAACGTCAAAAATACACGTCTAAAACACATCTAAAAATAGACGTGTTTTAGACGTCTATTTCTAGACGTTTTTTATCCCATTTTTGACCATGGGCTATAGCCCATACTGTACGGCATACTATAGCAAGCCGTTTTTCATCATTTTTGAGGATTTGAAAAAAAACAAAAAAATCTAAAAACGATGGGCTATAACCCATCGTTTTTTTTTTTTTTTTTTTTTTCAAATCCTCAAAAATGATGAAAAACGGCGTGCTATAGTATGCCGTACAGTATGGGCTATTAGACGAGCGTCTAAAAATGGGATAAAAACGTCAAAAAATACACGTCTAAAACACGTCTAAAAATAGACGTGTTTTAGACGTCTATTTTTAGACGTTTTTTATCCCATTTTTGACCATGGGCTATAGCCCATACTGTACGGCATACTATAGCAAGCCGTTTTTCATCATTTTTGAGGATTTGAAAAAATCTAAAAAATCTAAAAACAATGGGCTATAACCCATCGTTTTGTTTTTTTTTCGTTTTTTTTTTAATCCTCAAAAATGATGAAAAACGGCGTGCTATAGTATGCCGTACAGTATGGGCTATTAGACGAGCGTCTAAAAATGGGATAAAAACGTCAAAAAATACAAGTCTAAAACACGTCTAAAACTAGACGTGTTTTAGACGTCTATTTTTAGACGTTTTTTATCCCATTTTTGACCATGGGCTATAGCCCATACTGTACGGCTTACTATAGCAAGCCGTTTTTCATCATTTTTGAGGATTTGAAAAAAAATCTAAAAAATCTAAAAACGATGGGCTATAACCCATCGTTTTTTTTTTTTTTTTTTTTCTTTTTTAAATCCTCAAAAATGATGAAAAACAGCGTGCTATAGTATGCCGTACAGTATGGGCTATTAGACGAGCGTCTAAAAATGGGATAAAAACGTCAAAAAATACGTCTAAAAATAGACGTCTAAAACACGTCTATTTTTAGACGTGTTTTAGACGTCAATTTTTTGACGTTTTTTATCCCATTTTTGACCATGGGCTATAGCCCATACTGTACGGCATACTATAGCAAGCCGTTTTTCATCCTTTTTGAGGATTTGAAAAAAATCTAAAAAATCTAAAAACGATGGGCTATAACCCATCGTTTTTTTTTCTTCGTTTTTTTTCAAATCCTCAAAAATGATGAAAAACGGCGTGCTATAGTATGCCGTACAGTATGGGCTATTAGACGAGCGTCTAAAAATGGGATAAAAATGTCAAAAAATACACGTCTAAAACACGTCTAAAAATAGACGTGTTTTAGACGTCTATTTTTAGACGTTTTTTATCCCATTTTTGACCATGGGCTATAGCCCATACTGTACGGCATACTATAGCAAGCCGTTTTTCATCATTTTTGAGGATTTGAAAAAAATCTAAAAAATCTAAAAACGATGGGCTATAACCCATCGTTTTTTTTTTTTTCGTTTTTTTCAAATCCTCAAAAATGATGAAAAACGGCGTGCTATAGTATGCCGTACAGTATGGGCTATTAGACGAGCGTCTAAAAATGGGATAAAAACGTCAAAAAATACACGTCTAAAACACGTCTAAAAATAGACGTGTTTTAGACGTCTATTTTTAGACGTTTTTTATCCCATTTTTGACCATGGGCTATAGCCCATACTGTACGGCATACTATAGCAAGCCGTTTTTCATCATTTTTGAGGATTTGAAAAAATCAAAAAAATCTAAAAACAATGGGCTATAACCCATCGTTTTGTTTTTTTTTCGTTTTTTTTTTAATCCTCAAAAATGATGAAAAACGGCGTGCTATAGTATGCCGTACAGTATGGGCTATTAGACGAGCGTCTAAAAATGGGATAAAAACGTCAAAAAATACAAGTCTAAAACACGTCTAAAACTAGACGTGTTTTAGACGTCTATTTTTAGACGTTTTTTATCCCATTTTTGACCATGGGCTATAGCCCATACTGTACGGCTTACTATAGCAAGCCGTTTTTCATCATTTTTGAGGATTTGAAAAAAAATCTAAAAAATCTAAAAACGATGGGCTATAACCCATCGTTTTTTTTTTTTTTTTTTTTCTTTTTTAAATCCTCAAAAATGATGAAAAACAGCGTGCTATAGTATGCCGTACAGTATGGGCTATTAGACGAGCGTCTAAAAATGGGATAAAAACGTCAAAAAATACGTCTAAAAATAGACGTCTAAAACACGTCTATTTTTAGACGTGTTTTAGACGTCAATTTTTTGACGTTTTTTATCCCATTTTTGACCATGGGCTATAGCCCATACTGTACGGCATACTATAGCAAGCCGTTTTTCATCCTTTTTGAGGATTTGAAAAAAATCAAAAAAATCTAAAAACGATGGGCTATAACCCATCGTTTTTTTTTCTTCGTTTTTTTTCAAATCCTCAAAAATGATGAAAAACGGCGTGCTATAGTATGCCGTACAGTATGGGCTATTAGACGAGCGTCTAAAAATGGGATAAAAATGTCAAAAAATACACGTCTAAAACACGTCTAAAAATAGACGTGTTTTAGACGTCTATTTTTAGACGTTTTTTATCCCATTTTTGACCATGGGCTATAGCCCATACTGTACGGCATACTATAGCAAGCCGTTTTTCATCATTTTTGAGGATTTGAAAAAAATCTAAAAAATCTAAAAACGATGGGCTATAACCCATCGTTTTTTTTTTTTTCGTTTTTTTCAAATCCTCAAAAATGATGAAAAACGGCGTGCTATAGTATGCCGTACAGTATGGGCTATTAGACGAGCGTCTAAAAATGGGATAAAAACGTCAAAAAATACACGTCTAAAACACGTCTAAAAATAGACGTGTTTTAGACGTCTATTTTTAGACGTTTTTTATCCCATTTTTGACCATGGGCTATAGCCCATACTGTACGGCATACTATAGCAAGCCGTTTTTCATCATTTTTGAGGATTTGAAAAAAATCTAAAAAAATCTAAAAACTATGGGCTATAACCCATCGTTTTTTTTTTTTTTTTTTCGTTTTTTTTTAAATCCTCAAAAATGATGAAAAACAGCGTGCTATAGTATGCCGTACAGTATGGGCTATTAGACGAGCGTCTAAAAATGGGATAAAAACGTCAAAAGATACACGTCTAAAACACGTCTAAAAATAGACGTGTTTTAGACGTCTATTTTTAGACGTTTTTTATCCCATTTTTGACCATGGGCTATACCCCATACTGTACGGCATACTATAGCAAGCCGTTTTTCATCATTTTTGAGGATTTGAAAAAAATCTAAAAAAATCTAAAAACGATGGGCTATAACCCATCATTTTTTTTTTTTTTTTTTTTTTTTTTTTTAAATCCTCAAAAATGATGAAAAACAGCGTGCTATAGTATGCCGTACAGTATGGGCTATTAGACGAGCGTCTAAAAATGGGATAAAAACGTCAAAAGATACACGTCTAAAACACGTCTAAAAATAGACGTGTTTTAGACGTCTATTTTTAGACGTTTTTTATCCCATTTTTGACCATGGGCTATAGCCCATACTGTACGGCTTACTATAGCAAGCAGTTTTTCATCATTTTTGAGGATTTGAAAAAAATCAAAAAAATCAAAAAACGATGGGCTATAACCCATCGTTTTTTTTTTTTTTCATTTTTTTCAAATCCTCAAAAATGATGAAAAACGGCGTGCTATAGTATGCCGTACAGTATGGGCTATTAGACGAGCGTCTAAAAATGGGACAAAAACGTCAAAAATTACACGTCTAAAACACGTCTAAAAATAGACGTGTTTTAGACGTCTATTTTTAGACGTTTTTTATCCCATTTTTGACCATGGGCTATAGCCCATACTGTACGGCATACTATAGCAAGCCGTTTTTCATCCTTTTTGAGGATTTGAAAAAAATCTAAAAAATCTAAAAACGATGGGCTATAACCCATCGTTTTTTTTCAAATCCTTAAAAATGATGAAAAACAGCGTGCTATAGTATGCCGTACAGTATGGGCTATTAGACGAGCGTCTAAAAATGGGATAAAAACGTCAAAAAATACACGTCTAAAACACGTCTAAAAATAGACGTGTTTTAGACGTCTATTTTTAGACGTTTTTTATCCCATTTTTGACCATGGGCTATAGCCCATACTGTACGGCTTACTATAGCAAGCAGTTTTTCATCATTTTTGAGGATTTGAAAAAAATCAAAAAAATCAAAAAACGATGGGCTATAACCCATCGTTTTTTTTTTTTTCATTTTTTTCAAATCCTCAAAAATGATGAAAAACGGCGTGCTATAGTATGCCGTACAGTATGGGCTATTAGACGAGCGTCTAAAAATGGGATAAAAACGTCAAAAAATACACGTCTAAAACACGTCTAAAAATAGACGTGTTTTAGACGTCTATTTTTAGACGTTTTTTATCCCATTTTTGACCATGGGCTATAGCCCATACTGTACGGCATACTATAGCAAGCCGTTTTTCATCCTTTTTGAGGATTTGAAAAAAATCTAAAAAATCTAAAAACGATGGGCTATAACCCATCGTTTTTTTTTTCTTTTCGTTTTTTTTCAAATCCTCAAAAATGATGAAAAACAGCGTGCTATAGTATGCCGTACAGTATGGGCTATTAGACGAGCGTCTAAAAATGGGACAAAAACGTCAAAAATTACACGTCTAAAACACGTCTAAAAATAGACGTGTTTTAGACGTCTATTTTTAGACGTTTTTTATCCCATTTTTGACCATGGGCTATAGCCCATACTGTACGGCATACTATAGCAAGCCGTTTTTCATCCTTTTTGAGGATTTGAAAAAAATCAAACAAATCTAAAAACGATGGGCTATAACCCATCGTTTTTTTTCAAATCCTTAAAAATGATGAAAAACAGCGTGCTATAGTATGCCGTACAGTATGGGCTATTAGACGAGCGTCTAAAAATGGGATAAAAACGTCAAAAATACACGTCTAAAACACGTCTAAAAATAGACGTGTTTTAGACGTCTATTTCTAGACGTTTTTTATCCCATTTTTGACCATGGGCTATAGCCCATACTGTACGGCATACTATAGCAAGCCGTTTTTCATCATTTTTGAGGATTTGAAAAAAAACAAAAAAATCTAAAAACGATGGGCTATAACCCATCGTTTTTTTTTTTTTTTTTTTTTTCAAATCCTCAAAAATGATGAAAAACGGCGTGCTATAGTATGCCGTACAGTATGGGCTATTAGACGAGCGTCTAAAAATGGGATAAAAACGTCAAAAAATACACGTCTAAAACACGTCTAAAAATAGACGTGTTTTAGACGTCTATTTTTAGACGTTTTTTATCCCATTTTTGACCATGGGCTATACCCCATACTGTACGGCATACTATAGCAAGCCGTTTTTCATCATTTTTGAGGATTTGAAAAAAATCTAAAAAAATCTAAAAACGATGGGCTATAACCCATCATTTTTTTTTTTTTTTTCGTTTTTTTTTAAATCCTCAAAAATGATGAAAAACAGCGTGCTATAGTATGCCGTACAGTATGGGCTATTAGACGAGCGTCTAAAAATGGGATAAAAACGTCAAAAGATACACGTCTAAAACACGTCTAAAAATAGACGTGTTTTAGACGTCTATTTTTAGACGTTTTTTATCCCATTTTTGACCATGGGCTATAGCCCATACTGTACGGCATACTATAGCAAGCCGTTTTTCATCATTTTTGAGGATTTGAAAAAAATCTAAAAAAATCTAAAAACGATGGGCTATAACCCATCATTTTTTAATTTTTTTCCCGTTTTTTTTTAAATCCTCAAAAATGATGAAAAACAGCGTGCTATAGTATGCCGTACAGTATGGGCTATTAGACGAGCGTCTAAAAATGGGATAAAAACGTCAAAAAATACACGTCTAAAACACGTCTAAAAATAGACGTGTTTTAGACGTCTATTTTTAGACGTTTTTTATCCCATTTTTGACCATGGGCTATAGCCCATACTGTACGGCATACTATAGCAAGCCGTTTTTCATCATTTTTGAGGATTTGAAAAAAATCAAAAAAATCTAAAAACGATGGGCTATAACCCATCGTTTTTTTCTTTTTTCTTTTCTTTTTCAAATCCTCAAAAATGATGAAAAACAGCGTGCTATAGTATGCCGTACAGTATGGGCTATTAGACAAGCGTCTAAAAATGGGATAAAAACGTCAAAAAATACACGTCTAAAACACGTCTAAAAATAGACGTGTTTTAGACGTCAATTTTTAGACGTTTTTTATCCCATTTTTGACCATGGGCTATAGCCCATACTGTACGGCATACTATAGCAAGCCGTTTTTCATCATTTTTGAGGATTTGAAAAAAATCTAAAAAATCTAAAAACGATGGGCTATAACCCATCGTTTTTTTTTTTTCATTTTTTTCAAATGTACAGTGTACGGCATACTATAGCACGCTGTTTTTCATCATTCAAAAAAACGATGGGTTATAGCCCATCGTTTTTTGAATTTTTGAATTTTTATTTTTTTGAGGATTTGAAAAAAATTAAAAAATTCAAAAAACGATGGGCCATGACCCATCTTTTTTTTTAATTTTTTTAATTTTTTTCAAATCCTCAAAAATGATGAAAAACAGCGTGCTATAGTATGCCGTACAGTATGGGCTATTAGACGAGCGTCTAAAAATGGGATAAAAACGTCTAAAAATAGACGTGTTTTAGACGTCTATTTTTAGACGTTTTTTATCCCATTTTTGACCATGGGCTATATACTGTACGGCATACTATAGTAAGCCGTTTCTCATCATTTTTGAGGATTTGAAAAAAATCAAAAAACGGTGGGCTATAACCCATCGTTTTTTTTTTCTTCATTTTTTTCAAATCCTCAAAAATGATGAAAAACGGCGTGCTATAGTATGCCGAACAGTATGGGCTATTAGACGAGCGTCAAAAAATACACGTCTTTTAGACGTGTTTTAGACGACAATTTTTAGACGTTTTTATCCCATTTTTAGACGCTCGTCTAATAGCCCATACTGTACGGCATACTATAGCACGCCGTTTTTCATCATTTTTGAGGATTTGAAAAAAAAACGATGGGTTATAGCCCATCGTTTTTTTATTTTTTTCGAATCCTCAAAAATTATGAAAAACGGCTTGCTATAGTATGCCGTACAGTATGGGCTATAGCCCATGGTCAAAAATGGGATAAAAAACGTCTAAAAATAGACGTCTAAAACACGTCTATTTTTAGACGTGTTTTAGACGACTATTTTTAGACGTTTTTATCCCATTTTTAGACGCTCGTCTAATAGCCCATACTGTACGGCATACTATAGCACGCCGTTTTTCATCATTTTTGAGTATTTGAAAAAAAGGAAAAAAAAACTATGGGTTACAGCCCAACCATTTTTTTTTTTTTTTTTTTTTTTCAAATCCTCAAAAAGAAACTATGGGTTATAGCCCAACCATTTTTTGATTTTTTTGATTTTTTAAAATCCTCAAAAATGATGAAAAACGGCTTGCTATAGTATGCCGTACAGTATGGGCTATAGCCCATGGTCAAAAATGGGATAAAAAACGTCTAAAAATAGACGTCTAAAACACGTCTATTTTTAGACGTGTTTTAGACGTGTATTTTTTGACGTTTTTATCCCATTTTTAGATGCTCGTCTAATAGCCCATACTTTACGGCATACTATAGCACGCCGTTTTTCATCATTTTGTCTAAAACACGTCTATTTTTAGACGTGTTTTAGACGTGTATTTTTTGACGTTTTTATCCCATTTTTAGACGCTCGTCTAATAGCCCATAACTGTACGGCATACTATAGCACGCCGTTTTTCATCATTTGAGGATTTGAAAAAAAATGAAAAAAAAAAAAAAACGATGGGTTATAGCCCATCGTTTTTAGATTTTTTTGATTTTTTTCAAATCCTCAAAAATGATGAAAAACGGCTTGCTATAGTATGCCGTACAGTATGGGCTATAGCCCATGTTCAAAAATGGGATAAAAAACGTCTAAAAATAGACGTCTAAAACACGTCTATTTTTAGACGTGTTTTAGACGTGTATTTTTTGACGTTTTTATCCCATTTTTAGACGCTCGTCTAATAGCCCATACTGTACGGCATACTATAGCACGCCGTTTTTCATCATTTTTGAGGATTTAAAAAAAAACGAAAAAAAAACTATGGGTTACAGCCCAACCATTTTTTTTTTTTTTTTTTTTTTTCAAATCCTCAAAAAGAAACTATGGGTTATAGCCCAACCATTTTTTGATTTTTTTGATTTTTTAAAATCCTCAAAAATGATGAAAAACGGCTTGCTATAGTATGCCGTACAGTATGGGCTATAGCCCATGGTCAAAAATGGGATAAAAAACGTCTAAAAATAGACGTCTAAAACACGTCTATTTTTAGACGTGTTTTAGACGTGTATTTTTTGACGTTTTTATCCCATTTTTAGATGCTCGTCTAATAGCCCATACTTTACGGCATACTATAGCACGCCGTTTTTCATCATTTTGTCTAAAACACGTCTATTTTTAGACGTGTTTTAGACGTGTATTTTTTGACGTTTTTATCCCATTTTTAGACGCTCGTCTAATAGCCCATAACTGTACGGCATACTATAGCACGCCGTTTTTCATCATTTGAGGATTTGAAAAAAAATGAAAAAAAAAAAAAAACGATGGGTTATAGCCCATCGTTTTTAGATTTTTTTGATTTTTTTCAAATCCTCAAAAATGATGAAAAACGGCTTGCTATAGTATGCCGTACAGTATGGGCTATAGCCCATGTTCAAAAATGGGATAAAAAACGTCTAAAAATAGACGTCTAAAACACGTCTATTTTTAGACGTGTTTTAGACGTGTATTTTTTGACGTTTTTATCCCATTTTTAGACGCTCGTCTAATAGCCCATACTGTACGGCATACTATAGCACGCCGTTTTTCATCATTTTTGAGGATTTAAAAAAAAACGAAAAAAAAAAGATTTTTTTCAAATCCTCAAAAATGATGAAAACGGCTTGCTATAGTATGCCGTACAGTATGGGCTATAGCCCATGGTCAAAAATGGGATAAAAAAGTCTAAAAATAGACGTCTAAAACACGTTTCCATCCCATTTTTAGACGCTCGTCTAATAGCCCATACTGTACGGCATACTATAGCACGCCGTTTTTCATCAATAGCCGGCTATTAGACGTGCTTCTAACAATGGGATAAAAAACGTCTAATTAGACGTCTATTTTTTGACGTTTTTTATCCCATTTTTAGACGTGTTTATCGTTATTTGTGCCAGCCCACACTGGCACAAACATGTGGGTCTGAAAGTGTATTGATACAAATATAATATAAAACATAATAGGAAAACATTCACAGAAAATAGGCGATCTACAAGCTCACAATGTGTCGCAATTCAACACTTTGTGAGCTTTTACATCAGCTAATTTAATTTAGCTAAAGGGGAAAAAGGGGTCAACAAAGTGATTCATATAGCATCAAAATCATCATATTTTAACCTGTTTTACACTTAGGATATTTGGAAATATCTCCCAGTGCATTGTGAGCTTGTAGAAACATGTGAAAATAGCTCCCGGTGCATTGTGAGCTTGTAGAAACATGTGTTTAGATTTGGGAACAATATATAGCCAGTTAACAACACAGATCATCACTTTATTTCACATACCAGTAGACTAACCCTTTTCATCGTCTTAACAGACCATTTAGTTGCACAAAATGATTTGATCACGTTGGAAATGAACTATCAACATCTCTGGGTTTGCTTCTGTAGCAGAGCCTCTGCCTGACGGCCTCAACAGTCTCATATCTCCCCCAGTCCACAGGGATATCCCTTTGGACTAGTGGCTAAGATATTGGACTTTCATGCGGGAGACCAGAGTTCGAATCCCGGGCGTTTCACACTTTCTTTGGACAGGAACTGACCTATTCTTTCTATGGCATAGGCAGCTCCCGGCAGGATCCACCGGGAGAAACTAGGCACAGCTGCTGGACATGAGACTAATTAATTAGAGCGACAGAGAGAGTGTGTGCATGTCTGCGTCAGACCTTTTTTTCCTCCCTGGAGATAAAAACGTCTAGGTTTACGAGGCTACAATTTCTTTGGCAAAGACAAAACAGTCAGTATGTTGAAGACATTGAAACGTCTATGTAAATATATCTGATGATGGCCAACATCATCATCATCATCATCACAGCTGACAGGTGATGTTTCTGACTGCAGTTAACTGGAGGTGTTTCTCCACTCCCAAAACAAATTCCAATACCCGAGTGTGAGTGAGAAAGTGGCCCAGATTTTGGGTGTTGGAATTTGGCCCAAGACAAAAGGGAGTAGTTACTGTTTAGTGTTTATACTAAGGTTGTGCGATATTTCGGTTTCGCGGTTTAATACGGTTTAATGATTTCATTAAGGTTTCATCCGTCAAAACCGGCAAACCGTTTAACCTGACATGAGCGTTGGGTGGCCGTGATTGTCGTTTACGGAAGCAGTGGAGAATGGCAGCATCGCATGATCCATCCGTCCGTCTGTGTCTGACTAAATTCTTGTGCCAGTTTCAAGACTTGCCGTGCTCTCCCCCGCCCGCCTCCCCCTAACGTGCGTGCACCATGACAGAAGCCAAGTGACACACAAGCGCTAAATAATAAACTATGTGTGTGTGCGCTGTATGTTTTACGTCAAGTCACAAAATCACTTGTTGCTGTGGCACAGACACAGAGCTATGCTGGGACAGACAGTCACAGAACAGATTTGTTGCAGCTCAGCATTGCAAAAATATTCCTATCAGCAACAGCAACTGGCCCACTCTCTGTGAGGCATGAACTAAACTCAGTTGATCATGCTGAAATAATCTGATGCGAGACAACGGCTGCGTCTCCACTTCCAATCTAGAATTAATTTTACGTCTCCGTACTGTGGAGCGCGTTCAGAAAATAGCCGATCTACAAGCTTACAGCGCGTCGTCGCGCATTGTTTATGGATGCGTTCATGACTCGTTTCTGTCACATCATAAGATACTAATGTAATGGGTGTTATGATTAATTACTGTTATGATTCTTATCTAAGTACTCGGACCCTCGTCTGGTTCTGGTGTGTGACGACCCGGTTGACATTTCCATGGTTCGGACAGACGGACATACGGGCAGGCCTGCTCGGGAGAACGAGATTAACATGACATTGAGACTGGGTCACATCAATTCATTCACAAGGTTTATTACACTTACAGGATCATATATAGCTTGGATACTTCATGTCCTACTGACGTCACTGACTAGACATCACAATCACTGCCTGCCAGCACGCGGCCTTCAGCGTGCCCTAACGCAGCTCTTAAAGTATGTTACAGTTCAGTCAGTGCACCATACATATAAGTACATTGCATATTCACGTACAAGTACCACGTATCAGTACACAGCATGCTGTATTACAACAATGGGTAAAATAATCACTGAGATCAACTCGGAGCAGGCAGCCAGCAACGCTGTTTGCCTGTTCCTGGGGGCTACACTGCTACAGTATACAATACGATAGGCAGAGAGGGACAAGACAGGCGAACATGACTGACGAGACATTACAATAGCGAAAGGGGCCATCTTGTGGCGATAGACTGTAATAGCAGTCTCTGATTAACAAAATGAAATAATGCGAACGCATGGCCACGTTAAAATTAATTAGACGGTAAAACCGAAAACAGGGTATTTTGGCAATAGTAAACCGGGGTTTTAAAATGTCCCAAACCGTCCAACCTTAGTTTATACTTCCAACCTTAGTTTATACTTACAGTAAATCAACACAAAGTCAATGTTGCCAGGTCTGCTTATTATAAGCGACATTAGACTTTTTCCTGTAGTTGCTTATACATATTGGTAGTTGCGGTGTTTATTTCAACCCTATATCTGAATTATATAATTTGTACCAGAAACATAAATACGCAAATAAATTAAAAAAACAGATCTACAAGCTGATAAAGCACACATAGAGAACCTGTGGTGTTGAAAACTTTATTAAAACAAACACAAACATTACCAATATGTATTTTCCCAGTTATACAATTGTACTATGATAATGTAACAATAGAATCTACCATATGTGTCTTTTTAGATTACCTTTCTGTGTAAAGACTTTACTACAAACTGTAAATGAACAAGGCTTTTCTCCTGTATGAGGCCAAATGTGTGTTTTTAGATCACCAGTGTCACGGCAACCTTTATCACATACTGTTCAAGGAAAAGGTTTTTCCCCTGTATGAGTCATCATGTGTGTTTTTAGATTACCCGTTTTAGTAAAGCCTTTACTACATACTGTACACGGAAAGGGCTTTTCGCCTGTATGAGTCATCATGTGTACTTTTAGAGCACTCATTTGAGTAAAGCCTTTACCACATACTGTACACGAAAAGGGCTTTTCGCCTGTATGAGTCATCATGTGTGATTTCAGATGACCTGTTTGAGTAAAGCCTTTACCACATATTGTACAAGCAAATGGCTTTTCGCCTGTATGAGTCCTCATGTGTGTTTTTAGATCACCAGTCTGAGTAAAGCCTTTACCACATACTGTACACGGAAAGGGCTTTTCCCCTGTATGAGTCATCATGTGTGTTTTTAGATGACCTGTCAGAGTAAAGCCTTTACCACATATTGTACAAGCAAATGGCTTTTCGCCTGTATGAGTCCTCATGTGTGATTTTAGATAAGCTGTGTGAGTAAAGCCTTTACCACATACTGTACACGAAAAGGGCTTTTCGCCTGTATGAGTCCTCATGTGTACTTTTAGATTACCCATCTGATAAAAGCCTTTACCACATACTGTACACGAAAAGGGCTTTTCGCCTGTATGAGTCCTCATGTGTGTTTTTAGATCACCAGTCTGAGTAAAGCCTTTACCACATACTGTACACGGAAAGGGCTTTTCCCCTGTATGAGTCATCATGTGTGATTTCAGATGACCTGTTTGAGTAAAGCCTTTACCACATATTGTACAAGCAAATGGCTTTTCGCCTGTATGAGTCCTCATGTGTGATTTTAGATAAGCTGTGTGAGTAAAGCCTTTACCACACACTGTACACGAAAAGGGCTTTTCGCCTGTATGAGTCCTCATGTGTACTTTTAGATTACCCATCTGATAAAAGCCTTTACCACATACTGTACACGAAAAGGGCTTTTCGCCTGTATGAATCCTCATGTGTGATTTTAGATCACCAGTCTGAGTAAAGCCTTTACCACATACTGTACACGGAAAGGGCTTTTCGCCTGTATGAGTCATCATGTGTACTTTTAGAGCATTCATTTGAGTAAAGCCTTTACCACATACTGTACACGAAAAGGGCTTTTCGCCTGTATGAGTCATCATGTGTGATTTCAGATGACCTGTTTGAGTAAAGCCTTTACCACATATTGTACAAGCAAATGGCTTTTCGCCTGTATGAGTCCTCATGTGTGTTTTTAGATCACCAGTCTGAGTAAAGCCTTTACCACATACTGTACACGGAAAGGGCTTTTCTCCTGTATGAGTCACCATGTGTGTTTTTAGAGTAGATGTGTGAGTAAGTCCTTTACCACATACTGTACACGAAAAGGGCTTTTCTCCTGTTTGAGTCCTCATGTGTGATTTTAGACCACTCTTGCAATTACAGAGTGTGCCACACTCTGTACAGTTGAAACTTTTCTTCCCTGTATGAATCACCATGTGTGTTTTTAGATTTCCCTTGAGATTAAACATTTTGCCACACTCTGTACAACTAAAAGGTTTCTTTCCTGTATGAATCAACATGTGGTTCTTCAGAACACTGTTTTGATTAAACATTTTGCCACACTCTGTACAACTATGTTTCTTCCCTCTATGAATCCTCAAGTGCATTGTTAGATTTATCTTGTGATTAAACATTTTGCCACACTCTGTACAACTAAAAGGTTTCTTCCCTGTGTGACTCCTCATGGAGTCAGTTTGTTTTGATGATTTCAGGTCATGGGACAGCTTGCGCTGTCCTCCCACATTGTGTGCGTTTTGTGATTTCAGTGTGTTTAAAGCTGACTGATCTGCCCTAGTCTCCTCCCACTCATCACTGTCTTCAGTGTCAGATTCAGAACAGTGTGAAGAGAGGAGCTGCTCATCACTAGTTGGTTGTGATGTTCCACAGACCTCTACATCAGCTTGTGTTTTCATGTGTTCAGTTGAGGTGCCGGCTACAGGCTCTGTCTCTCTGTTTTCATCATCTTCACTTTTCACTGCTAGTAATGTCAACGTTGACCCACCAGCCTCTTCTGCTCTTTGTCGTAGCTCCTCCTGTTCCTCTTTAATGTGTGGTTGTGGTTCCTCCTGGACCAGACTGGAGCTCCTCTCCTCTTCAGCTGGAACCTCCTCTTTACACACAGGGACACCACACGTTGGAGCAGGCAGGGTCGCTGCGAACACAGACAGAGACGTGCACCGACTTAACGTAAACCGCTGGGTTTTTGAAACTTGATGTAAAGCTGCGCACGCACACACACACGTGTGACGCCCACTATTGTGCGGTCACAAAATGGATATTTAACTTGGTTATGATGTATTCAATTCATTTAATTCTGCCTATCAACTCTGTTGTAAACCTGCCATGTGTCTTCCAGAACAGTAGGGGGCAGTGCTAGGCAGTGGTTTCGTTATTGCAGTACTAGTAGACAGGAGCGCCATTTTAACGTCATTGTTTACACAGCACTGAAAGAGCAAACAACCACCGTCTCTGTCTTACATCATTCTGTCCTAATTTCACAGGTTTGCACAAAAGTAACACAAATGTCAGTTTTTAGTATGTAACTAAAAGAGTGTTGTTTTGAGCAGGTGCGGCTACAATTCATGGGGTAATTTGATGAGTAAAACGTAATGGTGAACTACTGTAATGTAAAGTGCTTGAGTGCTAAGTGGCTATATCATTAGCTTTATGACTCCCCCCAGCAGTATGGTTCAGGTTGAGTTCAGCTGAGTCCAGCATTATATGTGTGTGATGATACAAAAGTGTGATGATACAAAAGTGTTATTATGTGCAGTTATTGTTGTTGAGTCCACTCTGTACTTTCACCAAGAGCCTATAAATTAATCAATCAGGGTTTTATTAAGAATGTTAGCCCAAAGACATATGGTTACTGTTTATAAACTTTATAGTGTAATATGTGCACAATTGAGAAGGAGTTCATCAAGATGCATTGCATTGATTGGTCATTGTTTGGACATTCTAAATGAATACATTTCAGTAAGGGACATTTCTATATTACTGTAAAATGGACATAATAGCATGATGATGCAATAAGAAAACATGGGCTATACATGTGTTCATTGAAAATAAACGTGGATTGTTTACACAGCACTGAAAGAGCAAACAACCACCGTCTCTGTCTTACATCATTCTGTCCTAATTTCAGAGATCGGCTACTTTATGATCAACTATAGCTGTATACATGGTCATCTCACTCTGACCTGTTACGCACACACACACACACACACACACACACACACACACACACACACACACACACACACACACACACACACACACACACACACACACACACACACACACACACACACACACACACACACACACACACACACACACCAATAAAATAAAGCTCATCTGAATTGAATCACTTGTGACGCAAAACGTGCAGGCCAGGTTGTGGTACTCCGGACCAATTATGTCCGGAGCGATATGCGGCTGTATGAGGCCGCTAGAGGAGCGATATGAGGCTGTATGAGGCCACTAGAGGAGCGATATGAGGCTGTATGAGGCCGCTAGAGGAGCGATATGAGGCTGTATGAGGCCGCTAGAGGAGCGATATGAGGCTGTATGAGGCCGCTAGAGGAGCGATATGAGGCTGTATGGGGCCGCTAGAGGAGCGATATGAGGCTGTATGAGGCCGCTAGAGGAGCGATATGAGGCTGTATGAGGCCGCTAGAGTGATATGAGGCTGTATGAGGCCGCTAGAGGAGCGATATGCGGCTGTATGGGGCCGCTAGAGGCGGGATCAACGCGAGACTTATGACATATTGAAGCTGTGCCACAGCGCAATGTAAACACAACCTAACAGGACTACAACTCGAAATTATTATGGATATATCAGATTTTCGTCCCGCTGCTTCCGGGTTCATCGTTTCTGCCTGAGAGAACTTGTGTACTGCCGCAATCTGGCGGAGTCAGGTTAGTAATCTGGAGGACTAATATAAAAAATGTGTTTTACAAAAGTAGGCCTCCTGGTGGCACTATAACAGGCTGTTCTGGAACATTTGGGGCAGAGGTTCATCGTTGGCATCCAGGGAGAATGTGTGCAATATTTGGCATCAACCGGGTTAACAGTGCCGGAGATTAGCTGTCAACACTCGGAACACCCAGGGATATTTTGGACCATTAAATCAGAGCGCCAAGCGATTTACAGCAACGGAGCACATTTCACGGTGCACCAGGCGCCATCTTGGATGTAGCTGAAGTAGGTAGATGTAGCCAAAACACCCCCGAGGCGATCGACAACAACAGGAGGTATGATTAATTCTAACGCGACTAGCGACGGGACCGTCAAAAACATAATCTTTGGTTAGAATTGGACAGGGTAATTCACATTTTAAGATTTTCGTTAGTCATCCACTAAAATGGGGGGGAACATTTTGGATGACGTCCTAACCGGAAATGACATTGAATGTTGCCCAACAGGTGCTCCCAGCCTGTGGAGCGATGCGATCGGTTATGATATCAATAAAGTTCCATCCTGTGATTAATCTCCGTCCTGAGTGTTACTATTTGATAGGACGGAGACCTCCGTTTATGCCACTCAGGGTGTTAACAGACAGACGGACACACACACACACACACACACACACACACACACACACACACACACACACACACACACACACACACACACACACACACACACACACACACACACACACACACACACACACACACAGTGCAAAACAGACTCTCTCCCCATGCCTTCGGCCTGGTGGAGACAATAAAACACTGCATACCTATCCTGTACAACTTCACTACAGGTTGCATCTTCACATCAAACAGGCCACGTCTCTGGTCCATCTGTGGCTGTTCCTCTGACAACGTTGAATGTCTTGTGGAGGCCATCTCTCTAGATGCTGTAGAGCTCTCCCTGTGGTGCTCTGTGGAAATCACCAGTAAAAAGACCTTTCATTATACCACATAATCAAATCAAACTATATAAGACGTTTACCATGTCCTGTTCAGTTGAAAGGAGCAGTCACTAGTTGTTCTAAGTGCTAAAGTAATTGTCCCCATCCCCATATACTGTAATTCAGCTGAATAAAATGTTTTTCGTTTGACAGCAATACTCAAAATGATAGAAGTATTTCATTAAGCAGCATTTTTTTTATTGCAGCCCACTAGCAGAATGAGAATAGGGTTGACGTGGTGGTTGCTAGGGGGTGGTGTCTGGTTGCTAGGGCAGAGTTTACAGCACTCCACACTTCTACAGACTATACATAAGTACTCTGCCAGTTATTGTCCAGTTATTATAAAAGAGATTATTCAGGCACATTTCAGCCACCTCTTTTGCCCAGTAGGACCACATTATCAAACAGCGACACGCACCTATCGTAACATAATTCTTAACAAACAGGTCGAGTTTCTAGTTTGAATAATGCCAACGTTGACCCACCAGCCTCTTCTGCTCTTTGAAGTAGCTCCTCTTTTTCTTCTTTAATCTGTGGAGGTTGTGGTTCCTCCTGGACCAGACTGGAGCTCCTCTCCTCTTCAGGCGGAACCTCCTCTTTACACACAAGGACGAGCAGAAAGTCTAGGAAGAATAATACAAAGATACGCTATAAAAGGTTTGAATCTTGTACCTCAGTACAGAGTAGTGGCTGGATTCAACATAGACACAAAGCCCCAGTGGCATAAACAGCAGTCAAAGACTTGTGTTGAAACGTGTTGGTCAGTCTCCTTGTTCAATGTTTTTACATTAGTAGTAATGCAGTTCTTACCTGAAGGAGCGTCAGCCTCCTCTGGTTTTAAAAGTAGCTCCTCATGTTCCTCTTTAATGTGTGGAGGTGTTGGTTCCTCCTGGACCAGACTGGAGCTCCTCTCCTGCTGTTCCTCTTTATTCTGTGGAGGTGGTGGTTCCTCCTGGACCAGACTGGAGCTCCTCTCCTCTTCAGGAGAGACCTCCTCTATACCCACAGGGAGGAGTGGGAGGTCTAGGAGGAGGAGAGTACATATACTGTATCAGTCTCTCACTATCCACTGTTGACAGCCTGTGTACATATCATCATTGGTGATAGATTATACTTATCATAAGTATGTAATGTATTCATATTGAAAATACACATAATAAATTAAGCAATAAGCCACGAGAGGTCTCAGGTTACCGGGTATTTTACAATGGCTGGGGGCGTAGGCAGACCCAAGGCACAGCCGAGGGTCTTCTACCCTCCCAGCCATTGTAAAATACACGGTAAGCTGGGGCCTCGAGTGGCTTATTGCTTTTCTAAAACGTTTACAAACATATAGCAATATTAACCTAATAAAACTATTGAATTCACAAAAGTAGCTAAGCTTTGTGCCACCAGAGCGAGCCACATCACTTCCTTGTTGTGCTCGGCAAGTAGGCTATGTGACGGGAGAATAGCGCTTGATGTATTTACGGGGCTGCCTGGAGCCACACATTCACAGTCATATGAGCCGGGCGGTGCTTAGACGCCCGCATGGCATGGGTTTGTAAGGCAATCAAGCGCACCCCTTCCCCAATACAGCTACAGAGATGCGGAATCAGCTGCGAATGATATAAAGTGATTGAAGGTGTGGGTTATCGGTGAAATTTACACCGGTCATGTGACGGTAACCAGCCAATATTATAGTATTGGGACTAACCGCTTTAGAATTAAGAATATAGTCTACAACAGACCAAGCAGCCTAAAAGGGCCTTTCATACTGAGCACTATAACTGCAAATCACTGCAGCACGAGTGCTAGAAAAAGGTACAAACAGATACGTTAATGTCATCTGATTTGTTCATGTCAGCTTTGAATAAGTATCCATTCAGCTGGCAATTTATATAATATAATATAATATATAGTAAATAATACTATATTGTTTTAGATTGTCAGGCTATTTATTGATTTAATTTCAGTTTGTAATTATCTTATCTGTACCTATCCTGTGTTTCAGCTACTGCTGTTGCTTCTACAACACCTGCATTGATAAATAGTCCAGGGACTATATGCACAAACCTACAGGGATTCCCTCTTAGTCAGCTGGTCCAGGGACTATATGCACAAACCTACAGGGATTCCCTCTTAGTCAGCTGGTCCAGGGACTATATGCACACCTACAGGGATGCACTCTTAGTCAGGCTGGTCCAGGGACTATATGCACAAACGCCAGACGGAAAACCCATTGGACTTAACCAGATCATAAGAAAACAAAAAGAAAGCTACCTAACATACTGGAAAAAGACTACACTAAACCAAAGCAAAATGGAATGCTATCTAGCACTAACAAGAGAATATACATTGGCTGAATACCTGAGCACGGTAAACAACCCAAAACTTAGGAAAGCCTTGACTAGGTACAGACTTAGTGAACACAGCCTTGCAATAGAGAAAGGCCACAGACAGACCCCGCTCCCGCTGTACCAAGACATCAGAGACACATAACTGTCCACTACACCAAGACATCAGAGACACATAACTGTCCACTACACCAAGACATCAGAGACACATAACTGTCCACTGTACCAAGACATCAGAGACACATACTGTCCACTGTACCAAGACATCGGAGACACATAATGTCCACTATACCAAGACATCAGAGACACATACTGTCCACAGATTACACACACCCAATGTGAATTTGAAACTATGACCAACGACAAAAACCTCCCATACTAGAGACCAGCGGGTGGCGGATTTAGCTGTGGTTGCCGTGGGTGAACCGCAGTTTAGGGTGGATTTGGGTCAATTAAATATATTATAAATTAATATAGGATAAACCGCGGGTTAAATAATGTGGGAAATAAATTAAAGGCATCTATCTATATGCTTATTATAGCGTTAGTAGTATTTTAATTACAATATTTGCATGATCTAGCACAAATTAGCCGCCTATGAAGTTGGGTCCTCCTTGCAAAACAACGTGGTCTGCTCAGGGTCTGCTACAAGCAGCTACGCTAAAGTTGCTATCAGGCAGCTAGTGAGTCAGAGACAAAATTAAAGGTATATTCAGTGATTTCACTTAATTCAAATATCACTTATTTTTTTGTTTTGTTGTGATAATCCTCCCTACTATAGAGTGTGCTGGCCATATAAGGAGTTCCTCCCTGTCCCCAGTTAACCCCTGGGGGTCAAAAAACCTTAGGTTTCGTTTTTGACTCTCTATCCTGATTGGACGAAAGGCTGGGTCCCACAGCCAAAAACGAAACCTACGGTTTTTTGAGTGAAATCACTGAATATACCTTTAAAACTAAGTACCACCCTAAAGGACTACTATCTGTACCAAGTAGATCCCTAGACCTAATGCACATGTAAACAATGGAATACAACCACCCTAAGGACTACTATCTGTACCAAGTAGATCCCTAGACCTAATGCACATGTAAACAATGGAATACAACCACCCTAAAGGACTACTATCTGTACCAAGTAGATCCCTAGACCTACTGCACATGTAAACAGAGCTGCTACCTTTAAACACATCTTAAATCTGAGGGTTTTTTGTTTGCTTTAAGAAGAAATGCTGCTATTCGTCCCAATGTGACTGAAAACAATTACTGCTATTTGTTTCCAAAACGCTTTATGCCCTTTATAACATGTATATAAACTGTATAACATGTATATAAACTGTATAACATGTATATAACAGCACAATGTGACGTAGCTCTGTTTACACAATGCTGTACCCTCTCCATCTACAACTGTATATACTTTATGTTTACACAATGCTGTACCCTCTCCATCTCCAGGTGGAGGTATGTGTAACACACATACCTACAGTGTGTAGTTTGGTGTTGTGCGTGTAACAAACATACCTACAGTGTGTAGTTTGGTGTTGTGTGTGTAACACACATACCTGCAGTGTGTAGTTTGGTGTTGTGTGTGTTTTATTTTATTTATGTATTTATTTGACAGGGACAACGCTCATTAATCAACATGTCATTTTTCACATCAATGTAAATGGGCCAGAGTTAGCCAAAGCTAAATTTCATCTGTAGTCCCTGGGCAGGCTCTTAAAAAAGAAAGACAGAGTGTAGGGCGCCTGCACACAACACCATGCGTTGATGCCATGTGTGCATACAGTATGTGCAGGCACCCATCACCACGTCCATACAAAACACAGTACAACAGATAAAAGAAAGACAAAGTGTAGTGTGCCTGCACACAACACCATGCGTTGATGCCATGTGTGCATATGTGCAGGCACCCATCACCACGTCCATACAAAAACACAGTACAATACAGATAAAAGAAAGACAAAGTGTGGGGCGCCTGCACACAACACCATGCTTGGATGCCATGTGTGCATATGTGCAGGCACCCAACACCATGACCATATACAATACAATACAATACAATACAGATCAACATGGTACAGGGGACAGAACAACTGCAAAGTGAAATGAGAAATGACACCGAATACTAATTCGTTACTAATAGTTACTCATGATTACAGATTTGAATTGTTTTTAGCCACCTTTTCAGGTTGAATTTGAAGGTCAGATAATTTGAAGTCTCTCTTACTTCTGTGGGGAGACTGTTCCGGTGATGGGAGGCTCTGACAGAGAAGACTGTTCTATTTCATCCTTACTGACTGCTAACACTGGATGATATCCGTCTCACGTACGTGCAGGTCGAGTAAATAATAACAACAAAGTCACGAATGTGACATGATGACGGTGGGCGTGGAGCGCAGTAGTCAGCGTACATAAGCCACACCCGTCAAACATAACTTCCCTTTTTGATCTTCTCGCAGGCGCGTAGCAGGTTTGAGGTTATACCTTTGATTATTGAGAGATACTCATATAATTAAACTACCGTCTTTTCGCCGGGAGCCCTGCAACCTTAGGGTAAGGTTGGAGCATCGCATTGCGTCCTCCAAGGGCTGCGATAAAGACGCATTTTGTACTCACAGCAATTAAGCCGGTGTTTGCACTAGGCATGCTGCTGGAGACGCTATAGGTTTGTATACAAAGAGTCTGATTTCGGTCTCTTTTCCTTGTTTAGTTAAACATTATTCAATTTCTGTTTACATTATCTGGCGAGTGCTTACTCGTCCCAGTATAAACAACCAATTTAACTGGTTGCTTGTTGAGCGTTTGCGCTCATTACAGAGCCAATTTATAAAACTTGTATGTATTGCATGTTGTTTTGCTTGTGTTCAGTAAACAGCTAAGTTTATTATTTCCCTGTTGAGCGTCTGCGCTCATTACAGTGCTTAATTATAACTATATCTATATAGTATATTAGTTTGAATTGTCTGGCGGGTGTTTTTGCTCGTCCAGTAAACAACCTAAGTTTATTGTTAGCCTGTTGAGCGTCTGCGCTCGTTACAGAGCTTGTTTATAATTTATATTCATAGCTATTGTTACATTCCCAAAAGAGTGGTTCCGCTTGTGGGTATTTCACGTGTCTTGGAGTGTATCCGCTCCATAGCCACCATAGTAGCGCTTCACAGTACAAGTGCCTTCGCTTTAGTACTTGTCCAACCATGGCACACCCTTGCGCTGTTTGCACGGCTCCACTGGGGGACGATGATGGCCATGATGAATGCCCCAAATGCCTGGGTATAGCACACCTGAGGCAGGGGGTAACTGAGAGTCAATGCATGAACTGCAGCTACATGTCTCGTGACCTGAAGCTGGCCAGGCTTGCTGAGGTGCATGCTCAGCAGCCAGAGAACCAGGTGATTCCCCCACCTGGTGCCGCCGCAGAAAAGCGGCAGAGGACCTCTACATCTCGGAAGACCCTGCATAAGAGGGCCAGAAAAGATGCCCCCTCAGCTAGAACTACTAAGGCGGACCCGCTGGCTGCTAAGGTAGACACATTGGCATCCCAGTTTGCTGAGATGAAGAAGCTAATCCTGAACCTTCAGCCAGGTGGGCCTGTGCCCCAGGCCGGGGACCTACAGGCCGGCACTCTACAATCTGCCGCCTCTTCCCGAACGTGGGATGAGGACTCTCTATCCACAAGGGCTTCCTGCACTGACTTCGGTGATGAACCCGCACAAGAGGAGGCAGAGACGGCCACCAGGACTTTATACACCCGCTCGTCACGCTCGAGCAGTGAAGTCAGAGGGGATTCCGGTTCTAACCCGACCTCTATTAAGCCCGTGATCCGCATGGCGCTGGCACGCTTGGGCCTGGATGAGGCTGCTGCTACAACAGTTACTAGAAGTGAATTCTTCAGGCGGTCCAAACCTCAGGCTGCTTTCAGTGTCCCCGTCTCCGAGGGATACATTAAAGAGCTCCACAAATGCTGGGTAGACCCCAACACCAAGACCCACCATGTCTCTGATGACAGGGCCTTGGCCTCTATGCATGACGCCGCAAAGTATGGGCTTGATAAAGCGCCATCCGTGGAGCCATCAATTGCCTCCCTGGTTTGTTCACCTGATGAGGCCCTGCGACCGGTGTCCCGCTGTCCCAGGCCCCAGTGCCGCACTACAGACGACCTACTGGTCAAGAGCTATAACATCGCGGCACGGATAGGCCGCATTGGAAATTCAATGTCCCACATTATGCTGGCTCTGTCCCACTCTCTACAATCCTCGGGCACGGACGCCCCCTCAGGTGTAGAGGCTTCGTCAGGCGTGGATGCCAATCCAGGTGTGGATGCTTCCATCCAGAACCTGAGTGACGCTTCTCTGGAGTCATTGGCGTACATGACAACAGAGCTTGGCAGACTACTGTCAACATTAACCGTAGCTCGCAGACAGGTGTGGTTGGCCCAATCCCCACTACCTGAGCAATGCCGGACAGTCCTCCGTAAACTCCCTGTAATTCCGGGGGAGGTGTTTGGCGCTGCGGCACAGCAAGCCTTGGAGCGTAGCGTCCAGGCTAACGACAGAAGGAAGCAGTTTGCCAGTATCAAGGGGCCTCCCCCGGTAACGAGGCAACGGTCTGCACCAGGTTATGGAACCAGACAATCTCGGCCACCATTGCAGCAGGACAGCTACCCAAGGACCTCGAACTACGGACAGACCGACCAACATCGCCGTGGTCCTTCTCGCACGGCACCTCAGAGGACTCGGGGGTCTGGGTTTCGCCCCCCCCAGAGACCAGAGGGGCCAGAGGGGTAGGCCCTGAATGCCCGGGGCCGGCGGTGGGGCGCTTCTCCCAGCAGCATCTCAGCTACTGGGAAAGCTCCGCTTCAGACCCTTGGGTGGTGGCCACGCTCTCCCAAGGGTACAACATCCAGTTCCGCCGCCGGCCCCCCGTTCACAGTGGGATCAAGATGACCATCATGAAGGATCCCACAAAATCCCAGGCACTCAGGCAGGAGGTGGCCACCCTCCTGGAGAAGAATGCCATCGAAGAACTCGATCTACAGACACAGCAAGGTGGGTTTTACTCCATGTATTTTTTGGTCACAAAGAAAGATGGAGGTTTTCGTCCTATACTGGACTTGCGCAGGCTCAACGCCTATCTGAAGGTGTTACCCTTCCATATGTTGAGGACAGCGGATGTGCTCCAGGCGGTCACAACGCACAGCTGGTTCACATCGATCGACTTAAAGGACGCATATTTCCACGTCCCTATAGCCCTACACCACAGGCAGTATCTGCGCTTTGCATTCGAAGGCAGAGCCTACCAGTTCAGGGTGCTCCCGTTTGGGATTTCCCTGGCCCCTCGGATATTCACGAGGTGCATGCGGGCAGCACTGGCCCCGCTGCAGGCCCGTGGCATGCAAATCCTACCGTACTTGGACGACTGGCTGATTTGCGCTCCAACCAGAGAACAGGTGGAGCTGGATACAGCAGCCCTTATATGCCATGTGACACGGCTAGGCCTTACTGTCAACCACAAGAAGAGCTGTCTCACTCCCAGCCAGACAGTTGTGTTTATCGGCTTGGTCCTGGACTCCCGCCGAATGCTGACTTTTCCCACTCCTCAACGAGGGGAAGCCATTTTTCAACTTCTTCTCCGCTTTCGGAGGAACAGGAAGTTGAGGTTCAGCCTGTTTCTCAGGTTGTTAGGGATGCTGACATCAGTGACAGCAGTAGTGCCTCTGGGCCTCCTGCGGCTGCGGCCATTCCAGATCTGGGTCAATGGTCTACATCTAGACCCCAAATACCACATGTCCAGGAGAGTCAGGGTGTCCAGCAGCTGCCTTCTCACGCTGCAGCCCTGAAGGGACAGGACGTATCTGTCCAGAGGGGTCCCCCTCGGTTCCACCCCCTCGCGTCGCGAAGTGGTGGTGACGGATGCCTCGTCCACCGGATGGGGTGCTGTATGGCAACACAGAGCTGTGAGGGGGCTCTGGACGGGAAAAGAGTTAACACAGCACATAAATGTGCTCGAGCTTCGTGCCATATTCCTGGCACTTCAACACTTTGCTCTGCAGCTGAAGGGCAGGCATGTGCTCGTGCGGTCCGACAACAAGTCAGCTGTCTACCACATAAACCGCCAGGGGGGCACGAGATCGACCCTATCACTACGGGTGGCACGGCAACTCCTCGTGTGGGCTTTCCCTCGCTTTTTAAGCCTGAGTGAGGGCTATGTTTCTGCCAGGGCCACAGAATGTGGTGGCAGATTTTCTGTCCCGCCAGAAGCCTCCCTCGGGGGAGTGGAGACTCCACCCAGAGGTAGTAGAGGAGATCTGGCGCAGATACGGCACAGCGGAAGTGGACCTGTTTGCCTCGGAGTCCACAACACATTGCCCTCTTTGGTTCTCCCTGATGGAGACATCGAGACCGTTAGGACAGGATGCTCTGGCACACCCGTGGCCAGATGTCCTCCTCTATGCATTCCCACCTTTCCCACTGATAGCGTTAACGCTACACAGACTTCGGCAAGGCAACCACAGACTTCTGCTGGTTGCCCCGAAATGGCCAGGGAGGACGTGGTTCTCAATGCTGCACAGTCTCTGCTGCAGCTCTCCATGGAACCTCCCCGACAGGAAGGATCTCCTGTCTCAGTTGGACGGCCGCATTTGGCATCCGGGCCCGGAACGCCTGCAGCTGTGTGTATGGCCCCTGAGGGGCCGGAACCGCTCCTGAGTCAGTGTGACCAGGCTGTGATCCAGACTCTTCTGGATGCAAGAGCACCTTCCACCAGAGCGCTCTATGCTAACAGGTGGAAAATATTCTCGCAATGGTGCAAAGCTAACCGAGAGGTCCCTGAGTGCTGCTCTGTACCAATAGTACTGCGTTTCTTGCAATCACTACTGGAGAAGAAGCTGGCTGCTTCAACACTCAAGGTATATGTGGCTGCAATCTCAGCCAGGCATAGCATGGTGGATAACCGGACGGTCGGGTCTCACACTCTGGTGACCCGGTTTCTGAGGGGAGCCCGGTGGCAGAACCCCCCGCGGGCTGTGAAACATCCCTCATGGGACTTAACTCTGGTCCTGGAAGCTCTCCGGTTAAACCCATTCGAGCCCCTAGAGCAATCGGGGCTGAAGTGGGCTTCAGTCAAGATGGCCTTCCTTCTGGCAATGGCATCAGCGAAGCGTGTAAGCGAGCTTCACGCCTTATCAGTGAGTGATGCATGTATACGCTGGAACTCAGACGACACAGGGGTGGCACTTTGGCCTAACCCCTCATTCTTGCCAAAGAGATTGGCTTCAGACAACCAGGTTATTAGACTGGCAGCTTATGACCCCTCACATCTGCAGGGTGATGCTGCCTCAGCACTGCTGCTCTGCCCAGTAAGGGCTTTGAGGTACTACATTCAGGCGACTGCTGGGTTCCGTCGCTCTGATAGCCTGTTCGTCTGCTATGGCGGGCACAGGAAGGGACAGACCCTGTCCAAGCAGAGGCTTTCGAAATGGGTTGTTATGGTGATTGAGGAGGCATACAGGTCAAGAGGCCTGCCACTGCCTCACAATGTCAGAGGCCACTCCACCAGAAGTGTTTCCACCTCCTGGGCAGCACTACGAGGGGTTCCTCTGAGCGAGATTTGTGCTGCGGCCACATGGGCCGCACCGTGTACTTTGGCCCGGTTCTATAGGGTTAATGTAGCCGCAACTAACGCAGTTGCGACTGCTGTTTTGGGGGTCCCTTAAGCCGTTCCCGGCAAGGTAAGGATTCCTCGTGACTTTGTTGGTACTAGTCATCCAGTGTTAAGCACTGCCTCTGGCAGTCAGTAAGGATGAAATAGAACGCAAGTTACGTATGTAACTATGGTTCTATGAATCCTGGATGACTGCCAGAGTTCTCTGTCACTCGGAATCTCGCGAGAAGATTCCGCAGGGAAGTTATGTTTGACGGGTGTGGCTTATGTACGCTGACTACTGCGCTCCACGCCCACCGTCATCATGTCACATTCGTGACTTTGTTGTTATTATTTACTCGACCTGCACGTACGTGAGACGGATATCATCCAGTGTTAAGCACTGTCATCCAGGATTCATAGAACCATAGTTACATACGTAACTTGCGTTTTACCAAACACACTACGTCTGATTGGCACTTCACAGTCCCCTCTGGTAGTTGCCCTTGTTGCTCTGTCACCACTGTCCCTTTGATCTATGAACTGGTTCAGTGGTGGAGGTGCAAGTCCATTTAAGATCTTAAAAATGAGACAAGCATCTGCAAAGTGTTTGAAGCTGTTAAAATTAAATAAGTTTGAACTATGTGGCAATGGTGGTTAACGGTTGGGCTTTTGGTCAAGTGTTTTTAATGTCTGTTTGTACAGTGATTCTATGGGTTTTAAAGTTGTCTGATTTGTCTGTGACCAGGTTGTGAAACAGTACGTTATGTGTGAAAAAATCATAGAATGCATGAAAAGTTTAGCTGCATCAGTTGTTAGATATGGTCTTATGTGTCTGTGTCTGTGTCAAACACAAGTTTGAGTCTAGTGTAACACACATACCTGCAGTGTGTAGTGTGGTGTTGTGTGTAACACACATACCTGCAGTGTGTAGTGTGGTGTTGTGTGTGTAACACACATACCTGCAGTGTGTAGTGTGGTGTTGTGTGTGTAACACACATACCTGCAGTGTGTAGTGTGGTGTTGTGTGTGTAACACATACCTGCAGTGTGTAGATCGATGTCCATATCAAAGTCAATGTCCAGCAGTTTGTTCTGTTTCTCCAGCAGAGTTTCCAGTGTCTCCATCTCTCTCTGGACGAGGCTGTACATCCACTCTGCGGCCACACTGAGGCGCTCCAACACAAACACTCTGACACCATCAAGCTTCTTCACACAACAAACATCAGCACCACGCTGCTGTTTGTCCAAAACACACAATATGTCCTCTCCCACCACTGACGTCATGTGTTCATGTATCTTCAGCCGTACAGACTCCATTGGACTCGTTGTACCTCCTTTAGGAGACTTTTCCAAACTACCGCCGTTTCCTTGGCTTCGACGCCGACAAATGGAGCTCGAAGCTGGGCTGAATGAAGGAGGAAACACTGCTGGAGAGCCGAGATGGATTCAGTTGTTCGGCCCGTAACAACGTTACAGTGAATGACGTCACGTTGAGCCGAAGCGCCTTGAATGGTGATGTCAAAGTGTAGTATGAACGGAGCGCTATCTGTTCCTACTGGAATATATAGAAGGTGGAGAATGTCTCTTATAACTCTATGCTTTTCTCTAGCAACGATAACACTTCCGGTGGGCGAGTTCTTCGGAATAAAAGCACCGCGGTTGGCTACTTGATGATGAACGTGGTTGAAACCTAACCAATGGAATCAACCAGTCGTCGATGACGCTGAAGTCATTTTTGCGCAGAGAATTGTGGGTACTTGATAAGAATGTACCGTTATAATAACTTAGTGCGATTCGTAAGGTTCAAATGACTTAATGAGGTGCATATTCTGGATTGATAATCGCATGAAAGTAGTTCGTATTAAATACTTTCACTATATTTGTGCGATTATAGTTGCGACCGTAGGTCATAATGGCATCCACGTCAATCACTCCCAGTCCGCATGCACTGATTTAGTTAAGACTATACTTTCAGGGATCATTTCTATAGTTTTCGACTTGAGAAATGAGTTTCTAAATTGTTTGGTCTCGCTAGCCACGATGATGAGTCTCGATATTCCCTTTTGAGCGAGAAGCGGACAGCGAGTAATGATTCAGTTCATACGCTCTCTGTCATTGATGACCGTTCTTTGCTTCCTAGTGGAGCATTGAGGAAGGGAATATGATCAGAGTGGTTATCCGATTCTTTGTTGAAAGTAAATAAACCATGGGATCCCTATCCTCTGAAAGTGCATCTTGATGTTGTTACAGAGACACATGTTTCCCACATTGCTATCACCCACGGACATTTTGAAAACATGACGGAAGAAGGAGAGGGAAATGGAACATAACCACCCTAAACCTATAAGCCCTGAGCGAGGACTAACTACTATCTGCATCGTTTGATATAATCTAGAAATTGATTTGTTGAAGATTCTGACTTCCAATTTGTACATAGGGCAGGCTACATTGTTTTGATTGTATTGTTCCACTTTTTGCTTTGACATGTAAACATATGTTTTCTCATGCCAATAAGCCATTGGAATTGAAAATAGGGGGTGAATACTTAGTTTACACTAGTCATTGGTTATAGACATGGGTTAAAGTTAAGTTTAGGTGTGTTGCCCTGTGGGAGGTTATAGTGTGAGGGTTTGAGATAGGTTGTAGTTGTACGCATTAATGACTGGTCAAACCAATGACTAGTCTAAACCAAAAACTGTCTAAACTAAAGTACTGCACCCGAAAATAGTACATTCTATAACCGCACGTGGTGTGGGGACAACAGACTCCTAAACTTTTTAGAGATTGGTGACGTGAGGTTACCTCCCTCCTAGTCCTAGGAAAACATTACGTAGTGTGTGTATGGTACATCATGCTGTTCTTTAGTAGGCCTATGTTAGCAAACGGTCGTGCAATAAGTGGCCACCTAGGCCAAATCTACTGTATATTATGAACATGTTTCTCAAAACAAAATATAAACATTGATTGATTGATTTATTAACCGCTGCAGAATGGGTAAATTTCAAACGAAAGCACAACTCAATACAATATAAGAATGTTACTTGAGTGCGAAGTACGTTGCGAGACAAATCAGGAGAAAATCTACTTTGTTAATGACATTTCTTTACCCCAGCAGAGATTTGAGATGAGTCCGGAAGCCTCTCTGTCCATCTGCAATTTCACGGACAACACATAGGGGGCTCTGACCCCATATTTAAGATGAGAATATGTGAATATTATAATGTGACATGAATGGACATATTTTAAACGATTAGAAACGATCCTTATGTGCCCAATTTAGAGCTGGCATACTTGGTCTGCATATTGAGACAGGCAGATATGTAGGCACGGTTGAGGAGGATAGATTATGTAGTCTGCATTGAGACAGGCAGATATGTAGGCACGGTTGAGGAGGATAGATTATGTAGTCTGTGTGATCTAAAGGAAATTGAAAATGAAATGCCATTCTACAACTCTATTAGGGAGAGACTTTTTAATAAGATAGATCATTAATTTATATTGTATATAAATACTACATACACATATGGTTGGAGGACTTTGAGAAACTTAAAGGCCTATTTCAAAAGTACACCATTCATTTGCCTCATTCCTTGAAAAGGCCTGGTCAATGAGGAGGGCCATTTGCATGTAAAATGGCCTTGTTTATTTGTTTTCATTTTTGTTCAAATACTGTACAAATATGTATTAATAATGCATCTTCTTCTATCGGGTTTCATGGCGGTTGACAAAACTAAATGGTGCATATCCGCCACCTACTAGACTGAGTGTGGAAACAGTGTTGTTGTCAAGGGGAGGAGGGGGGGGGGGGTAGGGGGGTGAGAAGCAAACCACGCTTACTATATTTAGGAGACCATTTGTAGGCTTTGTGTACCATTTCGTGTCTAGTGGCTCCAATGAAGTTGGCCCATCTTCATCTTAGAGTATATATGAAGAGATGCCACCCGAGTTCTCCTCCCATCCACTTGCATTAAGTTGCTCAAAAGCGCATGAGGCGATTTCACTCCTCCTTCCGGGTAGGAACAGAGTGAATTCTGGGATGGATTTGCCCCAAACACATGAACGCGCTGCCGTTGAACGTGCACGAACGTGCTGCAGTCGTGAACGTGCACAATGATAGTCAACGGACCAGTGCCTTCATGTGTTTGGGGCCAGGCTGCAATACCAAATTCGGCCACTATGTCCATTTCGCCTCAGGGTTTCCTCTGGGTGCCCTCTCTATTCATATTTACTCTAAGATCTTCATACATAAACCATCTTTGAGTTTATGACCGCTGTCAGTACTTCCGGAATGTGTCTCACACATGCATTAACACACAATTTAGGTTGCAGTTGTTGGTGTGTTTCGCCCCCTGGTGGAAGAGATGTGTAAGTGAATTGATTGAAATGTTGATTTCAGTGTGTAGAAACGGTACATAAAGAAATGGTACATTTCAAACTAAAGCACAGGTCAATAGAGCGTCACAGCCCCGCCCCATGACGAAGGGCCAGGAAGAGAATTCCCCATTAATTTCCCCCATAGACGTTTCATAAAGTAATTATATAAAGACATGTAAGCCTCAGACAGACAACCGTTGTCGTGACAAATCATGACAATGAAGTGAATGGACACAACGTTTTGGGCAGAACAAATAATTAGAAAGAAAGGGCAGCATACAACACTTTTTTATTTTATTTCTGTGTGTGTGTGTGTGCGTCTGTGTGCGTGTGTCTGTGTGTGTGAGTGCGTGCATCAGGGACGGATTGACCCCATGAGGGCCCCTGGGCCGGTAACTTTTGCAGGGCCCCCATAGCGCGCACGCAACATTTTCAGTGTTTTTATCATCTTTTTGACCTAGATTTAACACAATCAATGGCCAATGAAGGGCCCCAGGAGCCCATTTCAGGGTGTCAAACCTAGTACCTCACGGTCCAATTTCCCCGAAGTGCCTGTGAGAGCCAAGGGCCAGGGCCCCACATGGGCCCCACATGGGCCCCTGGGTCCCACTTGCCCGAAGGCTAATTAGTCCCTGGCGTGTGTGCGTGCACGCATGTCTCCACACGCACGCTACACCATCGGCAAGTCGGCCGCTACGCCATCGGCAAGTCGGCCGCTACGCCATCGGCTAGTTGGCCGCTACGCCATCGGCAAGTCGGCCGCTACGCCATCGGCAAGTCGGCCGCTACGCCATCGGCAAGTCGGCCGCTACGCCATCGGCAAGTCGGCCGCTACGCCATCGGCTAGTCGGCCGATACGCCATCGGCTAGTCGGCCGCTACGCCATCGGCTAGTCGGCCGCTACGCCATCGGCTAGTCGGCTGCTACACCATCGGCTAGTCGGCCCCTACGCCATCGGCTAGTCGGCCCCTACGCCATCGGCAAGTCGGCCGCTACGCCATCGGCAAGTCGGCCGCTACGCCAATTCAGTATTGGATGTGATAACATAAAACAACAACATTGAATTTGTTTTTAATTTCAGATTTCTTTAGTTTTTATTCCTTTTTTCCACCCCTTTTTGGGAATGTTTTTTGAAAATCTTTTCAAATAGTCATAAACAAACTTGTATGAAACAGAAAAACCGAGAAGGACCCATATAAATGTGTCCCCGACACACAGTTGGGTCCCGACCCACTGTTTGGGACCTGAGGGGTCTTCTAGGTTGGTGGGTTTCAACCCGTTTCACATCAAAGACCGTTTCATTATTTATGTATTCATCATCTGAGCCACGGAACCACCGTTTGATGACACTTAGCCTCTCAGACCCATCGGTCAACGGACCACTGCTCTAGGTGGTCCCCGGACCACTGCTCTAGGTGGTCCCCGGACCACTGCTCTAGGTGGTCCCCGGACCACTGCTCTAGGTGGTCCCCGGACCACTGCTCTAGGTGGCCTTGTGCTTCTTGCGGTTGTGGAACTGCTGCGTTTTGCTCTTGATGGATTTGACCAGCAGGGACAGACCGGGGTCAGCCACACCCGCACCCACGCCTTCCTGTTTCCCGCTGTCCATTTCCTGTTTCCTGCCGCCGCCGGGTGCTTCCTGTGAGGTGGGGGGCGTGGTCTGGTGCGGCACCTCCCCCTCGTGGGCGCGGCGTCGGCGCTTCTCGGCCAATAGGCTCTGAGTGGCGCGGGTCTTCTTGTAGTGAGGGTCCGACGGGTCCAGGTTGAACAGAGCCGATGTGTAGACCGCCTGGAAGCGAGGATCTGACACATCCACCTGGGAATGAAATATTATTATTAATATTATTATTATTATTAATGGAAGCGAGGGTCTGACACATCCACCTGGGAATGAAATATTATTATTAATATTATTATTATTATTAATGGAAGCGAGGGTCTGACACATCCACCTGGGAATGAAATATTATTATTATTATTAGTAGTAGTATTAATGGAAGTGAGGGTCTGACACATCCACCTGGAAGAGATTATTACTATCATTATAATTATTATTATAATAATAATAATACTATTTTCGCCCGGTCCGTATGCACCGTCCCAGCCAACCCGCCACTTTTGATGCGTATGCAAATAAAACAGCAAATTGTGCCTGATTTGCTGGGACCAGATTACATGGTGTGTGTATATGTCCATCAAATTGTGCCTGATTTGCTGGGACCAGATTACATGGTGTGCGCAAGTAACTAGCTCTCAATGATGACGTAAGAAATATGTGTATTAAAGGACCCAATGCCAGAGTGCAATTGGTCTTCGATGGTGACGTAATGACGATATGTTTTAGTGTTGGGAGGATTAAAGGTAATGCTCCTGTGTATACATGTATGTAATCTGGTCCCAGCAAATCAGGCACAATTTGCTGTTTTATTTGCATACGCATAAAAAGTGGCGGGTTGGCTGGGACGGTTTTTGGCGCAAAGTAACCACAGTATACCGCTAATCAACTTACAAATTACATATATAGTATATGTATAACTAGCTCTCAATGATGACGTAAGAAATATTTGTATTAAAGGACCCAATGCCAGAGTGTAATTGGTTTTCTATGGCGACGTAATGACGATATGTTTTAGTGTTGGGAGGATTAAAGGTAATGCTCCTGTGAATACATGTATGTAATCTGGCACCACTGCCGTATCAGGCACAACTTTCTGGGACGGTGCATACGCATAAAAAGTGGCGGGTTGGCTGGGACGGACAAATTACATATACATAGTATATGTATATTTAATTGGTTGACAGTTTGTAGCGGTCGAAAGTACTTGCGCACTCTGCTTGCGCACTAGTGGCCTACTAGTGTGCAACAAGCAAGTATGCACTCGACAGAGTGCAGTTCTAGTTATTACTTGCGCAAGCAGAGCGCGCAAGTAATAGTTTCGCCCGGCTCGTATGTACCATCCCAGCCAACCCGCCACTTTTGATGCGTATGCAAATAAAACTGCAAATTGTGCCTGATTTGCTGGGACCAGATTACATACATGACCAATTACACTATGGCATTGGGTCCTTTAATCCACATATTTCTTACATCATCATTGAGAGCTAGTTATACATATACACACCATGTAATCTGGTCCCAGCAAATCAGGCACAATTTGCACCTAATAATTAGACATTTCAAACGTTCCTTCACAGAGATACTGAGATTTCACAGTTTACAGCGGTCGAAACTAGTTGGCCATTTATGGCCTACTAGTGTGCAACAAGCAAGTATGCACTCGACAGAGTGCAGTTCTAGTTATTATTATTAGTAGTAGTATTATTAGTATTAATGGAAGTGAGGGTCTGATACATCCACCTGGGAATGAAATATTATTATTATTAATACAAATCAGATTAATTTATTTTAACCGCATTTTAAACACATCTTATCAACTAACTGGTTAATGGATCAGTTGAATGAATGGATGATTCACATCCCTAATAATAAAATAATCCAGTCACCAAAGAGGACGAGGTTTCCACTGGACACACACTGGTCTGATGAACCCATTCTGACCTGAGATCAGATTCTAAAAATGTCAGTCGCTCTTCGATTTTACAAAAATAGCAGACCTACAAGCTCGTAGCGCGCCACTCGGTGGCGCGCTATGAGCTTGTAGATCTGCTATTTTTCAATAGCTAAAGCATAACATGATGCTAACACCAAAATGGGTTCCCGCCCAGAATGGGTTTAGAATCTGATGAATTCATCCCTGAAGGTCAGTATTAACTCTAACCCCAGTTATCACAGTAACTAGGAGTGATCAAAGGAACCAGAACTAATTTAATGAGCCTTTCTGCCTTCCTTTTTTGTGACGTCAGAACAGGCCAGCTCCATATATGGACGATGGGCAGGGGCCCTCCTGTCCAGAGCCCAGGGCAGAGGGCCTTTTGTGGCGGTTCTGGACAATCGTGGGTCCGACCGACTCGACACCGGGCACAGCACTCCCTGCGGGGGTGTGGAACGTGTGTGTCGGATTTGAAGTCGGTGGGGCGAACGGTTCTGGAGTTACACGGCTTACACACAGACAGACGGTTCTGGAGTTACATGGCTTACACACAGACAGACGGTTCTGGAGTTACATGGCTTACACACAGACAGACGCACAGACAGGAGATACCTGGAAGTCGTCTTCTTCCAAAGGTTGGTCGTTCTTCTCCAGATGTTTGCGTTTCTTCTTGCTTAGGTTCTGTCGCTCAACGATGTCATCGTAGCTGAAGTGTTTCCGTTGACCGTCCTCTGGCTCGTCCATCAACAGAGCCATCTCAGCCTGGTACGCACGCACGCACGCACACACACACACACACACACACACACATACGCACATACACACACACACGGGCACACACACACACGGTTAAATACTAACACGTTTTACTGTAGTAAAACTATACTATAAGTTTGTATTAAAACTAAGACTATAAGGTCCTACCTTTCGACTCTCCAGCTCTGCGTCTTCCTCTGCTGTTCTCTCCTCTTCCTCCTTCTTGCCTTTCTTCCCCTTCGTCTTCATCTTCTTCTTCTTCTTTACCTCTGGAGGGAGAAAAACACAGAAATAACACTGAGTTCAATCCAACTGCAACACCCAGACCTGGAAAATGAATCCCAGGCCTGGAGAATAAACCCTAACCCTAGGCCTAGTAAATAAGGACATGATATAATCTAGGCATTTAGCAGACACTAGGACGTGTGGAGCGTTGTCCAGGGTGTTTTAGAGAAGGGAGAAGAGTCTGGGATGTGTGGAGCGTTGTCCAGGGTGTTTTAGAGAAGGGAGAAGAGTCTGGGACGTGTGGAGCGTTGTCCAGGGTGTTTTAGAGAAGGGAGAAGAGTCTGGGACGTGTGGAGCGTTGTCCAGGGTGTATTAGAGAAGGGAGAAGAGTCTGAGACGTGTGGAGCGTTGTCCAGAGTGTTTTAGAGAAGGGAGTAGAGTCTGGGACGTGTGGAGCGTTGTCCAGGGTGTTTTAGAGAAGGGAGAAGAGTCTGGGATGTGTGGATCGTTGTCCAGGGTGTTTTAGAGAAGGGAGAAGAGTCTAGGACGTGTGGAGCGTTGTCCAGGGTGTTTTAGAGAAGGGAGATGAGTCTGGGACGTGTGGAGCGTTGTCCAGGGTGGTTTAGAGAAGGGAGAAGAGTCTGGGACGTGTGGAGCGTTGTCCAGGGTGTTTTAGAGAAGTGAGAAGAGTCTGGGACGTGTGGAGCATTGTCCAGGGTGTTTTAGATCATATTGATCAGTAAGATATTGATCACATGGTACCTGAGGCTCCTCCCAGCTCCTCGGCGAAGAATGGGTCGTTGAGGTCGACGTCTGAAGGAACGTCGTCATCACTGAGATCTTCTTCAGTTCCACCCTGAAGATCAAAGACATATTAACATCCTGAAGATCAAAGAAATATTAACATCCTGAAGATCAAAGAAATATTAACATCCTGAAGATCAAAGACATATTAACATCCTGAAGATCAAAGACATATTAACATCCTGAAGATCAAAGAAATATTAACATCCTGAAGATCAAAGACATATTAACATCCTGAAGATCAAAGAAATATTAACATCCTGAAGATCAAAGAAATATTAACATCTTGAAGATCAAAGAAATATTAACATCTTGAAGACCAGTGTTGTTTCTGGCAGCAAATTTCTACTTTAGTTTTAGTCATAGTCTATGCCTGGAATGAAAAGTTTTAGTCACATTTTAGTCACCTGGAATGTTTTAGTGTTAGTCTAGTTTTACTCGACTAAATGTCATACGATTTTAGTCAACTAAACCTGCAGTTCATTTAGTCGACTAAAACGTATTTTGGCGGGTTGATGCCGTCGTAATGGCTTATTTTACACTTGTTTGAGCTTGTAGATCTGCTATTCTCAGCATGCAACCAAGTGTAAAATGACTTATACTGGATCTCTTGTCCACTAGTCCCTTCCTAACATTTTAGTCTAGTTTTACTCGACTAAATGTCATACGATTTTAGTCAACTAAATCTGCAGTTCATTTAGTCGACTAAAACGTATTTTGGCGTGCCTTGATGCCGTCGTAATGGCTTATTTTACACTTGTTTGAGCTTGTAGATCTGCTATTTTCAGCATGCAACCAAGTGTAAAATGACTCATACTGGATCTCTTGTCCACTAGTCACTTCCTAACATTTTAGTCTAGTTTTTATCTGTTGACGACGTGTTTGTACGGAATTGCCAATCCGTGCTATTTTGGTGTGTTTGGGTGAGATCGGGCTGGTGTGTGCATGTGTGTAAGTGTGTGTGTGTGTGTGTGTGTGTGTGTGTGCGTGCGTGCATGTGTGTGTGTGTGCGTGCATGCGTGTGTGTGTGCGTGTGTGTGTGTGTGTGTGTGCGTGCGTGTGTGTGTGCATGTGTGCGCATGTGTGTGGTCACCTGGTTCTTCTTCTGTCTCCTCAGTCTCTTCTTGCTCTTCTTCTTCTCCAGATAGACCTCCCAGGGAGTCAGCTGACCTTTGACCTCCACCTGCTGCTTCTTCTGGACCAGCTTCTCTGTGGTCTGACGGAGGCCTGGTGAGCAAGGCAGCAAACATAATGAACCCACAACCCTCAGGCCTGTTAGTCACATACAGCTGTTTCCAGGGTGTGTGTGTGTGTGTGCAGTACCAGGCGTCCACGTGATCTCCATCTCCATGTGTTTCTCGGTTTTCTTCTCTTTGTCCTGAATTCCCTTCAGCAGCTCTCTGTACTTCTGGATCTGTTGCTCTGCTCTCTGCTTCTTCTGTCTGGGTCTGACCACCTCTGAAACACACCTTTAAATCATTAGATCTGTGCTCTGCTTCTTCTGTCTGGGTCTGACCACCTCATAGTAAGAGAAACCTATCAAATTCTGGGAACTAAATCGTTACCAAGACATTACTAAAAAGATTGAAATTCAACTCCCGTGCTCCATCGTACAGTCTGGAGCAACGGAAGCTCTGATCATGAGTCAAATATAAATGCTTCCGTCGTACAGTCTGGAGCAAGGGAAGCTCTGATCATGAGTCAAATATAAATGCTTCCATCATACAGTCTGGAGCAACGGAAGCTCTGATCATGAGGCAAATATAAATGCTTCCGTCATACAGTCTGGAGCAAGGGAAGCTCTGATCATGAGGCAAATATAAATGCTTCCGTCATACAGTCTGGAGCAAGGGAAGCTCTGATCATGAGTAAAATATAAATGCTTCCGTCATACAGTCTGGAGCAACGGAAGCTCTGATCGTGAGTAAAATATAAATGCTTCCGTCATACAGTCTGGAGCAACGGAAGCTCTGATCGTGAGTAAAATATAAATGCTTCCGTCATACAGTCTGGAGCAACGGAATCTCTGATCATGAGTAAAATATAAATGCTTCCGTCATACAGTCTGGAGCAACGGAAGCTCTGATCACGAATAAAATATAAATGCTTCCGTCATACAGTCTGGAGCAACGGAAGCTCTGATCACGAATAAAATATAAATGCTTCCGTCATACATTCTGGAGCAACGGAAGCTCTGATCATGAGTAAAATATAAATGCTTCCATCATACAGTCTGGAGCAACGGAAGCCCTGATCACGAGTAAAATATAAATGCTTCCGTCATACAGTCTGGAGCAACGGAAGCTCTGATCACGAATAAAATGGAAATGCTTCCGTCATACATTCTGGAGCAACGGAAGCTCTGATCATGAGTAAAATATAAATGCTTCCGTCATACATTCTGGAGCAACGGAAGCTCTGATCAGGAGTAAAATATAAATGCTTCCGTCATACATTCTGGAGCAACGGAAGCTCTGATCACGAGTACAATATAAATGCTTCCGTCATACATTCTGGAGCAACGGAAGCTCTGATCACGAGTACAATATAAATGCTTCCGTCATACATTCTGGAGCAACGGAAGCTCTGATCACGAGTACAATATAAATGCTTCCGTCATACATTCTGGAGCAACGGAAGCTCTGATCACGAGTACAATATAAATGCTTCCGTCATACAGTCTGGAGCAACGGAAGCTCTGATCATGAGTAAAAAGCCTCCTCGCCACTTCCGTTTAGTCTTTACAGTCATGCAAATGTATCCTAATATAAATGGAAATCATCTCAGTATAGAGTATAGAGCAGGGATGTCAAACTCAAATACACAGTGGGCCAAAATAAAGAAATTGGTACAAGTCGAGGGCCGGACTCAACACACGGGCCATTTTTGGGGAGAGGGGTAGCTGAAAGTTGACCACAAGTGATATACTTTCACTGCGGATCAAAAGTGAAGAGAAGACGCATGCTTGCACTTGCGGGCCCTCAATACGTGACAATGCACTCGCAGTGCATTGTAGGACTTGTAGTATTATGGTGGTCCGTGCAATATACCAGAGGGCCAGTTCTAATACTAATTAAATATCATCCCGCGGGCCAAAGATAATTCATTCACGGGCCTGATTTGGCCCCCGGGCCTTGAGTTTGACATATATGGTATAGAGTATAGGCTATTTATTTATTATACATATTAGGAAACAATAACCTTCTTTTGTCTCCGGGACTCCTTTCTCCTGCTCTTCTGACTCCGCCCCTCCTGTTCCTGGCCCCTCCCCCTCTCCTCCTGGGCCCTCCCCTTCTCCTCCTGGACCCTCCTTTTCTCCTCCTGGCCCCTCCCCTTCTCCTCCTGGCCACTCCCACTCTCCCGCTGGCCCCTCCCCCTCCTCGTCGCTGGAGGAGGCGAGGTAAGCGTTGAAGTCCATGTCCATCAGCGCGTCCTTCTTGAAGTCTCTGCTGAGCGCTGTGACGCGATCATGGTCGTTCTCATCCCACGTCAGCTTCACCTGAACGCACGCACACGCACACACACACACACACACACACAAACACACACACACACACACGCACACATTAACGAACGCCTGATAGTGTTAGATTCAACTCTTTTTATAAACCCCTCACTATGGTGTCGGATGTGTGCAGGTCATGTGTTCGCTTGCTTTCACCAATAGGAGACGATGTTCCAATTTTAAAGGTGACAACTGCAAAAGACAGAACGGGAAAATAATCTGACACATGGTTTGCTAGCAGTGTTGTTTTTTATTTTAGTTTTAGTCCTAGTCTCTTGAATAATGTTCACTTGGCTTTAGTCACATTTTAGTCACCCGGAATGTTTTAGTGTTAAGTCTAGTTTTAGTCGACTAAATCTACAGGTGATTTAGTCGACTAAAATGTATTTTGGCGGGCCTTGATGCGACGCGTTGTGAGCTTGTAGATCTGCTATTTTCAGCATGGAACCAAGTGTAAAATGACATACTGGATCTCTTGTCCACTAGTCCCTTCCTAACAATTTAGTCTAGTTTTTATTTCTTGATGAAATTGTCAGTATATTTAGTCTTAGTTTTAGTCATCATGGCTTAGTTTTCATTTAGTTTCCATTTAGTTTTTGTCAGTGAAAAAAGGTACTTGATGTTGCTGTTGTCGCGCGGCGGATCATTTTTCAACACCGTTACAAACGATTATTATTATTATATATGAATATAAATATCTAGGTATCTGGCTCGATGAAAAATTAACCTTTAAACACCATATCACTAACCTCACCACCAAGTTAAGGCAGAAAATCGGTTTTCTTTACAGAAATAAAGCTAACTTCCCAATGGTCTGTAGAAAAAGGGTTGTTGATGCTGTTCTTATGTCAGTTCTGGACTACGGTGATGTCATCTATAGAAATGCTGCCCTTACCACTCTTCTACCCCTCGATACAGTTTATCACTCAGCATTAAGGTTCATCACAGGTGAAAATTACAGCACTCACCACCATTGCACCCTTTATAATAAAGTAGGTTGGTCTTCCCTCTCTGAAAGGAGAACCATGCACTGGCAACAGTTCTAAAGCCATTGATGGAAAGCTACCATCATACATCACGTTGCTGTTAAAATGGAAAATAAATACTCGCCAGACCCGTTCAAGTGAATGGCTTAAACTAGAGGTCCCATCCGTACAATCTGAACTAGGAAAGTCAGTCTTTTTGCTTCGATGCCCCAACCACATGGAACACTTTACAGCAAACATTGAAAATGAATACCCCAATATCCTATGGTCAATTTAACAACCTGCTTCTGAACCTCCCTACCTCAATATGTAACTGTTTTTAATTTATGTTTGTCTCATTGTCTATATAATATGTCTTTGCCTTACATGAAGAATTGTCTGTATATATAACCTGCATGTCTTTAAATTGTGTTATATATGTAATCTCGTCAGCATTGAAAATGAGGGAGAACCTCAATTGCTCTTTCGAGAATAAATAAAGGTTTCAATCAATCAATATATCATTACTAAATTCACCGATCGCTGTCTGTCTGTCCTATTCCGGGGCACCAGTGAAATGCATGTTGGGACGGACACAGATTAATACTGGGACACACTTCTCCGTGTAACAGACCCACAACTCGGACGGGGCATGTTAACGTGAACACACGCGCTGTTTCGACACCACACTGAACATCATTTGCTGTTCATATATTCAGAACGGGTAAGGACTGGTATATAATATAATGTAAACTCCAGATCCACACCATGCTGTTCATATATTCAGAACGGGTAAGGACTGGTTTATAATATAATGTAAACTCCAGATCCACACCATACTGTTCATATATTCAGAACGGGTGTTTGATACGGGTCATTTCACGACAATCCACTTCATAATAACTAGTACAAATTTGCGGGTCCTGTGATGCGGCATCTTGAACCAGAAGTATTAGCCGCAGCATCCTGTCCGTGGCTCAATCCGGCCCTAAACTAGCATGCAACACGCTGACCTGCTAACCTGCTAACCGGAACGACGCGCAAAGGATTTAATTGACATCCTAAAGCCCTGACCACACTAAAGGGTCACTCACGGTGGAGGTTCCAGACGCAGCGCAGAGGAACAGTTTGGGGGTGTAGGCAGCCACGCCCACGTCTGTCGCTACGTCCGTGGGCTCCTCCCCCTCGAAGCTCACGTCATCTGGAATAAAACTGCACATAGCACGCACGCACGCGCGCACACACACACACACACACACAGTCAGTGTACATTAAAAAAGACGGTTCCACCGTAGTGAACTTAGAGATGTTAACAATTCATGGGAAATGAATTAATCGCCGTTAAGAAATGATTCAGACAAGACGGAGCACTTTACAGTTCATTCTATTCCTCATACAAAGCCCTGGATCACAAATGGTCAAATACATATTTGATCAAGGAATATAATATGACTTTTGGATTCTTATATCGGTGACATGTAGACATTATTGGGTGAATTAAAATGATCACATGTTTTTAGTTTTTAAAGACGCCATTTATCAACTGGCCGATCGATCGATAATCAATTATCAATAATTTGCATCTCTACTTTCCTTTCCTAAATTTAGGAAAGTAGCCAATTCTTTTTTTACACCTCTTTCTCCCAATTCCTTCCCACAACCCACTATGTGTCTGTGCGTGTGCGCATGTGTGTGCGTGCGTGCGTGCGTGTGTGTTTATGTGTGTGTGTGTGCGTACCGTAGGTCGATGACAGAGCAGGAGCTCTCGTACTCCGAGCGGTCACAGCTCTGGTAGATGGTGTCAGCGGTCAAGGAGGAGTCACACTCCACCACGCCGTAGAAATACTTCAACCTCTTGAACTGGTAGTCACGCAGCGTCTCCCTGTAAACTCTGGCACGCACGCACACACACACACACACACACACACACACACACAGGCACGCACACACACACACACACACACACACACACACACACACACAAAAAGGGAAAGTTAGTCGAAATCTGGTCAAATTGGATGTGATTCTATGACATTGTTGATGCCATACGTGTCCAGGTCAGGGTTACGTTAGGGGTCAGAGGTCATGGTAGATCTTACTGCTGCTCATGGGTGTCCAGGTCAGGGTTACGTTAGGGGTCATAGGTCAGAGGTCAAGGTGGATCTTACTGCTGCTCATGGGTGTCCAGGTCAGGGTCTTCAGGCAGATCCATCATCCTCATTGGTCCTTGGCTCCGTTCCAACTCCCTCCTCTCTTTACCAAACTCTGACGGATAAATCTGGAACACAATCTTTCAGATTAGTCTGGAACACACAATTTGAGGCGCGTTTTCTGATTCTAAAAATGACTTCTAAATCCTGACAGTTTTCTGAAAAAGCTATGTTTCTGTCAGTCGTTCTTCGGTTTTTCAAAAAATAGCAGATCTACAAGCTCATAGATCTTGTAGAGCTTGTAGATCTGCTATTTTTCAATAGCTAAAGCATAGCATAATGCTAACACCAAAAGGGGTTCCTGCCCCAAAATGGGTTAACAGTTCACACACACACAGTAGCGTACCACGGGTCTTCTCGGATCCACTCGGACCGGACATTACGCATAATGATTGACAGACCTGAGATCCGAGGGGGATGGGTCAGATTCCGACCCGGGCCGAGTGATTACGTTAAAACACGACTCAGACCCGAGAGGGTCTCGGGTCAACTCGGGTATTTTCGGACTCGGGGGACCCGGTGAGGAGCTCTAGTGTGTGTGTGTGTGTGTGTGTGTGTGTGTGTGCGTGTGTAGGGGCCGTTACCTTCACAGAGATGACCACTCCCCCTTTAGGTTTAAAGGAGTTGAAGACAAACAGCAGGTCTTTGGCTTTGATCCTATCCCAGTCCATGTTACACACCGCTAGCCTGGAGGAGACCTGCACACACACACACACATTATAGACGCACACACACACACCATGTTACACACCGCTAGCCTGGAGGAGACCTGCACACACACACACACACACATTATAGACACGCGCGCACACACACACACACACAGTCCTTGTCACTATACTATGTGGAGTGTCTCTCCAGTCGTGTGTGCGCGTGCGTGTGTGTGTGCGTGCGTGCGTCACCTGGTCGCTGCGTGCGGCGTCTTTACACAGCTCTCCCCAGTCGTGTGTGATCTGCTCTTCCTCGCGCCTCAGGACGGTCTCCACATCCTCCCCCTCTTCCTCCTCCCCCTCCCCCTCCTCCTCCTCGTCGGAGCTCGTCTCCACGTTGCCGAAACCTCTGGCTAGATCCTCCGACGCGTCGGAGTCACCGTCGTCTGACCGGACGAGACACAGAGACACGTCAGAGACACAGAGACACATCAGAGACACAGACACATCAGAGACATCAGAGACACAGAGACACGTCAGAGACACAGAGACACAGACACGTCAGAGACACAGAGACACGTCAGAGACACAGAGACACATCAGAGACACAGAGACACGTCAGAGACACAGAGACACAGACACGTCAGAGACACAGAGAAACGTCAGAGACACAGAGACACGTCAGAGACACAGAGACACAGACACGTCAGAGACAGAGACACAGACACGTCAGAGACAGAGACACAGAGTCACCGTCGTCTGACCGGACGAGACACAGAGACACAGAGACACGTCAGAGACACAGAGACACGTCAGAGACACAGAGACACCGTCGTCTGACCGGACGAGACACAGAGACACAGAGACACATCAGAGACACAGAGAAACGTCAGAGACACAGAGACACCGTCGTCTGACCGGACGAGACACAGAGACAATAACCCATTTAGGCCTGACGTGGACATTTAAAAAATGTCTTTTTAAAATGTTTTTAGCTAACCTTGAACCTTGAACATGAAACACAACTCGGTCTGTTAAACCGTTTACTGCCGATCATCTCAAAGCCTCTCGCTGCCGTTGACGCCATTAACCCGTTCAGAGCGGGAACCCCTTTTGGTGTTTTAAATTATGTTGTACTTTAGCTGTTGAAAAATATCAGATCTACAAGCTCGATCTGTAGGCAAGAGTGCGAGCTTGTAGATCTGAAAATGAAAATGTGGCGCAAATATTTGAGTATATATTATTTCAGAGCGAATGTTTTTAACTCAAATCTTTGCTTCTGCTGGGGTCCCTGGGACAACATATTTCCAGATCAGCGGCCAAATGCTTTTTTGGGCCACGGCCCAGGATGGACCTCTGAGCCCCAGGATGGACCTCTGAGCCCCAGGATGGACCTCTGAGCCCCAGGATGGACCTCTGTGCAACGGCCCAGGATGGACCTCTGAGCCACGGCCCAGGATGGACCTCTGAGCCACGGCCCAGGATGGACCACTGAGCCACGGCCCAGGATGGACCTCTGAGCCCCAGGATGGACCTCTGAGCCACGGCACAGGATGGACCTCTGAGCCCCAGGATGGACCTCTGAGCCACGGCCCAGGATGGACCTCTGAGCCACGGCCCAGGATGGACCTCTGAGCCACGGCCCAGGATGGACCACTGAGCCAAAATACATCTTCTAGGGGTCCTGAACATGGAATAGTGTGAGAACCACTGACGTAGAAACACAGGGTATTTCAGAAAACTGTAGAATGGTCCTCAGGTCTAAATGGGCTAACACCAGAACATCACATTTATACCTTCATCGTCTTCATCATCTTCGTCACCACTTCCTGTGACACCGTCTCTCTTCTCCGCCTCTCCCTCCATACTCAACTCATCACCATCACCTGGGAACAGAGGTGACAGCCAATGACATGTTAGATCATTGCTTGGGAAGTTTGGGAACAGAGGTGACAGCCAATGACATGTTAGATCATTGCTTGGGAACAGAGGTGACAGCCAATGATATGTTAGATCATTGCTTGGGAACAGAGGTGACAGCCAATGATATGTTAGATCATTGCTTGGGAACAGAGGTGGCAGCCAATGACATGTTAGATCATTGCTTGGGAACAGAGGTGGCAGCCAATGACATGTTAGATCATTGCTTGGGAGCATATTTGACAGCCAATGATATTGAAATGTTAGCTGACAAGGTTCTCGTCACATTGATGTGCTTTCGGTGGCTTTACACTAGAGGGGCTCTTCCCTAACCTACAGTGTTTTTTTCATTCACTTTCCCCCTCACAAAAATATATCCTGGTCTCTATACTGCCTCCCCCTGGCCAGCCGGGGCGCCTGATGGAGGGGAAAGGAACTGGTCTCTATACTGCCTCCCCCTGGCCAGCCGGGGCGCCTGATGGAGGGGAAAGGAACTGGTCTCTATACTGCCTCCCCCTGGCCAGCCGGGGCGCCTGATGGAGGGGAAAGGAACTGGTCTCTATACTGCCTCCCCCTGGCCAGCCGGGGCGCCTGATGATGAGGTCAGTCCGCTGCCCCCCCAGGTTGGCAGAGGAAGTGTAGCGCCCAGGATTACATTAGATAATTGACACTGGGTGGAAAAATGGGTTACAAAAAATCGTGGGATAAAAATTATAGAAGCTTAAAAAACAACAAATTAAACTATGTCCCGTAGTACCTTCTTCCACCACTCTGACCCCTTGTAGCGCTGTTTGACCTTTGACCTGGATGTCTCCATCCCTCACTGTCTCACAGAGGTCAGAGGTCACTCCATCCGACTCCTCCTCTTCCTCCTCCTTCTTCTTCTTCTTCTTCTCTTTTTTCTCCTTCACCTCCTTCGTACCGCTGCTGGCCTCCTCCTGTTTCTAGGGTGATGACGTCATCATTACATCATCGTTGACCGTTAATTATCACACAGATAATTGCGACTAACGAAGTAAACACATTCAACGAGCATTTCTCCTAACTGGTCTTAACGAGCTAATTAAAGTGCCTTGCCAAATAACAAATAAATGGTGACAGTCTTAGTCATCTTCATCATAATCGTTGTCAGAGAGGTTAACCCATTCTGACCTGAGATCAGATTCTAAAAATGTTCTTCTACATCCTGACAGTTTTCTGAAAAAGCTATGTTTCTATGTCAGTCGTTCTTTGATTTTTCAAAATAGCAGATCTACAAGCTCATAGTGCGCCACCGAGTGGCGCGCTACGAGCTTGTAGGTCTGCTATTTTTCAATAGCTAAAGCATAACGTAATGCTAACACCAAAAGGGGTTCCCGCCCAGAATGATAATATTAACAATATCAATACCAATAACAATAACACTACTAATAACAATACTACTACTACTACTAATAATAATACTACTAATAACAATAACAGTAACACTACTAATAACAATAACACTACTAATAACAATAACACTACTACTGCTAATAATAATAATAATAATAATAATAATAATACTAACAATAATAATAATACCTCCTCATCGTCGTCAGTATCAGAGATACTACTACTACTACTAATAATAATAATAATAATACAACTAACAATAATAATAATACCTCCTCGTCGTCGTCAGTATCAGAGATGTTGTAGAAACGTTTGAGGTCGTCTGACGACGTGTGGTTGATTGGACGTCCTCGCTTGTCCACCGTGTACTTCACCTGGAAACACACACACACACACGCACACACGCACACACACACACACACACACACACACACAGTGCATTACACACACACATGCACACACACGCGCACACACACACGCGCACATGCACACGCACACACACACAGTCACTTGACAGATTGAAATCAGTGAACAGTGGTGGCAATTTGATTGTCTATGACTGCCCTCTGCTGGTGCAAAACTGTCACAACGTGTGGAAGCACTAAAACAAAGATTTGTAAATAAATGGTAAATGGTGCATTTAGAGCGCTTTTATACACCCATTCACACACACACACACACACACACACACACACACACACACACACACACACACACACACACACACACACACAGTGCATTACATTCACCCATTCACAGATTGTGCATTACATTCACACATTCTCACACACACACACACACATTACATTCACCCATTCACACACCTTTACATAGATTACATTACATTACATTCACCCATTCACAGATTGTGCATTACATTCACACATTTACACACACACACACACACACACACACACACACACACAGAGGGTGAACATGGCCTTGTGGGCGTGGCCTACCTTGAAGCGTTTGTCCGTGAACATGGACTTGAAGCGACTGTCGATCTTGATCTTGCGCTCCTTCTCGGGCATCTCCCAGAAGCGAGGGTCTCTCTTCACCTTCTGGAAGCGCTCGTCCGCTGAGGCTCCGCTCGCCTTGTTGTTGTTGGACGACATGATGGAGATATCTGACGCTCTGCTGGAAGCAACGAGGCATGTTAGAGACATGATGGAGATATCTGACGCTCTGCTGGAAGCAACGAGGCATGTTAGAGACATGATGGAGATATCTGACGCTCTGCTGGAAGCAACGAGGCATGTTAGAGACATGATGGAGATATCTGACGCTCTGCTGGAAACAACGAGGCGTGTTAAAGACATGATGTAGATATCTGACGCTCTGCTGGAAACAACGAGGCGTGTTAAAGACATGATGGAGATATCTGACGCTCTGCTGGAAGCAACGAGGCATGTTAAAGACATGATGGAGATATCTGACGCTCTGCTGGAAGCAACGAGGCATGTTAGAAACATGATGGAGATATCTGACGCTCTGCTGGAAACAACGAGGCATGTTAAAGACATGATGGAGATATCTGACTGGACTCTGCTGGAAGCAACGAGGCGTGTTCAAAAGGGTCCAGCATGCCATCGTGTCGTGGGTTAGAGTCCCGATCCCGACGACCTTTGCTGTGTCTGTCGTTGTCCCCCCCCCCGAGCACCAGCTGCGCCCCGCTTGATTTACTGCTGTTTCCAACATGACAGCCATGTAAACACGCGCGCGCGCGCGCACACGCACACGCACACACACACACACACACACACACACACACACACACACACACACACACACACACACACACACACACACACACACACACACACACACACACACACACACACACACACACACACACACACACACGCGAGACAAAGCAGTAACCCTGAAAATTGATTATATTTGATCAACTCACATCCTTGTTTGTGCTGTAGCTTGGCAGACGCAGCCAGCGCCAAGTTATGGAATACTTTTTTTGTTGTGTTTTGGGTCAATTTGTTAATTTATTGTTAGGTTGCCTCGGTGGTTAAACTCCCTGTCGGTGAATTATCTCCCGACAACGACCACCTAGGCAGATATTATCCCTTACTTAAAAGGACACCCTTTTTGCAAAAAAATATATGTTAACTAGACAAAGTGCCAATCGGCACAGGTCTCCACCAGGGCAGGTCAGGTTGTGGCCTCATGGTGGCGCTATAACAGGCTGTTGAGGAAGATTTGGGCCGGAGGTTCGTGTTGGAGGGATGCAGGTACAATGTTTTTCCATGTGTGCATACATAAGTTGTATACAGATCGATGCAGTTATAGCTAAAAACAGGAATTGGCCTGTTATAGCGCCACCGTGAGGCTGATTTTGAGGAATAAATTGTGGCATGTCGTCCTCGGCCTAGTGAAAATGTGCGTGTATAATTTAACGGAAATTGCACACTGTGTTTGTGATTTGTGGGCTTTTTTCGAAATGGACGAATCGTGTGAGCTTTGGAAGCCAATCTTAGCCAATCAGGATGGAAGATGGGAAATGGTGCCGCTCCGTGTTGATCACATGACTATGGAGATAGTGTATAGCGATTTGCGTGAAATTTGGAGAAAATCTGAAGGAGTAATAATAGAAAATGTGTTTTACATATGTCGGCCTCCTGGTGGCGCTATAAAGAGCAGATGTGAAAAATTCCAGGCAAAGGTTTTTCCTTGGCCTCTAGGGAGTTGGCATACAAAGTTATCCACAGATCCGTGCAGTTAGAGGTAAAAACACTTTCCGGCCAGTTATAGCGCCACCTTGAGGCTGAGTTGAAATTGTTCATGTGGCATTTCGTCCTCGGCCTAGTGGGAATGTGGGTGCACAATTTCACGGAAATCACGCGATGTGTTCATGATTTGCAGCATTTTGTTTGAAACTGAGCACTCCTGTGAAATTTGGAAGCCAATCTTAACCAATCAGGATGGAGTCTGAGAAATGTGAAAGACCGGTTTCGTTGAATTGCTCTAGAGAGACTGTGTACCAATTTGCGTGATGTTTGGACAAAATCTGTAGGTGTACTGTGCAAAAACTTGTTTTGCACAAAGCGGCCTCCTGGTGGCGCTATAACAGGCCGTTCTGGAAAGTTTGTTCATCGTTGGTTCATCGTTGGCATCCAGGGAGTGTGTGTGCAAAATTTGGCATCGACCGGGTTAACGGTGGCCGAGATTAGCTGCTCACGGACGGACACACACACACACACACACACACAGACGGACAGACGGACACACGGACACACGGACACACGGACAGACGGAGTGCAAAACATACTCTCCCCACATGCCTTCGGCCTGGTGGAGACAATGACTACATGTTGTCTCAGTAAGACAGCCCTCCCCCTATCCACAAGGAGGAGCAGTGCACCAAAGTATTATGGGAATTGTAGTCCAGGAAGTAATTGAGCCCAGTGTCCATGACATCAGAGGCACTGGGCTTACTGCTAAAGTCTAAAATATCTAAAACCACATATTACACACATAAAGACCCCCAGGAAAGTGTACTAAATCTTCTAAACGTCATTACCATATTTTCTTTTTGCAAAAAGGGTGAAATGTCCCTTTAACTGTACGTAAATATGTAAATCTTTCCCCTCACAATCCCGCCATCTTTCAGAAAGACGAAGGACCCAGAATTCCCCATTCATTTTTCCCATAGACGTTTCATAAAGTATTTATTTAAAGATGTTTAAGCTGCGGACAAAGACAACTAGAGTTGTGACAAATAAAATGACAAATAAAAACATTTTTTGATCAACGTTTCTGTTATCTCTCCTAATGGTACCAACATCATGTTATCTCTCCTAATGGTACCAACACCATGGTATCTCTCCTAATGGTACCAACATCATGTTATCTCTCCTAATGGTACCAACATCATGTTATCTCTCCTAATGGTACCAACATCATGTTCTCTCCTAATGGTACCAACATCATGTTATCTCTCCTAATGGTACCACCAACATCATGTTATCTCTCCTAATGGTACCACCAACATCATGTTATCTCTCCTAATGGTACCAACATCATGTTATCTCTCCTAATGGTACCAACACCATGTTATCTCTCCTAATGGTACCAACATCATGTTATCTCTCCTAATGGTACCAACATCATGTTATCTCTCCTAATGGTACCAACATCATGTTATCTCTCCTAATGGTACCACTACCAACATCATGTTATCTCTCCTAATGGTACCAACATCATGTTATCTCTCCTAATGGTACCAACATCATGTTATCTCTCCTAATGGTATCACCAACATCATGTTATCTCTCCTAATGGTACCAACATCATGTTATCTCTCCTAATGGTACCAACACCATGTTATCTCTCCTAATGGTACCAACACCATGTTATCTCTCCTAATGGTACCAACACCATGTTATCTCTCCTAATGGTACCAACATCATGTTATCTCTCCTAATGGTACCAACATCATGTTATCTCTCCTAATGGTACCAACATCATGGTATCTCTCCTAATGGTACCAACACCATGTTATCTCTCCTAATGGTACCAACATCATGTTATCTCTCCTAATGGTACCAACATCATGTTATCTCTCCTAATGGTACCAACACCATGGTATCTCTCCTAATGGTACCAACATCATGGTATCTCTCCTAATGGTACGAACATCAATACAGCATGGAATTGTGGTCCGGGGACCACCAGCGTTCCTTGACGGGGGTCCAGCTGGTCCCCCAGCTAAACGAGGGACAGTTGGTAACCAAATGGACCCTAATTATACCTCTTTAAAAACACAGATAAACACCAGGCAGCATCACACCGGTTCACAACATACACTATAGTAGCCATGATTCATGACTCTCGTATTCATACGAGAGTCATGACGAAACTTCACCCTGGTTTTTGCGAACGCTGCATTTACAAGATTTCCGTATACAAACATTCAGATTTCAAATATAAAGTACTCACAATTTGTCCCACGGGTGTTAGTTAGTAGCAGCTCCAGCGATTAGAATTTCTGCATCCCGCGTTGTTTAATAAAAAGCATTTTTATCCGAGCTGTTATTTTGCCATTGGCTTTCAACTACGCGCCCCTATCGGTCGGGAGGAGGGTGGCACTCGGTGTGTTCGATATAGGTACGCTGACCGCCCTGCCAATACAGACTAATAGGCGAGTGCGCTCCCGGTGTGCAACTGTGTATTTCCCAAACGAACCCCGTTTGAAAAAAGTAGCCGGGGAGCTCGGACAAAAATGCTTTTTATTAAACAACGCGGGACGCAGCAATTCTAATCGCTGGCGCTGCTACTAACTAACACCCGTGGGACACTTTGTGAGTACTTTATATTTGAAATCTGAATGTTTATATACGGAAATCTTGTAAATGCAGCGAGCGCAAAAAACAGGGCAAAGTTTCTGCATGACTGTCATGATAATCATCATGGCAGTCATGTTCCAGGGCTAGCACTATAGCAGCATCGAGGTTAGCTTTAGCATGGGGATGCTAACCATGTAAACACAGTGCTAAACAGTGTAATTGGAGCTGAAACAGGGTGGTCGCATGACAACCACACACACACACATGTAAACACACGTGTCGTTGACATGCTGTCTCGTTAACATGTATGTAGAACATGTTCATAAAGCATTAATGTTACTTTACCTCCAGAGACACTCCTGCTGTCTGCAGGCCAGGGAGGAAGGAACACACGTGTGTGTTTACCCAGCATGCAGCGGGACTCACTGCGTCACGGGGATCAATTAACTTTACGGCTCGCACGTCCGGTACCGCAGCGGATACGGAAACTGTACGTTTCACACTCAATGTGTGAATGTGGAAGTGAACCGGATGCAGTAGGGCGGGCTCTAGACCGGACGTGTGCTACCCAGGAGTAAACAGAAAGCTCGTCGGCGTTGCCATGTCTGCTGGTTATAAGCGACTTGGGGCTTGTTTTTCTATAAAGTTGCTTGTTTTTATGGTCTTGTTTCTAAAGTGTATTTGTTTATTTGGTCTTGTTTCTAAAGTGCAGTTGTTTATTTGGTCTTGTTTCTAAAGTGTAGTTGTTTATTTGGTATTGTTTCTAAAGTGTAGTTTTGAATCCTATAATGTTATTTAAACCAGTGTTTCCGCCAGCTGGTGCATGGCAGCAATGAGTTCAAACATTTGTCCATAAAGGACCCTACATTTAAACATATTTTCTCCCAGGGACCCCCCCCCCCCCCAGCCGTGTGTTGTTAAAATGTTTCAAAACAAATACTCAACAAACAATACTTGAAATAATTGCTTCATAGTAGACCGGGTTGCTTATTTCTGTCCCTCAATGTGGCAACAGTGCTTCCAGTCAGTCAGTCAGGAGGTTAGAGAGACGTTAGAGGTTTATCAGAGAAACAAACTGTTATTAATTATAGTTAATGCATATTAATATGATCATAACGATAAGGTTAATTAGTCCAGTTATAGTGAATGAATATGATGAAAATGATGCTGAATAAGTTTACTGTAAGCTGTGTGTGTGTGCAGAGAGCAGCAACACTCCACACAACAACCTCTACGTTATGGAACAACCGGTAAATTATATTTAAATGTTATAATACTTATAATCAATAATTATTATTATTTGTATACAGATATTATTATCGTAACGTTTATTTTTAGCACGCCGAGCTGGAATCGAACCCCGATCTCCAGCTCTGCAGAGTGGCACTATATAGTGGAGGGAGTGGGACACACACACACACGCACGCACGCGCACGTACACACACACACACACACACACACACACACACACACACACACACACACACACACACACACACACACACACACACACACACACACACACACACACACACACACACACACACACACACACACACACACACACACACACACACACACTCTCTCCTCACATAATTGTCACACAAATAATTGTGATTAACGATTTACGTTTTTTGCATTGAATATTATAACGTTACAGATTGTATTTCTGTTTGAGCACACATTGCACATCAGGACACATTTAGTCACTGACATGTTTAATGTTTTTATGTTTTATTTCCAAAAAAATATCTGTCTATTTATTATAAAAACACAGCATAGAAGATGTTGTTGAAAATGTATGGACATTTTTCAACATGGAAATGATTGATGATTATGCGAAACATAAATGCGATTATCTAAAAATAAATGTGATTCATGTAATAATGATGTAATAATGGTGACAGGCCTGGCCCTGGATCTCAAACGGTCAAAATGTAGACATTATTGAGGGAAATTAAGATGATCAGATTATCGTTTTAAAACTCTGCTTGCCAACTAATCGGTTAATCGATCAATATGGTTATCATCCATCCATCTTCAACCGCTTATCCGTAGTCGGGTCGCGGGGGCAACGGCTCCACCAGAGAGCTCCAGACTTCCCTCTCCAGAGCAACATTAGTGACCTCCTCCTGGGGGCTCCCGAGACGTTCCAAGGCCAGTGAGTCGATGTGTTTCCTCCAACTGCGCCTGGTCTCCTCCCAGTGGGACGTGGTCCTTGGTCTGCCCCGGGGTCTCCTCCCAGTGGAACGTGATCCTTGGTCTGCCCCAGGGTCTCCTCCCAGTGGGACGAGATCCTTGGTCTGCCCCTTGGTCTCCTCCCAGTTGGACGTGGTCCTTGGTCTGCCCCGGGGTCTCCTCCCAGTGGGACGTAATCCTTGGTCTGCTCCGGGGTCTCCTCCCAGTGGGACGTGATCCTTGGTCTGCCCCAGTGTCTCCTCCCAGTGGTCCTTGGTCTGCCCCGGGGTCTCCTCCCAGTGGGACGTGATCCTTGGTCTGCTCCGGGGTCTCCTCCCAGTGGGACGTGGTCCTTGGTCTGCCCCGGGGTCTCCTCCCAGTGGGATGTGATCCTTGGTCTGCCCCAGTGTCTCCTCCCAGTGGGACGTGGTCCTTGGTCTGCCCCGGGGTCTCCTCCCAGTGGGACGTGATCCTTGGTCTGCCCCAGAGTCTCCTCCCAGTGGGACGTGCCTCGAGGACCTCCCTAGGGAGACGCCCGTAAGGCATCCTAACAAGATGCCCGAACCACCTAAGCTGGCTCCTTTCCAGGCGAAGAAGCAGTGTAATAATAGGTGTAATAATAGTTATCAATGATCAATTATTGAATTAATTGATAATTCCCATCCTAAATCCCCACAGACCGAGACTAACGCGTCCTCAGACGTGTCCTCAGTCGTGTCCTCAGTCGTCTCCTCTCAGACTTATGTCCTCCAGAGGATCCAACAGTATGAACGTGTTCGACAGGAGAATGAAGAGACAGCAGAAGAACTGGTCTGCATCTCTACAGGACGGACACAACTATGACTACCTGAGAGACGAGGTGCACGCACGCACGCACGCACGTATGCAAATGTACAGTGCACAGTGACGTAAAAACACCCCAAAGCAGTGGGCACTAAATGATTATTGAAATAAAAGATAATGTCTGGTCTGCTGAGGAAATCCCACTGTACCTTCGACAGGCAGCCTCTGTAGACACGTTTAAAGCGCAGCTCAAGACCCACTTCTACCCTATTGCTTTTTAGTTGAAAACTACTTTAAATATTATTTTAATTGTTTTATGCCTTGCTTTTCTTTTCTTTTCTTCATTGCTCTGTAAAGCACTTTGAGCTGCATTTCAAGTCATAAAAGGTTTGCTATACAAACAAATAAAGTTGTATTATTATTGTTATTGTTATTATTAAGGTGATGTTTTGGTTCTGTTTGCGTCCAGGTTGGCAGCAGAGTGGCCGACAGAGTGTACGACATAGCAAGGTGAGGACGATGATGTCACATACAGCCACAGGGCTTCTCAGAGTGGGGTCCGTGATGCTAGTCCAGCGGTGTCACGGAATGCTCCGATCGTATATAGAGTTTATTTAGGGGTCGCGGTTAGGAAATGATGACCGATATCTGATCTCCGATTATTTGCAGGGCCATATCTGCCGATATCGATTCTAACCGATTCCGATATTATACAGAGGAATGGAAACAAGCCTATAGGGCCCTATAGGGGCGTGCACAGTGACATAGACCACTGTCTGGTCTACAGGACGTTAGGGCCTTATAGGGGCGTGCACAGTGACATAGACCACTGTCTGGTCTACAGGACGTTAGGGCCTTATAGGGGCGTGCACAGTGACATAGACCACTGTCTGGTCTACAGGACGTTAGGGCCTTATAGGGGCGTGCACAGTGACATAGACCACTGTCTGGTCTACAGGACGTTAGGGCCTTATAGGGGCGTGCACAGTGACATAGACCACTGTCTGGTCTACAGGACGTTAGGGCCTTATAGGGGCGTGCACAGTGACATAGACCACTTTCTGGTCTACAGGACGTTAGGGCCTTATAGGGGCGTGCACAGTGACATAGACCACTGTCTGGCGTTGAGTGTATGAATGTCATTAGTTGTTCTAATCTCTACAGGACGTTTCCTCTGGCCTTGGATGTCGGTGGAGGGAAAAGTCACATCGCAGAACATCTCAGCAAGGTGCTTGATTACACATACGCACGCATACACACACACGCATGCAGCCACGCAAGCACAGTATATGGTGTATGTGTATATACATAATTAATCTTTACTCCTTAATGTTGTGTTGCTTTTCAGGACATTGTGGAACGTCTCTTCCTCACAGATACTTCAGAAAACACCTCGGTGAGTACAGGTCTCACCTTCTGACAGGCAGAAAACACCTCGGTGAGTACAGGTCTCACCTTCTGACAGGCAGAAAACACCTCAGTGAGTACAGGTCTCACCTTCTGACAGGCAGGCGGACGGTGAGTCTCTCACGGTGGTCAGTGATGTCATGTTGTAGTTTTCGGTGGTCAGTGATGTCATGTTGTAGTTTTCACCTCTTCACCTAAAACTGGAGTCTGAATAGAGCGTCGCAGTCCCGCCCCCTCGAGAGACCCGGAAAATAAATCGCCGTTCATTTTCCTCATAGGCATTTCTTATAGTATTTATTTAAAGACGGTTACGCCAAAGACAAAGCCAACTCGGATCGTGACAAATCATGACAATGAACACAATATTTTGGGCCGATCAAATAATTTGAAAGAAGAAAATAAAGGCAGGAGACAACACTATTTGTTTTGTTTTTCTTCTTATAAATTATTTGATCAGCCCAAAACATTGTGTTCATTGTCATGATTTCTCACGATTTAAATAAATACTTTAAGAAATGGCTATGGGAAAAATGCATTGGGATTTATTTCCTGGGCCACTTGTTGTTCTGAAAGGGGGAGGGACTGCGACGCTCTATAGGGCTTTAAACTAGGTGTGCACGATTATGAAATTATGACCGATATCCGATTATTTGCAGGGTCATATATTCTGCTGATACAGATTCTGAGCGATTCCGATATTATACCGAGGACCACAATGGAAACAAGCCTAGGCCCTATAGGGGCTGATTGGCCCAAAGCCTGTTAATAAAAGTATTCAATCAATCAATAAATAACATATACTCTTTTCCAAGTGTCTGTTTTCACTACTGAGCAGTAGCACATACATTAAATGTAGACCTGAGGTACTAGACACTTGAACTGATTTTTTACATTTTTAATTTAAAATATTTTTTGCTGGTGAAAACCGATTAAATAATCTGTGTTATTTTGAGAGCGTTTCGATACCGATATGGCATTTTTACGACACAGTGACACTAGTAATAGTAATAATAATGGAGAAGCACAGCCTGTCTTCATTTAACATGAAACATTGGGATGAAACAGGGACAGTGGGTCTGTGTGTGTAGTGACTCTGTTTTGCCACAAGGTGGTGCACTTTACCAACATTCTGTGTAGTCTCCATGTAGGGAGAGTTGCCAGCTGTGAGAGACTGACTGCACACTTCACACATGCACGCATGCACACACGCACACACACAGTGATGTTTATGTGCTCTCCTCAGAAGCGCAGCAGACACAGTGAGCTTCCTGTCCAGCGTGTCGTGGCTGACGAAGAGTTCCTGCCGTTCAGAGAAAACACCTTCGACCTGGTGCTCAGCAGCCTCAGGTAACCTTTCACCTTCGACCTGGTGCTCAGCAGCCTCAGGTAACCTTTCACCTTTGACCTGGTGCTCAGCAGCCTCAGGTAATTACAATTTACAATTTAGGCATTTAGCAGACGCTCTTGATCCAGAGCGACTTACATTTAAGCAAAAACAAAAGCATGGCATACATTTAAGGAAAAAAAAAAAGTGCTACGGGCCATGGTGGAGTCTGAAGAGGTGGGTTTTCAGACTACGGCGGAAGATTGGGAGTGAGGCTGCAGTTCTGACTGTGATGGGAAGTGCATTCCATAGTTTTGGAATGCACTTCCCATCACAGTCAGAACCGCAGCCTCACTCCCATGGTAACCTTTCACCTTTGACCTTTGACATAATGCTTCTCACCCTCAGGCGTCTCACTGGTTTAATAATAACATAATAATAAACATAATAATAACTGGTTTAATAATAACATGTATTTATGTTTCCCTTCCAGTCTCCACTGGATCAACGACCTGCCAGGAGCTCTGAGACAGGTAGCCTTTACACTGATCTGGAGTCAGTTCACTTTACCTTATTACACTGATCTGGAGTCAGTTAACTTAACATCAGATCAATTATGTTAAATGGCCTTCCCATCAGATAAATGCTGTTAAAAGTTCTCCCCATCAGATAAATTATGTTAAACGGCCTCCCTATCAGATAAATTATGTTAAACGGCCTCCCCATCAGATAAATTATGTTAAACGGCCTCCCCATCAGATAAATTATGTTAAACGGCCTCCCCATCAGATCCAGCATGTCCTGAAGCCAGACGGGGTGTTCGTGGGGGCCATGGTCGGAGGAGAAACCCTGTATGAGTTACGCTGCTCTCTGCAGCTGGCCGAGACGGAGAGAGAGGGAGGATTCTCTCCTCATGTGAGCCCTTACACCGCCGTCACCGACCTGGGGAACCTGCTGGGACAGGCTGGCTTCAGCATGCTGACTGTGGTACGTAAATATGACCTGGGGAACCTTCAGCATGCTGACTGTGGTACGTAAATATGACCTGGGGAACCTTCAGCATGCTGACTGTGGTACGTAAATATGACCTGGGGAACCTGTTGGGACAGGCTGGCTTCAGCATGCTGACTGTGGTACGTAAATATGACCTGGGGAACCTTCAGCATGCTGACTGTGGTACGTAAATATGACCTGGGGAACCTTCACCATGCTGACTGTGGTACGTAAATATGACCTGGGGAACCTGTTGGGACAGGCTGGCTTCAGCATGCTGATGGCTGTATTTTGCGTGTCTTAAGTACCAGGTCTTATTCCCTAACTTGAGTAAACTAAAGACCTGGAGGCGTGATCAATGCCATTTGGCTATTCTGAGTGGCCAAAGAGCATTGATCACGCCTCCAGGTCTTTAGTTTACTCAAGTTAGGGAATAAGACCTGGTATTTAAGACACGCAAAATACAGCCCTCACTGTGGTACGTAAATATGACCTGGGGAACCTTCAGCATGCTGACTGGTACGTAAATATGACCTGGGGAGTCTTCAGCATGCTGACTGGTACGTAAATATGACCTGGGGAACCTTCAGCATGCTGACTGTGGTACGTAAATATGACCTGGGGAACCTGTTGGGACAGGCTGGCTTCACCATGCTGACTGTGGTACGTAAATATGACCTGGGGAACCTTCACCATGCTGACTGTGGTACGTATTTATGACCTGGGGAACCTTCAGCATGCTGACTGTGGTACGTATTTATGACCTGGGGAACCTTCACCATGCTGACTGTGGTACGTATTTATGACCTGGGGAACCTGTTGGGACATCCGATTTCAATTGTTACCCTGTATAATATAATGTAATAATATAAATATAATATGTATCTTGTATCATATACATTTATTTAAATGAATGTAACTGCGTGCGTGCGTGCGTGCGTGCGTACAGGATGTTGATGAGATCCAGGTCCATTATCCAGGCATCATTGAAGTCATGACGGACCTGCAAGGCAAGTTTATCTTTATTGATCGAAGGCATAATTAATGAATGATTGATCAGTGGTTGTCAAAGTGGGGGTCCTCAGCCCCTGACAGCTATTTGAAGAATAGGATTTAGAAAATGTTAGAATGTTTGAACATAAACTGGTGGATAACTGGGAGAAGGTGGAGGTTATTGTACTAAATATATAAATAAATATATTTTAGGAATGGGTGTAACTATAACTATATAAATATATATTTATGAATGGGAGAGAGTAACTATATAAATATATAGGAATGGGAGAGAGTATCTGTATAAATATATAAAAATATATATTTAGGAATGGGAGAGAGTAACTATATAAATATATAGGAATGGGAGAGAGTATCTGTATAAATATATAAAAATATATATTTAGGAATGGGAGAGAGTAACTATATAAATATATATATTTAGGAATGGGAGAGAGTAACTGCATAAATATATAAAACATATATATTTAGTAATGGGAGAGAGTAACTGTATAAATATATACATATATAAATAAATATATGTTAGGAATGGGAGAGAGTAACTGTATAAATATATATTTAGGAATGGGAGAGAGTAACTGTATAAATATATATTTAGGAATGGGAGAGAGTAACTGTATAAATATATATTTAGGAATGGGAGAGAGTAACTGTATAAATATATATTTAGGAATGGGAGAGAGTAACTGTATAAATGTATAAATATATATTTAGGAATGGGAGAGAGTAACTGTATAAACATATTTAGTAATGGGAGAGAGTAACTGTATAAATATATAAATATATATTTAGGAATGGGAGAGAGTAACTGTATAAATATATACATATATAAATAAATATATATTTAGTAATGGGAGAGAGTAACTGTATAAATATATAAATATATATTTAGGAATGGGAGAGAGTAACTGTATAAATATATAAATATATATTTAGGAATGGGAGAGAGTAACTGTATAAATATATAAATATATATTTAGGAATGGGAGAGAGTAACTGTATAGATATATAAATATATATTTAGGAATGGGAGAGAGTGACTCTATAAATGTATAAATATATATTTAGGAATGGGAGAGAGTAACTGTATAAATATATACATATATATTTAGGAATGGGAGAGAGTAACTGTATAGATATATAAATATATATTTAGGAATGGGAGAGAGTAACTGTATAGATATATAAATATATATTTAGGAATGGGAGAGAGTAACTGTATAAATATATAAATATATATTTAGGAATGGGAGAGAGTAACTGTATAAATATATACATATATAAATAAATATATGTTAGGAATGGGAGAGAGTAACTGTATAAATATATAAATATATATTTAGGAATGGGAGAGAGTAACTGTATAGATATATAAATATATATTTAGGAATGGGAGAGAGTGACTGTATAAATGTATAAATATATATTTAGGAATGGGAGAGAGTAACTATATAAATATATATTTAGGAATGGGAGAGAGTAACTGTATAAATATATATTTAGGAATGGGAGAGAGTAACTGTATAAATATATATTTAGGAATGGGAGAGAGTAACTGCGCGTGGAACAGACGCTCTATGATTCACAGAGACACCATCCTGGCTGCTGCCTCCATTTACCAAGGTACCCCCCCCCCCCTCCCCCCCCCCCCCCCCCACACAATCTCTGCGAGGGCACACAGGGAAGAAAGGGGCCTGGGCGTTTGTGTCGAGCAGATTACCCCACTGCCCTGCCAAGTCCGCGCCGCGCTGCATCCTAAGATAGAATTCAAATTCAAATGTGGGCTAAAGAAAGTGCAGCTGTCACCCCTCTGGCCTGCGAAGCCCCAACCGGATCAAAGATGAGCTGTCCTCCTCCCCTGCCCGTGTAAAAATGAGCTGTCCTGGCCGTGCCAGTGTCTCGTCCCCCTGGGGCACCTAATCCTCCTCTCCTGACTCTACACTGACAGTCTGAATAAAGGCGTTAAACCCCGCAAAATAATTACGTCACTTTTGTGCAGCCTACACACACACACACACACACACACATATTAACCCATTCTGACCTGAGATCAGATTCATACGAGGTTTCCACTGGACACACACTGGTCTGATTAACCCATTCTGACCTGAGATCAGATTCTAAAAATGTCAGTCGTTCTTCGATTTTTCAAAAATAGCAGACCTACAAGCTCGTAGCGCGCCACTCGGTGGCGCGCTATGAGCTTGTAGATCTGCTATTTTTCAATAGCTAAAGCATAACATGATGCTAACACCTAAATGGGTTCCCGTTCAGAATGTGTTAACTGTATGGGTAGTACAGTACTGGGTAACAGGTACGGTCGCCCCTTTTCCATCTCGCCCCACTACTCTACCTAGCTGTAAATAACAAACATAATTAATGTTGGTGATTATATAAAAGGTATTATCATATCAATGTATCATTGTTAAGTTCACTCTGTATATCCATACATAATAGCATGATGATGCCATTACAAAACATGGGCTTTACATGGAAGAAATGTGTTTAATAAAACAAAATGAACTGCTATAGAAGGTCCTAAATTAACTTAATTAAGCAGTCACCGTCTCTGTGTCATGTTATTTTTCCTTGATTTTACAGAGTATAGAGATCGACTACTATACAATCAAATAAATCTGTATACAAGATCATTTCAGATTTCAGAGAGGGAGGGAAATACTACATTAACTGTTAACTACATTAAAACATTCCACGGGGCGAGTTGGTAAAGGGGCGAGTCGTTTTGTATTACTGTACTGTACTGTGCAGTAGTGGGACCCCCCTGGGGACCCCCACACGGAGTTGCACCACTCACTTCACATGGGTGTGATTTTTTTCCGCATATTTCACAACTTCACCCGATAAAATCACATAAAAACCTGCAAACTTCATCACAAAATCAATGATTTTTCGTCTCATCGTTTGTGTTTCAGGCCAGACCAGCCAGGAGAGGCTCAGCTACGGTGTCGTTTGGAGATCTGTCTAAGATCAGTCAGCCCCCCCCTCCAGCACCCTGACCCCCCCACTACTCACACACACACACACACACACATGGTGCGTTATAATGTAAATATTCTTATTTAAACAATATGTAAAACTGTCTGCAATAAACATGCATGTAAATATAATTATGTACATGTAAATATGTACTGTTTGTATTTTCACTGGCGTTTCAATGGGTGGTTCTGAGAGCAAATACAGCAGAGAATAATCATGTTGTCTTATAGTTTAGAACAAATACAGGAGAGACTAATCATGTTGTTTTATAGTATAGAAAAACAACAAAAAAAGTGTTGTAACCTGCCGTTTTTGTTCTACTTTCTAATTATTTGTTTGGCCCGAAATATTGTGTGTTGTCATGATTTGTCACGACAAGAGTTGGCTTCGTACGACGCTTAAAAGGTCTTTAAATAAATTAAGCACGAAATGCCTATGGCACAAATGCATTGCGATTAATTTCCTGGGCCACTCGTTGTTCTGAAAGGGGGAGGGACTGCGACGCTCTATAGACCTGAGCAACAAGGTCCTGGTTTAGACCTGAGCAACAAGGTCCTGGTTTAGACCTGAGAACCAGGTCCTGGTCTAGACCTGAGAACCAGGTCCTGGTTTAGACCCGAGAACCAGGTCCTGGTCTAGACCTGAGAACCAGGTCCTGGTTTAGACCCGAGAACCAGGTCCTGGTATAGACCTGAGAACCAGGTCTTGGTTTAGACCTGAGAACCAGGTCCTGGTTTAGACCTGAGAACCAGGTCCTGGTCTAGACCTGAGAACAAGGTCCTGGTTTAGACCTGAGAACCAGGTCCTGGTCTAGACCTGAGAACCAGGTCCTGGTTTAGACCCGAGAACCAGGTCCTGGTCTAGACCTGAGAACCAGGTCCTGGTTTAGACCCGAGAACCAGGTCCTGGTATAGACCTGAGAACCAGGTCTTGGTTTAGACCTGAGAACCAGGTCCTGGTTTAGACCTGAGAACCAGGTCCTGGTCTAGACCTGAGAACCAGGTCCTGGTTTAGACCTGAGAACCAGGGACGTGCAGCATGTGTTTCAAGTTTATTGGTCATTTAAAATAAACACACCGCATACAATGTATTCAGGTTTTTGTTTGGCAGAAGCCTCAGCTTATAATGCCTGCCCTTTTAATATTCAAAATAGCTATAAAGTATGAAAATACAACAAAAAAACCCAAAACAAGACAAAAACTAACAAAAATACAAAAAAAACAAAAGAAAATAATGTAATAATATTATTAGGCCTATGCACAATTATGTTAGAGGCTGAAAAAACCACCAGGGGGCGCATGCAGAAAAATAATGTAATAATATTAGGCCTATGCACAATTATGTTAGAGGCTGAAAAAAGGGCACTTTTGGACAAATATCAGACGGAGGTCTGATATCCGACTCGTGTCAGTCAGTCCTTCTCTTATCAAGAAACACATCAGTCAGAGTCCGTTTCCTCGTTTAATTCATCATCCCAAAACAACAAAATATAGCATATTCATATAGAATAAAACATAAAGCACATTCCCAACGTTAGTGGTTGAAATAAAGCATATTCCCAACGTTAGTGGTTGAAATAAAAGTACAATCAATCCCTTTGATGACATTCAATGTCAATGTGTTTATGCACTGCATTTAAATATACAAGCACCGCCTAGAAAACAAACAATTATAAATATTCATATACAGTGTAATTAATATACATGACATGCTTCGCATCAATATGGCTTATAAAGGCGTGTTACGTGATCTGTGTTCTGACGATCAGATCCACTGTAGAGATACGAGACAAAGACAGAATCAGGACTGAAGTGTTTGATTATCCTGACGTACACAGACCCCCTATAGGGTCTTAAAGCAGGGGTTTGTCCTGACGTACACAGACCCCCTATAGGGTCTTAAAGCAGGGGTTTGCCCTGACGTACAAAGACCCCCTAGTGTCTTAAAGCAGGGGTTTGCCCTGACGTACACAGACCCCCTAGGGTCTTAAAGCAGGGGTTTGTCCTGACGTACAGACCCCCTAGGGTCTTAAAGCAGGGGTTTGTCCTGACGTACAGACCCCCTAGGGTCTTAAAGCAGGGGTTTGTCCTGACGTACAGACCCCCTAGTGTCTTAAAGCAGGGGTTTGTCCTGACGTACAGACCCCCTAGTGTCTTAAAGCAGGGGTTTGTCCTGACGTACACAGACCCCCTAGTGTCTTAAAGCAGGGGTTTGTCCTGACGTACACAGACCCCCTAGTGTCTTAAAGCAGGGGTTTGTCCTGACGTACACAGACCCCCTAGTGTCTTAAAGCAGGGGTTTGTCCTGACGTACACAGACCCCCTGGGGTCTTAAAGCAGGGGTTTGCCCTGACATACACAGACTCCCTGGGTCTTAAAGCAGGGGTTTTCAACCCTTTTCATTTGAAGGTCAATTATTTATTCAGCATTTGAGCCACAGTTCCATGCTGTATTGATGTTGGTACCATTAGGAGAGATAACAGGCAAGCATTGATCAAAATAACAATTAAATAGAGTAGACGAATAACAGTTTAAGTGCAAATTTATTCTGACCCCTCCACGGAAAGGCCTCGTTGTCCTGACCCTTAGCCATCATTTATACATTATGGATAATTAGTGTGGACTTAAACTGTTATTCGTCTATAGTACTCAATTATGCGTTCTCAAATTGTGCAGACTAAATTACGGTAACTGTTAACAATAATGTAACTCTTGAAAGAGGTAAAGATCTAATAAGGGTCCATTTGGTTACCACCTCCATCATTTAGCTGGGGACCACATGAGACACCCCACAAGGACCACTGGTGGTCCCCGGACCACTGGTTGAAAACCACTGAGTGTCTTAATGCAAATATTATACATGCCTGATAATTAACACTTTACTGGATTGTTAATATAGATTTCATCGTTCTTTAAAGGACCACTTCACCACTTTTCAACCTATCTACATATAATTTGGTCCTCTAATATTCATGATGAAATAACATTTATTTCTAATCGGTCCGTCTCATGATCATAGGAGGGCTGTGGACACTTCAGCAACCCATCTACCAGTGACATCGTTAGTTTTTTTTTAACATGGCTTATATTATAGCATGCTAACTTTCCAGGAAAATAAAGCCTGCAGTTTGAACTAATAGCCCTCCCATGAGACACAGACTGGTTTCTGAACTGCCCACAGCCCTCCTATGAGACACAGACTGGTTTCTGAACTGCCCACAGCCCTCCCATGAGACACAGACTGGTTTCTGAACTGCCCACAGCCCTCCTATGAGACACAGACTGGTTTCTGAACTGCCAACAGCCCTCCTATGAGACACAGACTGGTTTCTGAACTGCCCACAGCCCTCCTATGAGACACAGACTGGTTTCTGAACTGCCCACAGCCCTCCTATGAGACACAGACTGGTTTCTGAACTGCCTATAACACTCCTATGAGACTGAGTAGAAAACAATGGTATAGTATGATCATTAGTGAGGACTTAAATGGGTGAAGCCGTCCTTTAAGTGGAGGACTAGACTTGTTGTTCATACGGTATAGAAGCTATACCTGTGACATCACCAGTGACATCATCGATGGGGATTCCAAGCTAACAGGAAATAGAGTCTCTCTCTTTCCTGGAAAGTTTGCGAACCTAAATATTTGAAAACATCGTTCTGACCGAACCAATCACCATCGACGCGTCCACAACCGACCAATGAGGCATAGAGTGAGTAGACAGAAATATAATTACATATTATAATGAGCATTAGAACCATTTATAATATTATAATGAACATTAGAACCATTTATATTATAATGAACATTAGAACAATTTATATGAAAATCAGGGTGAAAACAGGTGAATTGCTCCTTTAACCCATTTTGGGCGGGAACCCCTTTTGGTGTTTTAAGCATTATTTTAAACTTTAGGTGTTGAGAAATAGCATATCTACAAGCTCATAGCGCGGTACCGAGTGCCACTGATATAGAAACATAGGTATTTCAGAAAACTGTCGGGATTTAGAAGAATGTTTTGTCTGGCCTAAATGGCTTAAATATTACGATGCCACACAATGGCGTCGCTTGCCGGTAATCCCAGATCTACAATCTTAACAAAGCCTCTCCAGACAGAAGTATCAGTAGTTTCATGTTTATACGTCAGATTTCACGACCATAAATACGTTCACCCCAACATAATATTTATTCTAGCGAGAAGGAAACTAAAGTTACATTTTCTTTTTGGCAATAACTATAGCAGACCTAGTTCACAGCCCTGGGGGACCCCAGCGCTACAACTATAGCGGACCTAGTCCACAGCCCTGGGGGACCCCAGAGCTACAACTATAGCAGACCTAGTTCACAGCCGTGGGGGACCCCAGAGTTACAACTATAGCAGACCTAGTTCACAGCCCTGGGGGACCCCAGAGTTACAACTATAGCAGACCTAGTTCACAGCCCTGGGGGACCCCAGAGTTACAACTATAGCAGACCTAGTTCACAGCCCTGGGGGACCCCAGAGCTACAGAAAGCTGTATGTGTTTTATTTGGCGTCAACGTGTGCGTTCCAGCTCCAGGGTCAGGGTTCAGGTTCCGACGTACGTTCAGACCGCCATCCGCTTGACCTGCGGTTCAACGCCGAGACCCTCCGTGAGGCAACAAGACCCTCCGTGAGGCAACGAGACCCTCCGTGAGTCATCGAGGCACTGCGGAGCTCTGTGGAGTTGTGGCGAGCGTCGACCAGGTGGGGGCTGGGGTCAGAGGTCAACCCGGGTTCGTAGGCCAACCCGGGGTCGGAGGTCAACCCGTACCATGGCTGCTGTAGTCGAACACGCCCTTCTTGAAGAACGGGGAGAAGTCACAGATGGAGTGTTTGCTCAGGCCAGAATCTGAACCAGGACCCAGACCAGGACCAGAACACAGACCAGGACCCAGACCAGGACCAGGATCAGTACCCAGGCCCAGACCAGGAACCAGACCAGAACCAGAACCCAGACCGGGACCCAGGCCTGTTCCCGGGTCGCTGGCCACGTCGGACCGCAGCGGAGAAGCTCCTGATGACAGCATCACCTGGAAGAAGCTCCTGAGGTAACGCTGGTGGAGAGAGAACAGATTCAGAGAACAGATTAACCCATTCTGACCTGAGATCAGATTCATACGAGGTTTCCGCTGGACACACACTGGTCTGATGAACCCATTCTGACCTGAGATCAGATTCTAAAAATGTCAGTCGCTCTTCGATTTTTCAAAAATAGCAGACCTACAAGCTCATATCGCGCCACTCGGTGGCGCGATATGAGCTTGTAGATCTGCTATTTTTCAATAGCTAAAGCATAACATGGTGCCGACACCAAAATGGGTGCCCGGTCAGAATGGGTTAACACCCCGAGTGGCATAAACGGAGGTCTCTGTCCAATCGGATAGTAGCGCTCAGGACGGAGATTAATCACAGGACGGAACTTTATTGATCGCTCCACAGGCTGGGAGCGCCTGATATTTTCTGGTGGGATGTCATCCAAACATGTCCCCCCTCCCCCATTTTAGCGGATGAGATCTAAAATCTTAAAACGTGAATAACTCTTGATCTAAATCAATCTGTCCAATTCTTAGAAAAGGACTTTCTTGTTCTCATTAATAATGCCAGAGAAATATGCCTGCCTTGACAGGCGACTGTTTTTAAGAATCTCTAGGTGGATGGTGAGTTTGTTTTTTCTCCAAGCTCGCTCAGCTCTACGGCATTCTTGCTTCAGTGAGCGTGTATGCTCATTTATCCATGGTGTTACTCTGGTGTTATGTTTCTTTTTTGTTTTCAAAGGAGCCACTATGTCAAGAGCTGACTCTAGTTTAAGATTAAAAATTTGAACCATATCATTCACTGGGGGAGTATCGGGCAGGGGGGGGGGGGGGGGGGGGGGATGACGAGAGAACTCATCGGCTGCAGATGGTCTATTCAGTGATGTTTTTCTCTAGATCAGAGACAGTCATATTAAAACACAGCAAATAGTGGTCTGATAGCTCAGGCCTTTCAATAGTCCTTTCCACAGTGATGTTGAGACCTCTAGAAATCACCAGGTCCAGAGTGTGCCCATGTTTATGTGTAGGCCCAACATCATGTTGGATAAACTCAAAGGAGTGTGGGGCAAAAGGAAAAGGAGAAGGGGCCAAGTCCAGAGCCCTGGGGGACTCCGCTCACATGACAGTCTTACCTCCAGGTGGGAGCGTCGCTCGGCAACCATCCTCTCGTCTCTGTTCCCAAACAGCTTCTTAGGAGGAAACTCTAACGCTGCCAGCTGCGAGGGAACGCAACGCACACCCCTTTAATGACACACACCCCTTTAAATGATGCGCACCCCTTTAAATGATGTACACCCCTTTAAATGATGCACACCACTTTAAATGATGCACACCCCTTTAAATGATGCACACCTCTTTAAATGATGCACACCCCTTTAAATGATGCACACCCCTTTAAATGATTCACACCCTTTAATGCACACCACTTTAAATGATGCACACCTCTTTAAATGATGCACACCCCTTTAAATGATGCACACCCTTTAAGGCACACCCCTTTAAATGATGCACACCTCTTTAAATGATGCACACCCCTTTAAATGATGCACACCTCTTTAAATGATGCACATAATCTAAAGACCAACCTGAGGGTATTTACTCTTCATTAATAAAGTCATAATCTTAAGACCAACCTGATGGTATTTACTCTTCATTAATAAAGACCAACCTGATGGTATTTACTCTTCATTAATAAAGACCAACCTGATGGTATTTACTCTTCATTAATAAAGACCAACCTGATGGTATTTACTCTTCATTAATGAAGTCATAATCTAAAGACCAACCTGGGGGTTTTTACTCTTTATTAATAAAGTCATAATCTAAAGACCAACCTGAGGGCATTTACTCTTCATTAATAAAGACCAACCTGAGGGTATTTACTCTTCAGACTCTTGTGCATTTCTCTGAAGCGACTGTAACGCCTGAACACCGTCCATGTTTCATCCAGAACGCTGATCTGAGTAATATACAATACATCATATTTAGATTACATACAGTAATCTGAGTAATATGCAATACATCATATTTAGATTACATACAGCAATCTGAGTAATATTCAATAAGTCATATTTAGATTACATACAGTAATCTGAGTAATATTCAAAAAATCATATTTAGATTACATACAGTAATCTGAGTAATATACAATACATCATATTTAGATTACATACACGCACAGTAATCTGAATAATATACAATACATCACATTTAGATTACATACAGTAATCTGAGTAATATGAAATGCATTACATTTAGATTGCATACAGTAATCTGAGTAATATGAAATACATTACATTTAGATTACATACAGCAATCTGAGTAATATGAAATACATCAGATTTTGGGAATTGGAGTTTTCCTAAAGTGCTGGTCCTTGCCCTGACCTTTTGACCTTTGAACTCACCTTGACCTCAAACTCAAAGTGCTGGTCCTTGCCTTGACCTCTGAGGACGTAGCGAGGGATGCTGATTCTGACCACGTCACTTCCTGTCCCCACAGGTCCACTTCCTGTCCCCAGAGGGACGGATGCTAGATGCTGCTACAGAGACCAGGACAGACAGACAGACATGCAGACAGACAGACAGATACAAGCTTACATTCAATTAATCACCATTAATTAATCCCAATAATCCTGTTTTTAAACTGATTGAGAATGATTTGTTAGTATTCAGTCTTTATTGTCCTGTATTGTATGTTTAATATAAATTAATCGATTGATTGATTGTATTTATTAAAGTTTGCAGAACGGGTTAATTTCACATGAAAGCACAACTCAACACAGACTGTTACTGAGGACGGCTCACTGATAGAGCATTACACTGGTTTACAACACGGTCCACCATGTTCAATTCATCACAATGTTTAGAGACGTACAAATATGCACTTCTATATAAAAACAGGAAATTATGTAAGGAGGTAAAAGGGGGAAATAAACATATACAGTAAGGGGGAAAGTGGGTGGGGGGATACAGATTTTACGGGGGCCAGTTTCGAATTGCAGCGTCCCTTTGAGAGCGGTTTTGAAGGAGACAAGGGATTCACATGTCTTTTTCTTTTAATATATTTTTTATCCCACGATTTTGTAACCCATTTTTCACTCCTGTGTCAATCATCTAATGTGATCCTGGGCTCTACACACCCTCCACCAACCTAGTCCCCATATATGGGGGACAAGGGGAGAGCAACGGACTTGAACTCATGCTTCCTTCATGCCTGAGTGTCCAAGTTTCTCCTTTACACCTGACAGGGGGAGTTTCCCTGGTTAGACGTAGCGCGTGGAAGGAACACGTTATTCCAACCAGTTCCTTTCCCCTCCATCAGGCGCCCCGGCTGGCCAGGGGGAGGCAGTTTAGAGACCAGAATTACTGCATGTTTTTGTGAGGGTACCTACCCTAGGGGACACGGGAGAACATGCAAACTCCACACAGAAAGGCCCTTTCGCCAACCCCGCCTTCGGGTATGGGCACTGATGACGCGGAGGAGGAAACACACCGCCAGCACCCACAGCGCCCCGAGCAGGAATTCACATGTCTTAAGGACTGTTGGTAGGGCGTTCCACATTTTGGTGGCATAGGAGCGAAACAAATTTAGTCCCTTGTTTGTGCCAAATAATTAATATAAATGGTTTTGGTTTGTTAGTATTGACTGACGATCATGGACACAATATGTTAATATAAAATACAATCTTTATTAATTTATACTTGTTACATCATTGTTTTATTACATTTTATTTTTGGTTCATTTCAACATGTTCAACTCATCAAACAGTACTAATCTTAACACAACATTCTTTAATTAAACATATTAATGTTCATCATACTTCTTTGGTAATTATGTCACATTTTGTTAGAATAATAAATCACATTCATCGATACAACATCCACATTAAATCAATAAAGTGCAATTGTGCTTTTAGAGAATCAGTGTTAATTTTGACAACTAATTCTGATTTAGTCTCAGTCTTTTGAATAACTCGCCATTTTGTTTTAGTCCTATTTTAGTCATGTGTAATCATTTAGTCTAGTCTAGACAAAATATGAAAAACCTTAGTATTTTAGTGAACAAAATTAACACTGTAGAGAATAAACATTAAAAAACCCTTTCCCTTCCATTCAGAACCAATGTGACAAATTACAGTATCAAACACACAAAACCCAGAAACAGAGAAATGAGGCAGAAAAAGAGAAATGAGGCAGAAACAGAGAAATGAGGCAGAAACAGAGAAATGAGGCAGAAACAGAGAAATTAAGCAGAAACAGAGAAATGAGGCAGAAACAGAGAAATTAAGCAGAAACAGAGAAATGAGGCAGAAACAGAGAAATGAGGCAGAAACAGAGAAATGAGAAATGACGATATCGGCAGACATGTTTCTATATGTTGAAGCCACTTACTAAGTATCATCCAATGATAAGACCAGGCAACAATAACGACCCACGTAAAAATACAGTCATGTTTGGATTCCATGGAGTTCACCCAGAAACCACTCATGAGTATTTCACATCCTAAATATATGACCCAGAAACCACCCATGAGTATTTCACATCCTAAATAAATGACCCAGAAACCACCCATGAGTATTTCACATCCTAAATACATGACCTAGAAGCAAACACAAGCAAAATCATTTGGAATAAATTTGTTAGAATATACATAGAACAAACTAGGGCTGGGGAACGTGTAGGACTTATCGGTTCGATTCCTTACTCTGTAACTGTAAAAACCCCAGCTCTGACAGTGTGATAAACAAACATAAGAAAAACGGTTCCACAAACGGTTCCAAATGCGATGGAAATGATTCCCGGTTGTTCAATCTGTCTGGAAAAGAACCGGCTCAGAGTCCCACCTCTAAAGAACTGGCTCAGAGTCCCACCTCTAAAGAACCGGCTCAGAGTCCCACCTCTAAAGAACCGGCTCAGAGTCCCACCCCTAAAGAACCGGCTCAGAGTCCCACCTCTAAAGAACCGGCTCAGAGTCCCACCCCTAAAGAACCGGCTCAGAGTCCCACCTCTAAAGAACCGGCTCGGTGTCCCACCCCTAAAGAACCGGCTCAGAGTCCCACCTCTAAAGAACCGGCTCGGTGTCCCACCCCTAAAGAACTGGCTCGGAGTCCCACCCCTAAAGAACCTGCTGCGAGTCCCACCTCTAAAGAACCGGCTCGGTGTCCCACCCCTAAAGAACCGGCTCAGAGTCCCACCTCTAAAGAACCGGCTCGGTGTCCCACCCCTAAAGAACTGGCTCGGAGTCCCACCCCTAAAGAACCGGCTGCGAGTCCCACCTCTAAAGAACCGGCTCGGTGTCCCACCCCTAAAGAACCGGCTGCGAGTCCCACCCCTAAAGAACCGGCTGCGAGTCCCACCCCTAAAGAACCGGCTCGGAGTCCCACCCCTAAAGAACCGGCTGCGAGTCCCACCCCTAAAGAACCGGCTCAGAGTCCCACCCCTAAAGAACCGGCTCGGAGTCCCACCCCTAAAGAACCGGCTCGGAGTCCCACCCCTAAAGAACCGGCTCAGAGTCCCACCCCTAACAGAAACCACACCAACTATACAAGGACATTACAGCGAGCAGAGAACCAAAAGAAGATGATGATGACGATTATGGTTAAGGTCATTCTGAGACAAAATGGGGGAAAACAATCAGTCCCTGGGCTCTCGGACCAGGAGCTGCACCAGCAGCACAGCGTCCTCCGTGCAGCCGAAGGTCAGCCTCCAGACGTCTCCTCCTCTGCGCTCCGACAGCGAGGAGGACACGTCGGAGGCAGAACTTCTCCTGGAGGGACGGTTTCCTCCTCCTCCCCCGAACACCATGTCCAGCAGGAAGCAGCGCTCGCTCTGTCGGACCAGCAGGCAGCGGAGGTCGGCGCGCCGCCGTAGCTCCACCCCCTGGAACTGCGGCTGGGCGGGGACCAGGCTGGAGCCGCGGGGAGCGGGGTGGAACACGCCCGTCTCCGACAGCAGAGCCACGTGGGTGTCGGTGAGGAGGAGCTGGCGCACGGCGCTGTGGTTCTCCTCCTCCTCCTCCTCCTCCTGGGCGCCGCCGGTGAGGTTACCCACATTCTCCACCGCCACGCTGGTGTAGAGCAGAGGACGCACGTTGGCCAGGGACGGCCTGCCCCCCCACGGCGCCCCCTGGAGGTCGTCCATGTTCCCGTGGACGATGTACAGCAGGTCGGCCAGGACCCTCCGGAACCGCGAGGTGAGCCGAGCGCCGCCCGGAAGCTCCAGGTCCGGGATGTCGGTGGTCCAGTCCAGAGACAGGCTCATCAGGTCCCCGTGGAGCAACGGGTGGCTCCCGGTCCCACTGGGACCTGTGTCCCGGTCAGGAGTCTTCACTGAGTCCTGGTCTGGAACCAGGGTCTTCACCAACTCCCGGTGAGGAGTCTTCACTAAGTCCCGTTCAGGAGTCTTCACTAAGTCCCGTTCAGGAGTCTTCACTAAGTCCCGGTCAGGAGTCTTCACTAAGTCCCGGTCAGGAGTCTTCACTAAGTCCTGGTCTGGATCCAGAGTCTTCACTAAGTCCCGGTCTGGATCCAGAGTCTTCACTAAGTCCCGGTCTGGATCCAGAGTCTTCACTAAGTCCCGGTCTGGATCCAGAGTATTCAGTAAGTCCCGGTCTGGATCCAGGGCCTTCAGTAAGGATCCACACAGTTCCTGGGTGAGCTCCTTGCTGTGGGTGAACACGGCCAGGATGTTGTGGTCGTTGCGTCCGATGAGGCGGACGTGCTGTCCCGCCAGGCTCACCTGGACTTCCTGGATGTTGGAGAGGCAGAAATGGTGGAAAACTAACAGGTTTTCCCTCCTTCTGACAGAGTCCGTCGCAGCACAGATCGCGTACAAGTCCTTCTCCAGCAGGACCAGACAGGCGGGCCGAGCCGCGGGCCGCTGGCAGTTCGCCACTCGGAGCCGGTAGATCCTCGCCGTCTGGTCGGACTGCATCTGAGGCAGCAGCGTCTGCAGCAGCCGGAGCAGCTCTGGGGGCGGGGCTGACAGCGCTCCGGGGAACGCCACCAGACGCTGAGTGAAGATGTGGGCGTCGCCGTGTCTGTACGATGACACGGAGCCCGCGGGCCAATCAGAGGACGAAGCGGAGCCCGCGGGCCAATCAGGGGCGTCGGCAGAGTCCCGGGACCGATCAGAGCTGTAGAGACGGTCCCGGGACAGATCGGAGCCGTAGAGACGGTCCCGGGACAGATCGGAGCCGTAGAGACGGTCCCGGGACAGATCGGAGCTGTAGAGACGGTCCCGGGACAGATCGGAGCTGAAGAGGCGGCCCCGGGACAGATCGGAGCTGAAGAGACGGTCCCGGGACAGATCGACCAGCTCCACTCTCTCCTCTTCCACGGTAGCGCCCGGCAGCGGTCGTAGCGTCGGTTGAGCTGTGACCGCGGGGAAATCTCTCGCCATCGACGTCAGGTACCGAGACAGGATAACCTTCATCTCGCCTACTCCTCCCACTTTCCGCATGACGTCGTCGCGGGTGTTTTCCAGACACATGCTGGCATCCTTGTACGCTTCGGACAGCTTCCCGGACATGTAACCCAGGACGTAGCTCTGGCTGCACTCCAGGTGTTTCCTGAGCACGCTGGTCACCGCGCTGACGCGCCGCTGCTCTTTCTGTTGACCCTGCGGTTCTTCCTCAGCGGTTCGTTCGAGATGTCGACCCTGTGGTGCTTCGGCTGAGGTTTGGTCGAGAGCGTGACCTTCGGCTGAGCTCTGAGACGGCGAGCTTGGACCGTCGGAGACATTCGGCCGTTTCGTGATCCCAGAGTCGCTTTGGCGTTTCTCGGCGGAGCGTTGACAGGAGACCTTCAACAGGAGCCTCTTCTCGTCGTCCGTGGAGAGGCACTCCGCGTCGTCACCGCGACCGGGGACCGCCGAACATCTTTCCCCGCCGGTGACGTTCACGTGGAGACGGGCGCGGTGCTTGGTGACAACGGAGGAGGAAGATGAAACGCACGAATCTCGGCGTCCAGGAGGAAGTCCTAGCTTCCACCGCCCGGCCGTCTCGCCGTCTCTGCAAATCGACGCTTCGTTGTCAAACGAGGCGTACAGCGTTGTTTCCGATTGGTCTAATGGTCCATGTATCTCCAGACCATCTGAACAGTGGTCTAATGGTCCATGTGTCTCCAGTAGATCATCTGAACAGTGGTCTAATGGTCCATGTGTCTCCAGATCATCTGAACAGTGGTCTAATGGTCCATGTGTCTCCAGTAGATCATCTGAACAGTGGTCTAATGGTCCATGTGTCTTAATTTGGTCCCTCTCGAGTTCCTCTGAAGCCGTCCTGTGGCGGTCATCATCATCGTAGTTGTTCGTCTCGGCGGTGGGCGACGCCCACAACGAGCCGGCCTCTCTCTGTGTGCACAAAGGAAGGGGGCGGAGCAACGCGTGACTACAGAGATGAAGAGGAGACGGTCCGTAGTGATCCACCCAATCAGAACCGTGCTGGTCCTTCCGTCACCAGGTGCAGGAAATCAATGATTGGTCGTTTTTAAATCAAGAACCGACACAAAGATTCAAAACATGCAAATTATTAGTGTCCCGACGATAAAACAGCAATCGCGCCATTTCCCAAACTTTTGGACATAAACGAGCAGGCATGCAGCGCTGAGAAACAATGTTTAGTGTTTGTTTAAAACATTAAACCCTAAATAGGTTCCTCAGGGCTCTGTGTTAATACATTTAAACCCTAGGTGTTCCTCAGGGCTCTGTGCTCCTTCCTTACGTCTACACTGAGGGCTGTGCCCTTCCCCTCATCCCTAAACCTCTTTGCATATTTCTACCAGTTTGAAACACATTTTTTTTAATTGTTGCAACTAGCCCATCTACATCGACACGTTGTGAGCTTGTATATCGGCTATTTAAACAATTCAAACGTATTATCTTTTATATAGAAAAAAATGCAAAACACTTTAGGAATAAGGGGAAAGACACCGGTGGAAATAGGGCCATGAATCTCTTCGCCGATGACAGCCGATCTACAAGCTCACAATGTGCTGCGCCGTGTGACACACTGTGAGCTTGTAGATCTACAAGCTCACAATGCGTCACAGCTTGTAGATCACATGTAGATCTTAATGTCTGTCTGTCTGTCTGTCTGTCTGTCTGGGGTACGAACAGCTGCAATACCACTGGGTGACCTAAAGTGGCGCTGTTGAACAGCCTTAATTAAAGGGCCATTCGTTCACACTGAGCACTAGAACTATAAGTGCAGCCAGCCAGCGGTGTCGTTGAGCAGCCTGCACTGCTCACTTCACACAGGTGTGATTTTAAAACTATGTATGTTTGATAGTTGCTCAGTGTGAGCAGGCCTTTGATTGACACTTCTAAATTACATCTCAGATGTGTTTAGGACACGAGGTTAGTAATGTACTGGTTATTATAGTCTTGTGTTTAGGACAAGAGGTTAGTAATGTACTGGTTATTATAGTCTTGCACATTCCTCCATTTATAATTAATTATATCTGTTTGAAATCGGCACACAAGTTGTTACGTTTGCGGGCATGATGTATGTGCATTCATGCATTTGCACACAAAAAGGCTGATTTCTCACATTCAAACTGGCAACCCTGAACGTTCCAAAGTGTGTGAGTTCAGACATAGATAAATCATATTATGAATAATCATATGACTAGTTTCCAGCGGGTTAATCTTCAGGGTCACAGTGGGGTAAAGTGGGCAGTCAGATTAATCTTAAGGGTTAAGTGGGGTAAAGTGGGCGGTCAGATTAATTTTAAGGGTTAAGTGGGGTAAAGTGGGCGGTCAGATTAATCTTAAGGGTTAAGTGGGGCAAAGTGGGCGGTCAGATTAATTTTAAGGGTTAAGTGGGGTAAAGTGGGCGGTCAGATTAATCTTAAGGGTTAAGTGGGGCAAAGTGGGCGGTCAGATTAATTTTAAGAGTTAAGTGCAAATCGGTGCAAAACAAACTCACCTCATATTTGAGTTTCCGTGAATTGGTGTGGCTCTGCAGGGCTTTGTCATCATCCTGAAATCAATCCAATGTGATGTGAATAGTGGCTTCCACATTACATAAAAAACAAACTGTATGCAGTAATTAGCAGTAATTAAGACATCAGTAAGACGAAGGTTTACCTCGTCTGTTAGCCTGACAGAGCTACAGTATAATAATAATAATACTAATAATAATACTAATAATAACTTACCTCGTCTGTTAGCCTGACAGAGCTGCAGTCGCTAACGTCCTCTTCCTCCTGAGATGAAGAGAATACATGAGTCACTTTTGCCCTCCAAGTCTATGGACTTTTAATGTTTGTTTAGAGCACTTTTAACAAACATTACCACGCACCGCTCACTCCACATGAGTGATTTTTATTTGTTTATTTGTTTTTTAATATATATTTATATATATTTTAAGCCTGTAACCAAACAATCCGGGCTTCTGGTGAATCATGAACAGAGAACATTACATTCTGTGTCATAACACATTTAATTATTTAATAAATAGCCTTTTCGTATATTTTAGTTTTATAATATGTTTTTGGGGCGGCGCCAGCCCCTCCACCGTCACATGGCAGCCAAGTCTATGGACTTTTAATGTCTGGTTAGAGCACATACATGTGTGATCTTTGACCTTTGACCGAGGTTGGCCTCAGAATATCCTCCACTAACAAGAACTGCACTAAAGTACTGCTTCCCAAACTGGGGACCGGGGACCCCTAGGGGTCCTTGAGGGAGTTCCAGGGGGTCCGGGGACCCCCAGGGGTCCTTGAGGGAGTTCCAGGGGGTCCCAAGCTAAATGATAGTTAGGAACCAAAATGGAACCAAATGGACCCGTTAGGGTTGTTCACCGTCAGAGTTGCATTAACTTTGACTTTGCAATATAAATTGGGGGTCCCAGATATAGAAATGCCATTAAATAGGAGACCGTAGCATAATTCAGGTCAAACCGGGTTCCCTTCAAATTAAAATGGTTGAAAATCACTGCTAGAGCCTCAACAATCTTCTCTTATGGGGGAGTCCTTGGGATATATGTTCAAATGGGGGTCCACAGGCTGATGAGTGTGATGGGGGTTCTTGACATGATAAGGTTTGGGAACCACTGCTATACGCTCTAGTTGATGTGCTCTCAGGGGGGGGGAGATTTGGCCAAATCCATCCCAGAATGCACTCTGTTCCTACCCGGAAGGAGGAGTGAAATCGCCTCATGCACTTTTGAGCAACTTAATGCAAGTGGATGGGAGGAGAAATCCACCTTAATGCAAGTGGATGGAGGAGAAATCCACCTTAATGCAAGTGGATGGGAGGAGAAATCCACCTTAATGCAAGTGGATGGAGGAGAAATCCACCTTAATGCAAGTGGATGGAGGAGAAATCCAACAATTCTCACCCTGATAAGACTCAGACGACAGAGACAGGGTGTAATTCTCACCCTGATGGACTCAGACGACAGACAGGGTGTAAACAGGGTGTAATTCTCACCCTGATGGACTCAAGAGGACAGACAGGGTGTAAACAGGGTGTGAACAGGGTGTAATAATTCTCACCCTGATGGACTCAGAGGACAGCGACAGCTCCATGTTGTCCTCATTCAGTAAGTTCAACCTCCTCAGCCTCCTCTGGACCTCTTCCTCAATGTACGCATTGATCCTGGAATATAAACATAAATATATCATCACATCATCTACTGTATATATACATATATGTTATAATCTATAAATAAAACCTCTACACTGTTAACACATCAGTACACACGTCAACAGGTTTATATGGACTAGGTTAGATGGTATCAACACGTTTATATGGACTCGTACCTGTCATCAACGTTATGGTCAATAAAAATAATGATAATAATAAGGGTATTAATAATAATAATAATAATAAAAACCTGTCATCTCCGTCATGTAAAGTCCTGCTCTGACCTTCGACCTCACTGAGGCTCTGACGGAGTTGACGAAGCTCATGCTCCACCCTGCACAAACGCACACACACACACACACATGCACGCAAGCATGCACAGTACAGTGTCAGAGCTACAAGAGGTCGTTAGCTCGTTAGACATTTTTATTTTTGTGTGCGTTTTCACATGTCAGCTAACAGCGCACCCTGGGCAAGACCTACGCTGAAAAGACTATCAGGGGAAGTTGCGGGATTTTAGCGGAAGTATTGCCCAAGGAAATGACGTTGATGCTTTACAAATCAGTTTACATTCTCCGCGAATGAAACAAGTGTTGTGATTGGTCGGGAAAATATCGTATCCAGGGGAAATACATCTGACGGATGTTCCGGAGGATACATCCGCCGATAGCTTCTCTGCCTTAGGTTGTGACCAGGCTTTTCTTTTTGCTGATAAGTAAGCCTGGGACCGAGGCTACTAACAGCGCCATCTTCAACAATCTTAACTCGCTGAAATCACGACAGATTTACAAATGGTTTGGTGTATATGGCCAGCAGCGCGGGGGCGAGTCGGCTAGCCTTTCTATGTGTCTATGGTGTTTGGGGTATTATGTATTACGTAATGTGGTCACCTGTCCTGCTCCATAGGGGGCGCTGCGGGCCCCCTGGGGCCCTCCAGGGACGACGGGGTCCTCATAGGGGCCGCTGCGGGCCCCCTGGGGGCCTCCTGGGTCCTCATAGGGGCCGCTGCGGGGCCCCTGGGGCCCTCCAGGAACGAGGTACCCCTCCTCAGAGCAGAGTGCCTCCTCTCCAGACGCTCCACAGCCTGCTCCATGGCGGCACGCTGCGCCTCCCCGCGCGACGCCAGGATCTCCTTCTCCTTGCTTCGAACCTTCTCCTCCTGACGCGCCACGTTGGCCGTGAACTGGTAGCTGTCCTGCAGCTGCTGCAGCGTCCTGCAGGGGGCGACGTCGTAAACAAACTCCATTTGAGTTAATTAACACTTTATCTGCCCGCGCCGGGTGGTGTTCAGAAGCAGTGTTGTTTTTGGACAGCAGAATTTGATTTTAGTTTTAGTCATTTAGTCACCTGGAATGTTTTAGTGCTTCGACTAAATATCATAAGATTTTAGTTGACTAAATCTACAGTTGATTTAGTCGACTAAAATGTCGTAATGACTGTTTTTACACTTGCTGAACATAGCCGATCTACAAGCCCACAACGCGTTGCGAGCGGAAGTTGAGAGCGGACCTCAAATTTGAGGTCCGGGGCTGACCCACATTACGCATCATGTCATGAACGTCCGACCACCTCCATGAAAGTGCTGCAGTTCCGCTTTTGGCCAGTAGGTAGCGGCAGCATCAACGCTGGATAAGCCTTCTGGGGGCTTGATTGCAATGTTTAATTTCCGTTTGTCTTTTAGGCTTTGTGATCGCAAATTGAAATTAAATATACAAAGAAATAACTGACACATTTACTTATTTTTACTTTCCAAAAAATGAAAGTAAAAATAAAATAGATCTACAAGCTTACAACACGTCACGTATCATGGACATTTTTCAACGTGGAAACCACCGACAATTATGCAAAGAATCGCTAATAATCGCTAATAATCTCAAATAATTGCGAACAGTAGATTATGCAACAATGGTGACAGGCCTTCCAACCTGCGGGAGGCACTGTGGAGCCGCAGCCTCTCCTCCGTCTCCTCCAGCTCCTTCTCCACGGCGTACAGCGTGGCGTCCAGAGTGTTGCCTGAAGGCACGTCGTCGCCACCTGTAGGAAGGTCGTCGCCACTGCGCCGTCGCTCCACAAGATCCACAGTTCTGTGGTGGAAACATTTACTCACATGTTTTACTAGTTAAACCACTTAGAACCGAAGACGATTCTATGAATGCCTTCTAAACCAGACTGCAGTGCTACAACTGCAGTGCTACAACTACAGCTACAGCTGCTACAGCTACAGCTGCTACCGCTACAACTGCTACTGCTGCTACTGCTACAGCTACTGCTACTGCTGCTACAGCTACAACTGCTACTGCTGCTAATGCTACAGCTGCTACTGCTGCTACAGCTGCTACTGCTACTACTACTGCTGCTGCTACCTTACTGCTGCTACGCTAATATGGCATCTTCCTCGGATTCAGGTTCTTGGAAACGCCCCCCAGCCACTGCGTTAGTTTTACTGAGGTTAGGTTTAGGTATAGTTTACTGAGGTTAGGTTTAGGTATAGTTTTACTGAGGTTAAGGTTAGGGTTAGGTTTAGGTGTAGGCTGTCAATCACAGCGACTGGCAAGTCATTTGGCTAGGGGGCGTTTCCAAGAACCCGAATCCGAGGAAGATACCATATTAGCTGCTGCTACAGCTACAGCTATTGCTATTGCTACTGCTGCTACAGCTACAGCTGCTACTGCTCTACTAACTTAAACACACTGTACGGTTACTGACCTGTGTGTGTCCTCCAGTGTCCTGTCGCTCAGCGAGGACGGCTGTCTGTCCTTCTGCGTCAGCCTGCGCTCTGCCTGTCTCACCTCCTCCTCGTTCTCCTGCTGCCCACGGGCGAGCAAGAGCAGTGCAGTGCGCTCCGACGCCACCTCCCTCTCCAGACGCCGCGCTGCCTGAGACAGCGCCTCCTCCTGGAGACACGAGGCGAGGCAGGGCGATTATTTGGGCTTGCACTAATCCATGTTTACCGTCTGGTTTAGCATAATGCTAAAATATTTATTAAAATACAAAATAAATCTGGTGTTTTTGGGGGTGAAAACAAGCCACATTCAACTGTCATATAATAATAAGAATAAACTACAGAATGGATTATCGCGGCCACACAGTTGTGGGGAGAACATGTGAGGGTAACTGGAGAGGGAGAACATGCAAACTCCACACAGAAAGGCCGTTTCGCCAACGCTGCCTCCGGTATGGGCGCCCAAAGCGTCCCCAGCGGGAATCGAACCCAGGACCTTCTAGCTGTGAGGAGACAGGCTCACATTGATGTGTTTTCCTCTGAATTGAGGCTCACATTGAGGTGTTTTAATCTGAATTGAGGCTCACATTGATGTGTTTTCCTCTGAATTGAGGCTCACATTGAGGTGTTTTAATCTGAATTGAGGCTCACATTGAGGTGTTTTAATCTGAATTGAGGCTCACATTGAGGTGTTTTAATCTGAATTGAGGCTCACATTGAGGTGTTTTAATCTGAATTGAGGCTCACATTAAGGTGTTTTAATCTGAATTGAGGCTCACATTGAGGTGTTTTAATCTGAATTGAGGTTCACATTGAGGTGTTTGAACAGAAGGTTGATGTTAGCGGTCCATTGACTAAATCGTCACCGACTAAATGAGTCGACCGTGACGGAGACAGACCTGCAGTACCAGCTCCTGCCTCTGGGTGCTGCTACAGTGAAGGAGACAGACCTGCAGTACCAGCTCCTGCCTCTGGGTGCTCTTGAAGAGAGTGTAGCGGGCCTGTGCATCGTGTTGTGGCGCCCCCTGGTGGTGATCCTCCTCCTGCTCCTTGGCACGGAGCAGCTGCTCCCGTATCTCCTGCAGCGCGCGGCGCTCCTGCTCCAGACACGTGGCCTCCTCGCGTGTCAGGAGCTCCTCGGCCACCAGGTGGCGCTCTCTCAGCGCCTCCTCCAGGCGGCCCACCAGACCCACCTGGAAGAGAAGAACTTAAAGGATAAGTTCACCCAAAATAATATATATATATATTACACCCCCCATGAAGCCTGGAATTCATGGAGAATCTTTTTTGTCACATTTGCATGTCACAATTAATTAATTTGTACTGCACTGTACTGTACTGTACTGTACTGTACTGTACTGGCACACCCGAAAGCATCATATATACAGTTAATATGTGCGTGTGTGTTTGTGTGTGCGTTAGGTTGCGCACAGCTGGTGAAAAACAACCATGCTGTTTTCGTGCTCATACCCACACACACACAACTCCGTAAGGCAGGGGTGGGCAACTTTGACGATGGAGAGGGCCACTATATTTCCACACTCACTCCCTAGGGCCATATATTACTGTCGTAGCAAAAATAGCCGATCTACAAGCTGCGACACGTTTTGAGCTTGTAGATCGGCTATTTTTGCTATATTCGAATTGGAATCCTGAAAATTTACATTTTTATGTAATTTCAAATGCCTTTAATTATATGTGTGTTGAGCATTGAGCTACTAATTTAGACTGAAGTAAGTAAAGCAGGTCATGTTTGCATGTTGTGGAATTGTAAAAAGCTGGAACCAATATTCAGTATTCTGATATTAACCTGAGGGCCACATTAAGTGAAGGTGGGGGCCGCATGTGGCCCCCGGGCCGCCAGTTGCCCACCCCTGCCGTAAGGGATAAAGTCTACCTGCTCCTTCTCCTGCTCATCCAGCCTCCTCCTCTCGGCCTCCAGGCGCTCCTCCTGCTCCTCGCTCTCCTTCCTCAGTCTCTGCAGCTCCTTGTAGATCTGCTCCTCCTCCTGGTGAGTAGATCTGTAGATCTGATCCTCCTCCTGGTGAGTAGATCTGTAGATCTGAGCCTCATCCTGGTGACTAGATCTGTAGATCTGATCCTCCTCCTGACGATGGAACAATCATTAGATCTCCTCATCCACCTGATTACAACAATCATCATAATAATAGTTACAGCCATCAGCCATCTAAAAAAGTAGTTTTCTATTGGATTCTGGCAACACCACCGGGTTTAGCCTCCAGATGGCGCCATGCAATGGGTTAAACACTGCCTTGACGTGATTTCAAAAGAAAAGCCTGGGCACTGAGGCTACATCAAAATAAAAGCCTGGTATACCGAGGCTACGTCAAAATAAAAGCATGGGTACCGAGGCTACGTCAAAATAAAAGCATGGGTACCAAGGCTAAGTCACAATAAAAGTATGGTATACCGAAGCTACGTCAAAATAAAAGCATGGCTACAGAGGCTAAGTCACAATAAAAGCTTGGGTACCGATGCTAAGCCACAATAAAAGTCTGGTATACAGAGGCTACATCACAATAAAAGCCTGGGTACCGATGCTACATCACAATAAAAGCCTGGGTACCGATGCTACATCACAATAAAAGCCTGGGTACCGATGCTACATCACAATAAAAGCCTGGGTACCGATGCTACATCACAATAAAAGCCTGAGTACCGATGCTACATCAGAATAAAAGCCTGGGTACCGATGCTACATCAGAATAAAAGCCTGGGTACCGATGCTACATCAGAATAAAAGCCTGGGTACCGATGCTACATCACAATAAAAGCCTGGGTACCGATGCTACATCACAATAAAAGCATGGTACCAATAATACATCACAATAAAATCCTGGGTAGCGAGGCTACATCACAATAAAAGCCTGGGTACTGATGCTACATCACAATAAAAGCCTGGGTACCGATGCTACATCACAATAAAAGCCTGGGTACCGATGCTACATCACAATAAAAGCATGGGTACCGATGCTACATCACAATAAAAGCATGGGTACCGATGCTGCATCAGAATAAAAGCCTGGGTACCGAGGCTAAGCCACAATAAAAGCCTGGGTACCGATGCTACATCACAATAAAAGGTACCACAATAAAAGGTACCGAGGCTAAGCCACAATAAAAGTCTGGTATACCGAGGCTACGTCAAAATGAAAGCATGGGTACCGAGGCTAAGTCAAAATAAAAGCCTGGGTACCGATGCTAAGCCACAATGAAAGTGTTGTATACAGAGGCTACATCACAATAAAAGCCTGGGTACCGATGCTACATCACAATAAAAGCCTGGGCACCGATGCTACATCAAAATAAAAGCCTAGGCACCGATGCTACATCAAAATAAAAGCCTGGGCACCGATGCTACATCAAAATAAAAGCCTAGGCACCGATGCTACATCAAAATAAAATCCTGGGTACCGATGCTACATCACAATAAAAGCCTAGGTATCGATGCTACATCACAATAAAAGCCTGGGCACCGATGCTAAGCGCTACCTTGTGGCGCTGCCTGCGGCGCTCCTGTACCTCCTGCTGTCGCTCCTGCTCGAAGCGCTCCTTCTGCGCCAGCAGGTCGCGCAGCCGCAGCTCCATGTCCTGGCTGCGCATGCGCAGGCTCTCCTCCTGACGCAGCACGCGCTGACGCACCTCCTCCGACTCGCGCCGCTGCACCTCCACCTCCCTCTGGAGGCGCTGTAGCTCCTCCTTCTCGCTCTGCTGCTTGAGCTCCATCTGTTTCACCATCCTCCTGTTGATTAGGGTTATTGACCAATGAGTGCAGGTTTATTAACCCATTTAGGCCTGACGTCATTTCTTTCTGAAATACCTCATGTTTCTATATCAGTGGTGCTCAATATTTCATGTCAAGGACCCCAAAAATTTGGGGTATTTTGGGGTAATTGGCCGCCGACCCACATCTGAAAATATGTTGTTCCAGGGACCCCCCCCCCCCCAGAAGCAAAGATTTTAGTTAAAAACGTTTGCTCTGAAAGGATATATATTAAAAGATTTGCACTACATTTTCACGATTTAAAAAAAATAGAAGACCTACTATAACTATATAGACAGTACTACTACATATTATACTAATACTAATAGTAATACTACTACATATAAACTGAGATCTGCTATTTTTCAATAGCTAGCCTAAATTATAACATAATCAGATTCTAAAAATGTCTTCTACATCCCGACAGCTTTCTGAAAAAGCTATGTTTCTATGTCAGTCGTTCGATTTTTCAAAAATAGCAGACCTACAAGCTCGTAGAGCGCCACTCGGTGGCGCGCTATGAGCTTGTAGATCTGCTATTTTTCAATAGCTAAATTATAACAATGTTTAAAACACTAAAAGGGGTTCCCGCCTAAAATGGGTTAATATTAGTGCCACTAATATTATTAAACACTATAGTTATTGTCACACTTTATTATTATTATTATTATTATTCCCGTTGTTGGTTACGTAACCATTCTATGTTTTACAATCGTTTATAGCGACATGAATTCCCTTGCAGGGGCAGAATAGAATATTATTTTATTATTAATATTATACCGTATAATTATTACGTTTGTGTGCCCAAGACGTCCACAGACGACCTGGGAAATTCCTGCTATGCCCAAGACGTCTGTGGATAATTAAAGAAAAACAAAAAAAATGCTTTTTATATCAAAACACATGAATGTATAAAGTGGTTGTACCTTTTCTGCTCCAGTTTATCCAGCTCTTCTCTCTGCTGTCTCTCAAACTCCAACCTGAGGTTCAAACACAGACCGCTCACAGTCAGCTCATTAATGCACGCACACACACGCACACATGTGCACACATACGCACACAACACACATGCGTGCATGCACACATGCACGCGCACGCACACACACACAGTCTAAGTAACATACTATACTAATAAGTGTTGTGGCACTGGACAGTGAGACAGGCACTGGACAGTGAGACACTGACTGGACAGTGAGACAGGCACTGGACAGTGAGACACTGACTGGACAGTGAGACAGGCACTGGACAGTGAGACAGGCACTGGACAGTGAGACAGGCACTGGACAGTGAGACAGGCACTGCAATGAGACAGGCACTGGACAGTGAGACAGGCACTGCACAGTGAGGCAGGCACTGCACACTGAGACAGGCACTGCAGTGAGACAGGCACTGCAGTGAGACAGGCACTGCAGTGAGACAGGCACTGGACAGTGAGACAGGCACTGTGCAGTGAGACAGGCACTGATTGACTAGTGGACAGACGGATGGGACATGTTGTGGGGGCGGGGCTACCTCAGGCAGGCGGGGCCTCTGTCAGAGAAGAGACTGTCAGAGAGACATGGAGACAGACAGGAAGAGTTAGCCCGCCAGAACCGTAGAAAACCGTGTTAAATCAAGAGTCTATAGCCTGCCAGACACGTTGCTACACGTTATCCAGGGGTTTATATTCTTTAATCCATGTTTTGATCCCATCGTATCGTTAGCCACCGTTCGTTAGCACAACAGTCCAAGTGGGACACCTAGTGGCTGCGGCTATTTTGAAGCATCCACTTGCATTCAATGCTCCGCGTTCAAAGGCCTCCATCTCCAAATCGGCGCAATGAATGTCGTTTCTGGTGAAAACAACGGCCGACAGCAGGCGCTGTGATGCTCGCGGTCGGGTTTTTCCACCACCGAGCGAGAGAACAACAACCGGTCAAGACACCACACACAGCATGGTGTCATTGTAACATCCGGTTACGGATATCTGGCTCTTCAAAATAAGTGTTACGCACGATAAAACCTTGGCAATGATAAAACCTTGGCAATGATAAAACCTTGGCAATGATAAAACCTTGGCAATGATAAAACCTTGGCAGTGATAAAACCATGGCAGTGATAAAACCATGGCAGTGATAAAACCTTGGCAGTGATAAAACCATGGCAGAGATAAAACCTTGGCAGTGATAAAACCTTGGCAGTGATAAAACCATGGCAGTGATAAAACCTTGGCAGTGATAAAACCATGGCAGTGATAACACCTTGGCAATGATAAAACCTTAGCAGTGATAAAACCATGGCAGTGATAAAACCTTGGCAGTGCACGATTTTTAATGGTGGCAGCAAGATGGTTTTAACAGGTTTCACAATAAAGGCGCAACCTTGGCAGTGATAAAACCATGGCAGTGATAAAACCATGGCAGTGATAAAACCTTGGCAGTGATAAAACCATGGCAGTGATAAAACCTTGGCAGTGATAAAACCTTGGCAGTGATAAAACCATGGCAGTGATAAAACCTTGGCAGTGATAAAACCATGGCAGTGATAACACCTTGGCAATGATAAAACCTTAGCAGTGATAAAACCATGGCAGTGATAAAACCTTGGCAGTGCACGATTTTTAATGGTGGCAGCAAGATGGTTTTAACAGGTTTCACAATAAAGGCGCTGGAGTGCCAAACAGATGAGGCAGATTTTACTCTGAAAATACGCGCCTTCCAATATAGCCGATCTACAAGCTCACAGCTTGTACATCGGCTATTTTCAGCAAGTGTAAAACCAGCCATTGCGACGGCATCAAGGCCCGTCAAAATACATTTTAGTCGACTAAATCAACTGTAGATTCAGTGGACTAAAACCTTATGACATTTAGTCGACTAAAACTAGACTAAACACTAAAACATTCCAGGTGACTAAAATGTGACTAAAACTAAATGAAAACGTTTCAAGAGTAAAAGACTAAAAAAACAACAGGATTCAGACTCAGATCCATCTGCTCAGAGGATAGTGATTATTATTTAAGTTAAGTTTTGCCATAACCATTTATTTTCCCATAAATCAGGTAGCTTTAAGGTACGGCCATGACAGCAATGGTAGGAAATATATAATATTTGGATATTTGGATATTCGGTATTCGGTTTCCTATTTTCGATATACGGTTTCGGCCAAGAATTTCCATTTTGGTGCATCCCTAAATGTAAAAGACAGACTTATAGCTCGTTACGTAGACAGCCCTTGCATGTTATGTAGTCATAGCACTTTATAGTAAGCATGTATATTGTATAATATAGTATAGTTAGTATGTATAGTTGACATAGATACTCCACTGTTATGTTCTTAGTTTATACATGATTCATGATAACCACTTTTGATATATGTGATGTATGCCATGCTTTTTATTTTTCCTTAAATGTATGCCATGCTTTTGTTTTTGCTTAAATGTAAGTCGCTCTGGATCAAGAGCGTCTGCTAAATGCCTAAATTGTAAATTGTTAATTGTAATGCTTTATTGTTTCGTCCGCTCACAGTTAACAGTTGTTTTGTATCGAGTTGTGCTCGAAATGTACTGTAATCCTGCAAACTGTTAATAAATCAAACAAACAATCTTCATCCTACATATTTTGTTTACATTCTAGACTTGCAAGTAGCGCTCGTTGACCGCGTTTGTTTGGTTGCACATGCACCCGCACACACACGCACACACGCACACACCCACACACGCACACACACTGGGTGAACTCACCCAGGGTTGTAGAGCATGACGGTGGAGAGGTTCTCACAGGACTGGGACAGGTCAGACATGGACAGGCTGAAGGTGGACAACAGACCGCTCTGGAGAACAACATCAATAATAAGGACAGGTCAGACATGGACAGGCTGAAGGTGGACAACAGACCGCTCTGGAGAACAAGATCAATAACAATAATCACAATACATCCATCCATCCATCTTCAACCGCTTATCCATAGTCAGGTCGCGGGGGCAACAGCTCCACCAGAGAGCTCCAGACTTCCATCTCCAGAGAAACATTAGTGACTTCCTCCTGGGGGATCCCGAGACGTTCCAAGGCCAGTGAGTCGATGTGTTTCCTCTCCATCTGCGCCTTGGTCTGCCCCGGGGTCTCCTCCCAGTGGGACGTGCGTCGAGGACCTCTCTAGGGAGACGCCCGAGAGGCATCCTAACCAGATGCCCCGAACCACCTAAGCTGGCTCCTTTCCAGGATACAATACAAGCTCTACAAAATATGTGACGTGAATAAATGTGACCAAATTTGACTGAGGTTGACTGGATATTTTTTTTATTCTCGTTTTTTCATGCCATATGAAAGCAGGGAATCATAGCTTCAAATTGACATATTGGTTGCTCAGTTGAGCAGATATGGCTTAGACTTAGAGAGTAATGTCTCAGCGAGTTGAGAAAACAGGCTTGATAGGTTCACTTATGTGGACTCTAATATATTTCATATGTACATGTCGATTTCAGCTCTGACACTTATTTCAGACATGCTCTAGTATGTGAAGAGTCTGCCTGTGATATTAACTCATTAAATAGTAATGGTGAAAAGCTGGAATTTGCGCGATGGCAGCTCTCAGTCAAATCTGGTCACAAATAATTGCATTTGTGATAAATATAGTTGCAAGCAGGGGCCATTGAACTGTCATAAGGGTCTATAGAAGTAGTACCTTGCGTTTCTCCCTCAGTCTGGCTGCCTCTTTAGGATGGTTGAAACGAAACATGTTGGTACGACCCAACAGGATGACGGCTCCTGAATTAGAGAAACACATAAACACATTGGTAGGACCCAACAGGATGACTACATTATATAAACATGTTGGTCCCCACCCCTCTCAAATTGTTTATATTGTGCGCATTGGGAGCAAACAAGTTTGCTCCTTGTTATGAGCAAACTAGTCCATTCCATTAATTATTTCGCTCCGTCTTTTAGCACATAAGCGAACACAACAAAAGCTGATTCTGA
>NC_139702.1:16004814-16067314 GCF_964188405.1 Protomyctophum parallelum | reverse complement strand
TCTAGGTGTTAAGGGTCTAGGTGTTAGGGGTCTAGGGGTTAGGGGTCTAGGGGTTAGGGTGCTAGGGGTTAGGGTGCTAGGGGTTAGGGTGCTAGGGGTTAGGGGTCTAGGGGTTAGGGTCTAGGTGTTAGGGTCTAGGTGTTAGGGTCTAGGTGTTAGGGTCTAGGTGTTAGGGGTCTAGGTGTTAGGGTGCTAGGTGTTAGGGTGCTAGGTGTTACCTTCCACATAAGGACCATCTTTAGGGTGCTAGGGGTTAGGGGTCTAGGGGTTAGGGTGCTAGGGGTTAGGGGTCTAGGTGTTAGGGTGCTAGGGGTTTAGGTGTTAGGGTGCTAGGGGTCTAGGGGTTAGGGTGCTAGGGGTTAGGGTTCTAGGTGTTACCTTCCACATAGGGACCATCTGTAGGGTGCTAGGTGTTAGGGTGGTAGGGGTTAGGGGTCTAGGTGCTAGGGGTCTAGGGGTTAGGGTGCTAGGTGTTACCTTCCACATAGGGACCATCTGTAGGGGTCTAGGTGTTAGGGTGCTAGGGGTTAGGGTGCTAGGTGTTACCTTCCACATAGGGACCATCTTTAGGGTGCTCCCTCACGCGGAGGTTGTACGTCTGGGAGGACTTCCTCCTCAGAAGGTCTCGGACGCGTTCGTTGTAGATCTCCAGGTAGCTGAAAGACAGCAATGCTTGAACTGATCTGTAGAGGGCGCTCTGAATAACACTATGTTCTGCCCAGAAACAGACAGACAGACAGACAGACAGACAGATACAGACAGACAGACAGACAGACAGACAGACAGACAGGCTGTGACCTCACCTGACCTCCGTCCTGAACGAGGCCTGGTCCCACCTGGTCGTTCCGGCGATGCGACTGAACAGACCTTCACAGATCCGTGGAATCAGCCCCGCGTCGCCCTGGCAACAACACCCCATAGCCCAGAATATTAACAACACCCCATAGCCTTAGAGTATATATATGAATAGAGAAGGCACCCAGAGGAAATCTTGAGGCGAAATGGACATAGTGGCCGAATTAAGGTATTGCAGCCTGGCCCCAAACACATGAACGCGCTGTCCGTTGACTAACATTGTACACGTTCACGACGGACGACGCTCGTGCGCGTTCAACGGCAGCGCGTTCATGTGTTTGGGGCCACTCACCATTGCAATCCGTCCCAGAATGCACTCTGTTCCTACCAGGAAGGAGGAGTGAATCCGCCTCATGCGCTTTTGAGCAACTTAATGCAAGTGGATGGGAGGAGAACTCGGGTGTCTTCTCTATAGATATATAACTCTATGCCCATAGCCCAGAATGTTAACAACACCCCATAGCCCAGAATGTTAACAACACCCCATTGCCCAGAATATTAACAACACCCCATAGCCCAGAATATTAACAACACCCCATAGCGCAGAATATTAACAACATCCCATAGCCCAGAATATTAACCCTGGCAACAACACCCCATAGCCCAGCATATTAACAACATCCTATAGCCCAGAATATTAACAACATCCCATAGCCCAGAATATTATATATATTATTATATATCATGATGGTGTTCCAGAGTTTACCAGATGTATGAACACCAACAGGTTTTTCAGATGTATAAGCAGATATATTTACACAGAGGCATTATATCAGATCGTTAAGCGTATGGATGGTCTTACAGATTTAAACAGAGGGTTTATATCAGATCGTTAAGCGTATGGATGGTCTTACAGATTTAAACAGAGGGTTTATATCAGATCGTTAAGTGTATGGATGGTCTTACGGGGTTCCCCATCATGGTGTAGCTCTTCCCAGAGCCCGTCTGTCCGTAGGCGAAGATACAGGCGTTGTAGCCCTCGAACGCTGAGCGCAGCACGTCAGATCCTAGATCTACAAACACCTGGAAGGACAAATTATTAGATCTACAAACACCTGGAAGGACACATTATTAGATCTATAAACACCTGGAAGGACACATTATTAGATCTATAAACACCTGGAAGGACACGTTATTAGATCTATAAACACCTGGAAGGACACATTATTAGATCTATAAACACCTGGAAGGACACGTTATTAGATCTATAAACACCTGGAAGGACACAACAGATGTATTATTTTTGCCCGGCTTTGTGAATCATAGCGATTGGGTGAGAACCCCATAGGGATGATTTGATTGGCTGAGAACCCCATAGCGATGATTTGATTGGCTGAGCAATGAACGTATCGAGGATAAAAAGTGAGGACGGAAATTGTGATTGGCCGGAATGTGATGATGTCTGATGATAAGAGCGCCCCTCACTTCACACAGGGTTGATTTTGTTTTAATGTCTACGAGTTTATCCAATGATTTAGTTTTTCACCCGGTGCCAATAGTCTACAGTCAGAATTGAGGTCGGGGGCTAAAGGCTAGGCTAAACTACCACTCGCTCAAGCCATTGAGTTATAATTGTCTTCTGGGTGCTTCAAAACGCCACTGAGACACTTCTACTGAAATGAATAGCGAGGGGGGTCTCTATCATGTTATTACTTTGTGAGACAGACAGATGTTCGTGTTTGCACCGTTTGTTTTATATCACCATTACAGACAGACAGACAGACAGACAGACAGACAGAAAGTACCTTCTCCTGGGAGATGAAGCAGGTGTTTTTCGGCTCCGTAGAGTCGTAAGAGAAGTCGTACGTGAACGTCTTGGTTCTCTCCCTCATGGAGTCGCCCCCGCCCATGTCCTCTGGGATCTGGAACCAATAGCAACGCAGCACAGCTTAAACATCTGGATGTGGAACCAATAGCAACGCAGCACAGCTTAAACATCTGGATGTGTAACCATCCAGATGGTTACACCTATGGTCATGAAGTGTGGGTCACGACCGAAAGAATAAGGTCGGGAATACAAGCGGCCGAAATTAGTTTTCTTCGACGGGTGGCTGGCATCTCCTTATGGTGAGAATTTCAGTCACACGAGAGAGACTCGGAGTAGAACCGCTGCTCCTTCACCTGGAAAGGAGCCAGCTGAGGTGGTTCGGGCATCTGGTTAGGACGCCTCCCGGGCGTCTCCCTAGGGAGGTCCTCGACGCACGTCCCACTGGGAGGAGACCCCAGGGCAGACCAAGGACCACGTCCCACTGGGAGGAGACCCCGGGACAGACCAAGGATCACGTCCCACTGGGAGGAGACCCCCGGGCAGACCAAGGGCCACGTCCCACTGGGAGGAGACCCCGGGGCAGACCAAGGATCACGTCTCACTGGGAGGAGACCCCGGGGCAGACCAAGGCGCAGTTGGAGGAAACACATCGACTCACTGGCCTTGGAACGTCTCGGGATCCCTGCAGGAGGAAGTCACTAAAGTTGCTCTGGAGAGGGAAGTCTGGAGCTCTCTGGTGGAGCTGTTGCCCCCGCGACCCGACTACGGATAAGCGGTTGAAGATGGATGGATGGATGTGTAACCAATAGCAACGCAGCACAGTTTAAACATCTGGATGTGTAACCAATATAGCAATGCAGAACAGTTTGTCCTATACACAGGTTTAATGTTTGTCCGTATTTCAAAGTTTGTTTTGTAAACGACAATGAAGGGAAGATTTACTCATCTTGTCTCTAATTACGTCATATTGTCTCTTCATTGTTAATGATGTTTAATGTTTGTTTTACATCACCATTACATCACCATTACATCACCTAATCAACATGAATTAGACTTTAACCCATTCTGGGCGGGAACCCATTTTGGTGTTAGCATTACGTTATGCTTTAGCTATTTAAATATAGCAGATCTACAAGCTCATAGCGAGCTTGTAGGTCTGCTATTTTTGAAAAATCGAAGAGCGACTGACATATAGAAGACATTTTTAGAATCTGATCTCAGGTCAGAATGGGTTAATATATTAGCGGCCCTCACTTCACACGGGTGTGATTTTTGTCCTACACAAACAATAAATTCCCATTAACAATGAATGGAGAATGTGATTTTATATCTTTGTACAACAGACTTTAAACTTTAAACTCAACACCACACAGACAGACAGACAGACAGACAGACAGACAGACAGACAGACAGACAGACACCTTCAGGTTGGTGATGCTAGTCTTGGTTCCTTCCATGTTGATGATGTTCTTTGCAGTCAGGTCCTTCTCCCTGCAGGACAGAAAATACATATGAATGACCCTTAGCCCCTAGGTTCTGTAACACATGGAACCAAATGGACCCTTACGGGTCTGTGACTCTGAGAGCGTAACACATGGAACCAAATGGACCCTTATGGGTCTGTGACTCTGAGAGTGTAACACATGGAACCAAATGGACCCTTATGGGTCTGTGACTCTGAGAGCGTAACACATGGAACCAAATGGACCCTTATGGGTCTGTGACTGAGAGTGTAACACATGGAAACAAATGGACCCTTATGGGTCTGTGACTCTGAGAGTGTAACACATGGAACCAAATGGACCCTTATGGCTCTGTGACTCTGAGAGTGTAACACATGGAACCAAATGGACCCTTATGGGTCTGTGACTCTGAGAGTGTAACACATGGAACAAATGGACCCTTACAGGTCTGTGACTCTGAGAGTGTAACACATGGAACAAATGGACCCTTATGGGTCTGTGACTCTGAGAGCGTAACACATGGAACCAAATGGACCCTTACGGGTCTGTGACTCTTGAGAGTGTAACACATGGAACCAAATGGACCCTTATGGCTCTGTGACTCTGAGGGTGTAACACATGGAACAAATGGACCCTTACAGGTCTGTGACTCTGAGAGTGTAACACATGGAACAAATGGACCCTTATGGGTCTGTGACTCTGAGAGTGTAACACATGGAACAAATGGACCCTTACAGGTCTGTGACTCTGAGAGTGTAACACATGGAACAAATGGACCCTTATGGGTCTGTGACTCTGAGAGCGTAACACATGGAACCAAATGGACCCTTACGGGTCTGTGACTCTGAGAGTGTAACACATGGAACCAAATGGACCCTTACATTCCTTCTCCCTGAAGGAGAGAAAGATAAATAATAATAGAATTAAGCCACAGAGAAGAGCATGTCTTTGGTCACGGACACATTTGTCTCCTCTGTGGCTCAAATGCTGAATAAATAATGGATATGAAAAGGGTTGAGAACCAGTGATGTGAAGGGGGGGGGGGGTTATTCAGTGACATCATGTGAGATAGTGACACAAACACAACTGAAGGATCGGGTGTCCAGATGTTATCAGTCATCACCTCTGACACTAACCTTTGTACCACAACCCTCCGATCTGGGACAATAACAATGTTCATTCACTAGAAGGACAATATCAGTCACCAGGAACAGAGGTGTGTTTTCAATTAGTTCATTAGAAGGACAATATCAGCCACCAGAAGCAGAGACGTGTGTTTTCAACCAGTCTAACATTCATTAGAAGGACAATATCAGTCACCAGAAGCAGAGACGTGTGTTTTCAACCAGTCTAACATTCATTATAAGGACAATATCAGCCACCAGAAGCAGAGACGTGTGTTTTCAACCAGTCTAACATTCATTAGAAGGACAATATCAGTCACCAGAAGCAGAGACGTGTGTTTCCAACCAGTCTAACATTCATTAGGACAATATCAGTGACCAGAAGCAGAGACGTGTGTTTCCAACCAGTCTAACGTTCATTAGAAGGACAATATCAGTCACCAGAAGCAGAGACGTGTGTTTTCAATGAGTCTAACATTCATTAGAAGGCATAAAGATGCTTCTATATAGCAGTAGTTCCCAAACCTTTTAGCTTGTGACCCAAAAGAGAAATTCAAGGTCTTCCCGAGACCCAAACTAGTGAAAATAGCAGATCTACAAGCTCACAAGCTTATAGAACACTAATGGGAAATATTTTTATTTTTATTTCTTCATGGAATTACTGAAAAACATTTGAATTTGTTTTTAATTCATGAAAAATGAATGCATGTATTTAAACCAAAATAATAAAAGGACTGATGAAGAAACTGTCTGTGCGACCGGCCCACTGTTTGGGGAACCAGTCTTCTAAAACATTCCAAATTAATTTACATAATTAATGGGCAGCGGACCCCACCCAGGGACCCCCACAGCAGCTGTTGTTGTATCCTGTTGGTACAGCATGGTAAAGCATGCTACAGCTGTCTACAGACAGGTGGACAATTATCTAAAATAACCCCAGAATAACATTAACACAACTCACGTTTATCCAATCAGGAGAGACACAGTGAAACTGGACGTGATTCAATAACATTGAAACTTGACCACTTCACATTTAAGCTGATACATAATTTTACCCTTAAACTTTAAAACATTAAACCCTGGTATTAAAGCACCTGTGTCATTCAAGATGTTAGCGTTGTATAGTCATACAAATTAATAGCAGAACTATGTCTTTCTCTTTCTTAAATCTTGTCTTCTGGGGGGCATGGGGGGGTCCCTGCCACAAAACATGTTCACACAAACAGCCAAGTTTACATATTTTGGGAGTGCTTTGAGAGAGAACCACCTCTTTGCACTATACGCTTTAAAACAATGTTTAGAAAAAGAAAGAAAAAAAGCCTTATTAAGTAGCCTACTGTCACTACTCACCGCCTGTTCATGGGTCGAACCCTCACCGCTACCCGGACAGATGCCATGCCTCATGCCGCTGTACGAGTCTCTGTAGCCGGCTGCGTGTTGGTCCCTGTCCCCGGCTGTATGAAGTCCTTCTCCCCGGCTGTAGGAGTCCCTCTCCCCGGCTGTATGAGTCCCTCTCCCCGGCTGTATGAAGTCCCTCTCCCCGGCTGTATGAAGTCCCTCTCCCCGGCTGTATGAAGTCCCTCTCCCCGGCTGTATGAAGTCCCTCTCCCCGGCTGTATGAAGTCCCTCTCCCCGGCTGTATGAGTCCCTCTCCCCGGCTGTATGAAGTCCCTCTCCCCGGCTGTAGGAGTCCCTCTCCCCCGCTGTAGGAGTCCCTCTCCCCGGGTGTGTAAGTCCTTCTCCCCGGCTGTATGAGTCTCTCTCCCCGGCTGTATGAGTCCCTCTCCCCGGCTGTATGAGTCTCTCTCCCCGGCTGTATGAGTCCCTCTCCCCGGCTGTAGGAGGTCCTTCTCCCCGGGTGTATGAGTCTCTCTCCCCGGGTGTATGAGTCTCTCTCCCCGGGTGTGTAAGTCCCTGTAGATGGGTGTGTGACTGTGTATGTGTGTGTGTGAGTCCTCCTCCCCGACTGTATGTCTCTCACTAGCCGGTGTAGCAGTCCTTCTAGCCGGTGTAGGGAAGCAGCCAGTCAGTCACCTTACTGGGAGGTTGTGGACTGGGACAGTCCAACAGGGAGTCAGTGAGCCTGGAGCAGATAGAGATAGAGATGAGTATAAATCTATAATGACTGTGTTGTTGTCCCATGTTAAGTTGCTAACTGTTAGCTCATCAGCATCATCATGACACTAAACAATCAAACTGGAGGCGGCGTCTATCAGCTGACAGCTCGACCCAAGGTACTTCTAATGCCACAAATGAGACACACAAATATATACAAAACACAGTGAAATACATTCAATATTCAATGAAAAAAGAAAAACAAAATGAATAATAATAATAAAATATAAATAATAATAATAATAATAATAATAATAATAATAATAATAATAAATATACAGCGTTGTTTAAATTTAAAAAGGCAAAATATAACTTATGTTAACCAACGAAAAAAAACGGATGCCCAGAGAGGACAAACTAGATGTCCAAAGGGCGAAACAACGCAAATAACAGTAATTATTGATATTAGATAATATTATGAATAGTTGTAAACTTTAACCATATGTATTCTCATAGTATGTCTTATAATATATAATATTTTTATTCCGTGCTAGGAGCGAGCAGCATTCAGACAAGTTATTATAACGCAGTAATGTGTAGTTGTAGTTCCTGCTGCCAGCCTGTAGGTGTCAGTAGAGGAGCGCTGTATATAGCAGGGTTGCCATGTCGGATTGTTTTCAGCCAAAGTTGGCTTGTTTTTTTTCCTTCATTGTTGCGGTTTTAAATAGATAGTATTCATAATGATAAATGCATCATGTATTTATTTGTATTATATGGCAATATTATTGGGCTTGTTTTGGCTTGTTCTTTTGTCGAGGGAAGATTTGGCTTAATTTATCTCGCTAAAAGTTGGCTTGTTTTGGGCTTGTTTTTGGAGGTGGGTTGGCTCATTTCTCTCGCAAGAGTTGGCAACACTGGTATGTAGTTATTGAACACTACACACGTTGTTTCCTGTTAGGAGTCCAGTTTGTTTTCAGTTAGAAGTGTTTGTTTCTGGAGAGGTGAGTCACACACACACAAACACACTGATGTTATTAATATTATTACACACACAACCACACATTATATATATATATACACTGCATTAGTAATTATACTTCTACGTGTTGTATAAATGTGTCACGTGGTTCCGTATGAAAAGCGTGTTAGCCACCGGTTAGCATGTTATCTGCTATAGCTAGGCTAACGTTGTGAATGAATCAATCACTGAATGATTGATTGGAAATGGTATTAACAGATTGTAGAAGAAGGGCTACAGTTAATGATGAGTGTTTTGATGAATTGAACAAGGTGGCGTCTGGACCCTCTTATAAACAAGTGTAATGCTTTATTGAGTCGTCCAACTCACAGTTAACAGTCTTTGTATTGAGTTGTGCTTGAAATGTACTGTCTGTAACTCTGCAAACTGTTAATACATGTTTCAATCAATCAATGAAGGTACAGGACATCTGCTACTGAGGATAAAACCAGAAAAAGCACTGAGACTTGTTTTTGATTGATTTATTAACTGTTTACATCAGGGTCCTCCATTTTCAATTCATCTGAACAAATATGCACGATCTATGAACAAAAATAAATAAATCAAGAAAGAAATGAAACGTGTTTAGGCTACAGTGTGGGACAAATAGAGGGGGGGTGCATTTTAACTTATTATTTTGTTTTGAATGAGTGAAGCTAGCTAACAATGTTTTCTCAATTAGATTTTCACAGTATGTAGAATGGGTACATTTCAAACCAAAGCACAGGTCAATACAAAAGCTGCTACTTTTGGACAAGACCATGAAAAGCACAAGACTTGTTTACATCAGGGTTCTCCATTGTCAATTTTGAGACCAGATTCTACTGAATCTCTATAATGTTTACCCTGTATATTTGCCTAGAAGCAAATATACTACAGTATGAGTTAACAATGTTCACTGTGAAAGAATATTATTTATTCAAAGATTTGGACACATTTCCACGATATTTAAAAGAAATAGCAGATCTACAAGCTTGTACATCTACTATTTTTCAACAGCTAAAGTTTAAAATAATGTTTAAGTGGTTAAACGCAAAGGCGACAACAGATGCATTCCAGCTCTTAATAGCTTAAAGGGATAGTTCACCCCCAAAAATAACTATCTCTATAAATTACTCACCCTTGAATTCATTATTTTCGCTCCTATGCCACCAAAATGTGGAACGCCCTACCAACAGTCATTAAGACATGTGAATCCCTTGACTCCTTCAAAACCGCTCTCAAAGGGCACCTACGGATGGCTGCAATTCGAAACTGGCCTCTGTAAAATCTGAATCCCCCCCCCACCCCATTTCCCCTCACTGTATATGTATCTTTTCCCTTTTTGCTTCCTATATGATGAATTCCTTTTCTGTTCTTTAGCTACATAGAAGTGTCTATTTGTATGTCTCTAAATGTCTTGATGAATTGAACAATGTGGACCCTGTTGTAAACAAGTGTAATGCTTAATTGGGTCGTCCACTCACAGTTAACAGTCTTTGTATTGAGTTTGTGCTTAAAATGTACTGTAAATTCTACAAACTGTTAATAAATATTTCAATCAATCAATCTGCTGGTCATAAGTATGAATATGACATATATGATCATGCTGATGGAAAGTTAATGTGTGTTTCTGTGTCTCCAGATAGATCATCATGGACATCAGACCAAACCACACCATTTACATCAACAATCTAAATGATAAAATCAAGAAAGACGGTAAGAATGTGGACGTATTCATCATTTATGTTGCGTTGAAGTGGTGTGTTTTATATGTCGTTTGTCCTCCAGAGCTGAAGAGGTCGCTGTTCTCTCTGTGTTTATATAAAGTGTTGTTTGTCCTCCAGAGCTGAAGAGGTCGCTGTACGCACTGTTCTCTCAGTTCGGTCAGATCCTGGACATCGTGGCTCTGAAGACGCCGGCCATGAGAGGACAGGCCTTCGTGGTGTTCAAGGAGCTCGCCGCGGCCACCAACGCTCTGCGACAACTACAGGGTTTCCCCTTCTACAACAAGCCCATGGTACGCTTAGTATGACGACGTTAGCATGTAGCATGATGGTTAGTAGTTCTACAAAAAGCCCATGTTACGCTTAGCATGACGATGTTAGCATGTAGCATGACTGTTATTAGTTCTACAACAGCATGCATGTAGGCGGCGGTGGCTCAGGGGTAGAGCAACCGGATGGGAACCGCAAGGTTCCTAGTTCGATCCCTGTGGGCTCCCCCAGAGTTAGTGTCAAAGTGTCCTTGAGCAAGACTCTGAACCCCTGATTGCTCCCGATGTGCAGGTTGGTGCCTTGCATGGCTTCCTCCACCATCGGTGTGTGAATGGGTGCATGTAATACACAGTCAATGTAAAGCTATATAAATGCACTGTTTACCATTTATGTAGCCTCGGAAACTCAGACCTTTTTATTTCCAGGGAGAGAAAAGAAAATCTGGGACCAAGTCCACTTCAATTCGGCATAGAGTAGCGCAAACACGACAATAATAATAATACTAATGTTCCAGAGGATCCAGTAATAATAATAATAATATGAATATTGTTCCAGAGGATCCAGTAATAATAATAATATTAATATTGTTCCAGAGGATCCAGTATGCTAAGACAGACTCGGAGGTCATCTCTAAGATGAGAGGAACTTATGGAGACAAAGACAAGAAGAAGGAGAAGAAGAAGAAGGCTCTGGAACTGTCCACCAACGTTGGCAAGAAACCAGCCGTGCCCGTGAGTTACACACACATGCACGCATGCACACGCATGCACACACACACAAGAGATCCAGTAGAACTAAATGTCAGGGAGGGACTAGTGGAGAAGAGATCCAGTAGAACTAAATGTCAGGGAGGGACTAGTGGAGAAGAGATCCAGTAGAACTAAATGTCAGAGAGGGACTAGTGGAGAAGAGATCCAGTAGAACTAAATGTCAGGGAGGGACCAGTGGAGAAGAGATCCAGTAGAACTAAATGTCAGGGAGGGACTAGTGGAGAAGAGATCCAGTAGAACTAAATGTCAGGGAGGGACTAGTGGAGAAGAGATCCAGTAGAACTAAATGTCAGGGAGGGACTAGTGGAGAAGAGATCCAGTAGAACTAAATGTCAGGGAGGGACCAGTGGAGAAGAGATCCAGTAGAACTAAATGTCAGGGAGGGACTAGTGGAGAAGAGATCCAGTAGAACTAAATGTCAGGGAGGGACTAGTGGAGAAGAGATCCAGTAGAACTAACTAAAGTCATTTTAAGTCTGGTTGTGAAGAAAAATCTAAAACTAGAACCAAACCAAAATAATTAAAATGGCTAAAACAGAGTTTTATTGAAAAGACTTTGACTATAATGTGTTGTTGTTCTGTGTTTCCAGGGTTCAAACATCCAGTCTCACACTCCTCCTGAAAAGGTAAGCTGCAAATCTGTATAATACTGTAATACGTTTCATAGTAATATGAATTAGAGACCTGCGGATGTTGCGGATAATATAAATAGGATAATGCGGTTGCGGGCGACACAAAAACTCCACCTGCAGGTCTCTAATAATAATACTATAAATACATCTGTATGTTACAATACTGTAATAATAACGTCGATGTTCTGTCCTCATTTCTGACTTCATCGTGCATCTGGTTTGGAATATTAGCGCTTTAAAGCCAGATCAGACTTACCAGCGACGTAGTAATGGAAAGATTTCACCTCACGGTTTTGGGGATTTTCAGAATAAAATCTCCCTCATCTGCGTGGCGCTCTAGTGCCTTTATTCTGAAAGATTGGGCGGCACCAGATTAATGATATGTTAATAATATGTTAATGTCTTCCTCAGGTTCCTGACAACCCTCCGAACTACATCCTGTTCCTCAGCAACCTGCCAGAGGAGACCAATGAGATGATGTTATCTATGCTGTTCAACCAGTAAGAATCCTTTATGCTAATGAGATGATGCTGTTCAACCAGTAATAATCATTTATGCTAATGAGATGATGTTCAACCAGCAAGAATAATTTATGTTAATGAGATGATGCTGTTCAACCAGTAAGAATCATTTATGTTAATGAGATGATGCTGTTCAACCAGTAAGAAACATTTATGTTAATGAGATGCGGCACTGCCCCCGCGACCCAACTACGGATAAGCGGTTGAAGACGGATGGATGGAGTTCTACTGGTTTTTCTTGTGATTGAAAAACAAGGAATGGATAAAGTTTAACCCAGTCCTGTCCTGTTTGTGTTTTTTTTATCTCCCAGGTTCCCCGGCTTCAAAGAGGTGCGTCTGGTTCCCGGTAAACACGACATCTCCTTCGTGGAGTTCGAGAGCGACGGCCAGGCGGGCGTGGCCAAAGACGCGCTCCAGGGCTTCAGGATCACAGCCACCTGTGCCATGAAGATCACCTACGCCAAGAAATGACCAGATAACTCCCACCTGCGCCATGAAGATCACCTACGCCAAGAAATGACCAGATAACTCCCAGCTGCGCTGAGAAATAACACCACATGCCACAAGAAATATGGCACAGCAGCAGTGGCGGCCATTTTCTGGTTCTGTCGTTTCAGATCCCATTCATTTCTCCCATAGAGGTTTTCCAAAAAAATCGTATCAATTATTTTAACAACTTTTTTTGTATAACACGTCTTTTGTAATCAAACCGCGAGGGGCCGCGTTGTGTTCTCTTTAATGGCATCAAACGGGATCGCTGAAAAATGTTTCATGCCATTTTCAGCGATCCACTTCTTTGTTTGCGGCGCGACTGAACTGTCTCTTTACGACGTAACCATGTTCTGTCCTTATTTCTGACTTAATCAAGCATCTCGTTTGGAATATAAACGCTTCTAGAGAGAGATCAGATGGTGACAGCGTAAGGTAGTAACGGAAGGGAGGGGCTTTTCAGAGTAAAATCTGCTTGGCACTCTAGTGCCTTTTTATTGTGAAAAAATCCCAGGCAAAAAAGTGTTAAGTCCAGAATCAAGACATCGAGGATTTAATGATTAGCTTTTGTTTTGTGACTTTTAAAATTTCTTTCTCACAGAATCAAGGCCAGGTGGTCATGATTCACCGGCTTGATTCTAGGCTTTGAATAATTGATATCAATATTTTGGGAAATCTGTGGGTTAAAATGAACGGGGTCTGAAACGATGGAACCAGAAAATGTCTGCCACTACTGTGCCCTGTAGTTCCACATGCCGTTCAACACAGCGTTGTAGTTCCACACAGCGTTGAGTCCAGCTGAACAACACAGAGACTCTGACTTAGAGAGACGTCTGTTTATGAAAACCCTTTTTTTATATAAAATGGTTTTGCTGTTTGTTTCATTTTTTCAGTGTCGTCTTTGAGGCGTCGAAACTCAAAAGATTACGTTTTGAGCTTTGTTTTATTTTTATTTGTTTTTCTTTTCTTTGTAAGAATGGATAATAAAAGTGTTTTTGTGTATTTTGTCTCCTGGCATCTTAGCCCGTAACACAATAGAAATGTGAAGTTTCCCCGAGACCCAAACTAGTAAACAGCTGATCACGTGATATTTAGAAAGTGTTTTCCAGACCTGGAAAAGGTTTAAATGAATCAAATGTTTTTTGTTATAAAAGAATAGGAACATTAACAGGTGAACTGTGTATAGCTATGTCAGTGTTTATAAGCTCTGATCACGAGTAAAATATAAATGCTTATGACGGAAGCATTTGAATAATGCATGCGGCAACAGTCTGGGAACGCGAGACTAATTCAACCATGACATCACAAAAATGTTCGTCAACTACCTTTTTCCACTGACAAACTAAGCTGTGATGACTAAGACTAATATACTGTAGATGTCAACAAATAGAAATTAGACTAAAATGTTAGGGACTAGTGGACAAGAGATCCAGTATAAATCATTTTACACGTGGTTGCATGCTGAAAATATCAGATGTACAAGCTTGCGACACGTTTTGAGCTTGTAGATCGGCTATTTTCAGCAAGTGTCAAATCAGTCATTACGACGTCATCATTCCCACCAAAACACATTTTATCTTATGATCTTATATTTAGTCAACTAAAACTAGACTAGACACAAACATTTCAGGTGACTAAAATGGGACTAAAATTAAATGAAAAGTGAGGTGGTTCATGGCAGCCAGGCTGTTTCACTGCATGTTAAGACAAAGAATACATTTGTTTTTTTGTCACAAGTATATTTGCATTAAGTACCAACTATTAACTAATAACATGTACAGTAGTATTCCAACGGTCTTATGTCTGTAAGTATAGAAACAAATCAAACGATTGCTAAATGATGCTGAACATAGTTACATATTTACAGCAGAGACTGAATGCAGCTCGTATATAAAGAATTAAACGTCTACGCACTAAGAAAACGTTTAACTATTAACTAAATTGTTCAAATCGGTTCAAACATGTCTTTGTTTCAGTGAGAGGACGGCTGTGAGTTGTGCAGTCAGAACTACAAACCAGAGGAACAAAATCCACAATAAAATTACAATAACAAAATAACAATAAGGCACAGCTGTCTGACCTAATGTACACATCCCACCTTGGTCTTTTTTATATATCGTGTCAAATGAGAATTGTGTTCGAAAAATGAGTAAAGGATCCCGGTGGTTTAAATCATAATATGAGCCAGTGACGTCAAGTCAGTGAAGAATCAACTGACTGATAGAAAACGCTATTGTTTCTGCTGCTGAATTAGTTACATTTTCGCTAGAAACAGACAAATATGACTGACTGACTGACTGTCTGTCGTAAACGATACAGATCTACATCGCAGAGACAGTTTGTTTATTTTTGGACCACAATGCTTAAAGTCCAAACCACACCAGAGGGTCGGGTCGGGACAAAAAACAGTTTTTAAGGTCAACCACACCATGTGGTGTGGTTTTGTCCCGACCCGACTCTTTGGTGGTTTAGACCACAAACACCAGACGATTCTAAGATAACCTGTAGTCAGACGTTTATCAGATCTTCTTCATGAAGGCAGAGGCTTCTCTCTGAAGCCTCTTGACGTTTTCCCCGTCGCTGTCGTCAGAGCCTGGGGGCGGGGCGTAGTCCGAGTCGTTCCAGACGTCATCACTGTCGTCGTCGTCGATGAAGCTGTCCCCGTCGTCCCACGACTCCTCGTCTTCATCGTCATCATCGCCACCGCGTCGCTTCGTAGCCCTGGTTGAACTCCTGGCTGCAGTTTAGATCAGATCAGTTTAGATTCTACAAATGTCGTCTAAATCCTGACAGTTTTCTGAAAAACCCTCGTGTTTTTATGTCAGTGGTTCTCAAACATTTTCATGTCAAGGACCCCTCTCTATATTCTCTATATTCTCTATAGCTCTATATTGTGACAGTAATCATTGCTATAGAGTGTGTGTTCAGTAACAGTGTTAAATAGCTCTATATTGGGACAGTAATCATTGCTATAGTGTGTTCAGTAAAAGTCTTAAATAGCTCTATATTGTGACAGTAATCATTGCTATATAGTGTGTTCAGTAACAGTGTTAAATAGCTCTATATTGTGACAGTAATCATTGCTATATTGTGTGTTCAGTAACAGTGTTAAATAGCTCTATATTGTGACAGTAATCATTGCTATAGAGTGTGTTCAGTAACAGTGTTAAATAGCTCTATATTGGGACAGTAATCATTGCTATAGTGTGTGTTCAGAAACAGTGTTAAATGGCTCTATATTGTGACAGTAATCATTGCTATAGTGTGTGTTCAGTAACAGTGTTAAATAGCTCTATATTGTGACAGTAATCATTGCTATAGAGTGTGTTCAGTAACAGTGTTAAATAGCTCTATATTGGGACAGTAATCATTGCTATAGAGTGTGTTCAGTAACAGTGTTAAATAGCTCTATATTGGGACAGTAATCATTGCTATAGAGTGTGTTCAGTAACAGTGTTAAATAGCTCTATATTGGGACAGTAATCATTGCTATAGTTATTTCAGTGTTTTAACTCTTTATACCTGGTCTTTTAGAGTGTTTGAACTCCTTCCTGTGAAGAGGATTCTTCCTGGAAAGAAGAACAGGAACATTTGTTGACATTTATGTTGTCATGATGTCATCATGATATCATGATGATGTCATGATGTGACACAACCTTTTTTCATGAAGTCCTTCTGATGGAAACAAACATGATTATAGCTTCAATCTGTCAGGATTTAGAAACAAACATAATTATAGCTTCAATCTGTCAGGATTTAGAAACAAACATAATTATAGCTTCAATTATAGCTTCAATCTTAGTGATAGACACTGACATGCTCAGATCTACAAGCTCATAGCGCGGCACTCGCTTGTAGATCTTATTATCTATAATAATAATAATAATAATAACAGACCTATAACAGTCAGTCCCATAGGGACATTAATAATAATAACAGACCTATAACAGTCAGTTTCATAGGGACATTAATAATAATAATAACTAGAACTGCACTCTGTCGAGTGCATACTTGCTTGTTGCACACTAGTAGGCCATAAATGGCCAACTAGTGCGCAAGCAGAGCGCGCAAGTCCTTTCGACCGCTGTAAACTGTCAAATCTCAGTATCTCTGTGAAGGAACGTTTGAAATGATTAATGTTTAGATGTAACTATTTGCTACCTACTTTATACATATAAACATCTAGTATTATTAAGTATGATTCAAGTTTCTATCTATATAAGAAATACTGTTTTATCGTTGTAGATATATTCTGGATCCCTTTTTAGTTTTCTAGTCATACACATACACACCACGTACTCTGGTCCCAGCAGATCAGGCACAATTAGCTATTTTATTTTTTACTGATTATGTATATAGTATACGTATGACTAGCTCTAAATGATGACGTAAGAAATATATATAGTATATATATAGTTGCGAACGCAGTGAGCCACTTACTATGACAGCAGGGGCTGAGTGTCTGTGTGTGTGTGTGTCACGCTGTGTGGTGTCACGCTGTTACACCACCGGCCCGCCACCAGAGGGCGCAGCTGTGGCACGCACGCACGCACGCACACACACACACACACACACACACACATGGCGCAGCTGTAGCACACACACACACAACCACACACACACGAGCTGCGTTCGCTTCACGCGTTTGCGCGTCTTACTTGTATATAGGCATATACTATATATGGCGGAACAGCTGTCACGACGAAGGAGACCGGGCGAAAATATTACTTGCGCGCTCTGCTTGCGCAAGTAATAACAGACCTATAACAGTCAGTCCCATAGGGACATTAATAATAATAATAACAGACCTAGAACAGTCAGTCCCATAGGGACATTAATAATAATAATAATAATAATAATAACAGACCTATAACAGTCAGTCCCATAGTGACATTAATAATAATAATAACAGACCTATAACAGTCAGTTCCATAGGGACATTAATAATAATAATAACAGACCTATAACAGTCAGTTCCATAGGGACATTCAGGCCGATCTTCTTCATCCTCATTGTCATATCTATCAGAGTCTTCCTCGTAGTCCTGGTCTCCATGGTGACTGAACTCCTGGAAGTGGAGCGGGTTCTTCCTGCAAGGACACAGGAAACAGGAAATCACTAAACTAAAGTGCTTAAGATGCTGGTTAGTCTCGCGTAGCCGGACAACTATTCCACAATCTCTGAATCCTATATAGAGTCCCTAGACCTACAGCCCCATGAGCTGGACTTACAGCCCCATGAGCTGGACCTACAGCCCCATGAGCTGGACCTACAGCCCCATGAGCTGGACTTACAGCCCCGTGACCTGGACCTACAGCCCCATGAGCTGGTCCTACAGCCCCATGAGCTGGACCTACAGCCCCATGAGCTGGACCTAAAGCCCCATGAGCTGGTCCTACAGCCCCATGAGCTGGACCTACAGCCCCATGAGCTGGACCTACAGTCCCATGAGCTGGTCCTACAGCCCCATGAGCTGGACCTACAGCCCCATGAGCTGGACCTACAGCCCCATGAGCTGAGTAAGGAAGCTGCCATTTCCGTTCACGAAAATATATTTTAAAATATCTTTACATTTTATTTTTATTTTGCTACCGATTAGTTATTTATTTTAGAAATGCCTTTATCTCGCCTCCTTTCTTCTGCTCGCCATGTTTGGTCAAACAGGCTGTTTTCAGGATCACTATGTGCTTTAACAACAATGAAAAAAAAGTTAATTCATGTCCAGTAAAACATGTCAATAATAGTCAATACAGAGCGCACACACACACACACACACACGCACGCATGCACACACACACGCACAGTGTACCTGTAGCAGCCCGGCCCATAGGGGCAGGCCTTCCTGCCTGCGCCCGTCGATGACTCCGCCCCCGCCTGCCCATTGGTGGACGACGTGCTGCTGTCCCTGTGCTGCTTCTGATTGGCTGTGGCGGTGGTTGTGGGGGGCGTGTCCCTGTGCTGCTTCTGATTGGCTGTGGTGGCGGTGGTGGGGGGCGTGCCCCTGTGCTGCTTCTGATTGGCTGTGGCGGTGGTGGGGGGCGTGTCCCTATGCTGCTTCTGATTGGCTGTGGTGGTGGCGGGGGGCGTGTCCACGCTGTCTGACTCCTCCTCCTCGTCACTCTGCAGCCTGCGTCTGTACGCCTGCATTTAAACATTTGGCGGTGAAAGAGTTAAACCCACCAACACCATCGCTAAGCCCCACCCCAAAAAGTGATTGTCCAATCAATGCCAATCTAAATAGTTTAGCAACTGTTGCTCGTCACCTCAGAGTTATTTTGCATGTCTGTGTTGTTGAACACACACAGCTTAACGTCATGGCTGTGTTGTTGAACACACACACACAGCTTAACGTCATGGCTGTGTTGTTGAACATACACACACACACAGCTTAACGTCATGGCTGTGTTGTTGAACACACACACAGCTTAACGTCATGGCTGTGTTGTTGAACACACACAGCTTAACGTCATGGCTGTGTTGTTGAACACACACACAGCTTAACGTCATGGCTGTGTTGTTGAACACACACACACACACACACAGCTTAACGTCATGGCTGTGTTGTTGAACACACAGTACACACACAGCTTAACGTCAGGAAAGTTACACGACTGACCCACCCAGGTGATGCAATAATACTAATGAAAAGTACATTTATCCCGTTATTTACTCATATTTCTAGTTTATTTAAATAATGTCATGATCATTTGCCCAGTGCATAGCCTACTGCAGGCCTGGTTGACTAGATTTAGAAGACATGTGTCCAGTGCATAGCCTACTGCAGGCCTGGTAGACTAGATTTAGAAGACATGTGTCCAGTGCATAGCCGTCCAGTGCATAGCCTACTGCAGGCCTGGTCGACTATATATTTAGAAGACATGTGTCCAGTGCATAGCCTACTGCAGGCCTGGTCGACTAGATTTAGAAGAAATGTGTCCAGTGACAGTCCATAGCCTACTGCAGGCCTGGTAGACTAGATTTAGAAGACATGTGTCCAGTGCATAGCCTAATGCAGGCCTGGTAGACTAGATTTAGAAGACATGTGTCCAGTGCATAGCCTACTGCAGGCCTGGTAGACTAGATTTAGAAGACATGTGTCCAGTGCATAGCCTACTGCAGGCCTGGTAGACTAGATTTAGAAGACATGTGTCCAGTGCATAGCCTACTGCAGGCCTGGTAGACTAGATTTAGAAGACATGTGTCCAGTGCATAGCCTACTGCAGGCCTGGTAGACTAGATTTAGAAGACATGTGTCCAGTGCATAGCCTACTGCAGGCCTGGTAGACTATATTTAGAAGACATGTGTCCAGTGCATAGCCTACTGCAGGCCTGGTTGACTAGATTTAGAAGACATGTGTCCAGTGCATAGCCCACTGCAGGCCTGGTTGACTAGATTTAGAAGACATGTGTCCAGTGCATAGCCTACTGCAGGCCTGGTAGACTATATCTAGAAGACATCTTGAAGCTCTTGCTACTGAAATGATAAATTAGAAGAACTGACCGGTTGAGAAGGTCTGCGTGCATCTTCATCGCTCCTCTTCCTCACCTCGGGGGTCATGTGACCTTCATCAGTGGTCTTCCTCACCTTGGGGTAATTAGGACACAATCGTCCAATCGTAATTATCGGAGAGAATCGCAGTTATTTTTGCATAATCGTCATGATCGTCAATTTAAAAACAAAATAAGCTAAAATATTAGATCTAAAGTGACACATTGTAAGCTTGTTGATCTGCTATTTTGTATATAACAAATAGGTATAAAATTGTGTCATTCATTTACTTTACATTAGTTTTTTTATTAGGAGGCCTTAACCCATTTAGTCCTGAGGCCGATTATTAAAAAACTGTTTTCTGTTTTACCGCTGTTTCGGCGCTGTAGTGCCGAAATTATTTCAGCTCATCAGAGATTTTCAGTAGCACCGAAGAGCCGACTTTAGGACGGTACCCCCCCCCCCCCCACCCCCCCGAACCTCAAATGACGTCACATTGTAGGCTCTACAGAGCCGAACCGACTTTTATTCGGCTTTAAAATAGCAGTATGAATCGGCCCTATGTCAGTGGTCCCCAACTTTTCATGTCAAGAACCCCCAGAATTATATGTATTTGGCCGCTGACCCCCATCTGAAAATATGTAGTTCAAGGGACCCCCCCCCCCCTCCCCAGAAGCAAAGACATGAGTTAAAAACATTCGCTCTGAAAAAATATATATTCAAAGATTTGCGACACATTTTCAAGATTTTTCAAAAATAGCAGACCTACAAGCTCATAGCGCGGCACTTGGTGCCGCCCTATGAGCTTGTAGATTTAAGCAATAAGCCACGAGAGGTGTCAGGTTATCGGGTATTTTACAATGGCTGGGAGGCGCGGAGGGTCTTCTATCCTCCCAGCCAGTGTACAATACCCGGTAAGCTGGGGCCTCGAGTGGCTTATTGCTTTTCTAAAACGGTTACAAACATATAGCAATATTAACCTAATAAAACTATTAAATTCACAAAAGTAGCTATGCTTTGTGCCACCAGAGCGAGCCACATCACTTCCTTGTTTGGCTCGGCAAGTAGACTACTGTATGTGACGGGAGAAGAGCGCTTGATGTCTTTACGGGGCTGCCTGGAGCCACACATTCATAGGATTCACAGTCGTATGAGCCGGGCGGTGCTTAGACGCTTAAGGCCTATTCATAGTCTAGATTTTCGGTGATGAGGTGACCACCGCTCCGGTGCTGAAATAACGTTGAGCGGTGGTGAGTAAAAACAGAGAGAAGGGCTGGAGCGGTGGCGGTGGTTTGCTCTTCACCGCGGCTCGTGACGTCATGTTGTAGTTCGGTGGTCACCCCACCACCGTAAATCCAGACTATGTATGAGCCTTTAGACGGTGCTTAGACAATTTGATATTTTATTTTGATTCATCGCGTCCAACGTCCAAAAACAATCAAACACGATTAAATCGTCAATCGCGATTATTTCTATAACGATTAATGGTCAGCGTAAATGAGTAATGGTGATTCGTGAACGCCCTACCTTGGGGGCGGGGCCGGCGGTCATGTGACCTGACGACGTCCCCCCACTGGCTCTGGGTCTAGACATGTGACCGGACGGCGTCCCCCCATTGGCTCTGGGTCTTTTGGGGGCTCTGGCTCCGCCCACTGCAGCTGATTGGAACAAAAAGCAATTAATTAATTAATGCACTCGTTAAATTAAACACAGCTTCTAAAACCTTTTCATTTCAAAGACCAACTCTGAGAGAATACATTGGATCCTTGTGGGTCCATTTGGTTCCATGTGTTACACTCTCAGAGTCACAGACCCCTAAGGGTCCATTTGGTTCCATGTGTTACGCTCTCATGGCTCTTTTAGACGGCGACCATCTCCAGAAAAAATGGCAAAGTCCTGTTGCGTTCTCAATTTTTATTGACCCTTTACACGAGAACGCACACTTAATGAAAACGCTATAACGTCGCTAGGTGGCGGTAACGGGCTGCCAAATACTAGACCAGTCACCCACGTACAAGAAGAAGAACCCCTTCGCAACCCAGAGCATGCAGGCAGAGCGCGCCACGGGACGGTTATATATTTTATAATGCATTAGGCTACATAAACGCTGCTGCCACGGCTGCCGTCTATCACAAGGCTTTTTATTTACATCATAGTTTTAGATTCACCATCGCTGATGAACAGCGCTTTGTAGGCGAGGAGGGAGGCTTGTTCGGGAACTCCATTATATATGTATGGCTCTGCATTAATGTAATAAACATATGCGCTGTGAGCCAACGTGAGCCATGATGTCATAAGTTTTGCGGATTCACCGTTTTGCCTGTTTACACGGAGAAGGGATAAAACGGCGTTCTCAAAGATTTCCACTCTGGGAGGTGGTTTCACTTTGTCGTGTTTTCACCTCCTGAAAACACAGTTCTCGTCTAAAGGGAGCAAACGATACCTTTAGAAGTGGAGGTGGTTTTCATCCATGCTGGTAAAACTCGTCTCTTCTCCTCAGCAGAACTTCTGTCTTCACAGGTTGTCTAGACAGAGAAACAGACAGTTTTATTTATTTATTTTTAATTGTTGAACATTATCCTTTCTTCAGTTTTCTGGTACCATTTACTGTCCGATCCGATTCTACAAAATGTCTTCTAAATTCTGACAGTTTTCTGAAAAACCTCAATCTGTCAATGGTTCTCAAACATTTTCACGCCAAGAACCCCCAAAAAATTGTATGTAATTTTCCGCCGACCCTATCTGAAAACATGTTGTTCCAGGGACCTCTCAGAAGCAAAGATTTGAGTTAAAAACGTTCTGAAAGAATATATATTCAAAGATTTGCACCACATTTTCACGACTTTTCAAAAATAGATACAGATATTACAGATACAGATATTTTTGGGGCTCCTTGACATGAAAATGGAGCATAACAACCCTACAGGCAAAAGGAGCCATTTTGTGGCGATAGACTGTAACAGCAGTCTGATTACAAAATGCTTAATACAGCCTCATCTGACCAGGTTAAAATGAAAACCATGTTTTATTTTTATTTTTATTTGGGGGGGGGGCATAGTAAACCTTTTGTTTAACCTTACTTCAACGGTACTTAAGTAAGTAATTCAATGGTACTTAAGTAAGTACTTTAGTGGTACTTAAGCCATTCTGAACGGGAACCCATTTTGGTGTTAGCATCATGTTATGCTTTAGCAGAGTTAGCTATTGAAAAATAGCAAATCTACAAGCTCATAGCGCGCCACTTGGTGGCGCGCTATGAGCTTGTAGATTTGCTATTTTTGATAAATCGAAGAACGACTGACATTTTTAGAATCTGATCTCATGTCAGAATGGGTTAATCAGACCAGTGTGTGTCCAGTGGAAAGCTCGTATGAATCTGATCGCAGGTCAGAATACTTCCTTACAGCTCACCTTATTGATGCTGCTGTCATCTTCATAATCTTCCTCTTCCTCCTTCTCATTCTTCACCTGTCACAGTTAAAACAATATTAATTCATATTATAATTAATATATCCTTCTCATTCTTCACCTGTCACAATTAAAACAATATTAATTCATATTATAATTAATATATCCTTCTCATTCTTCACCTGTCACAGTTAAAACAATATTAATTCATATTATAATTAATATATCCTTCTCATTCTTCACCTGTCACAATTAAAACAATATTAATTCATATTATAATTAATATATCCTTCTCATTCTTCACCTGTCAGTTAAAACAATATTAATGAATATTATAATTAATATATCCTTCTCATTCTTCACCTGTCACAGTTAAAACAATATTAATGAATATTATAATGAATATATCCTTCTCATTCTTCACCTGTCACAGTTAAAACAATATTAATTCATATTATAATTAATATATCCTTCTCATTCTTCACCTGTCACAGTTAAAACAATATTAATTCATATTATAATGAATATATCCTTCTCATTCTTCACCTGTCACAGTTAAAACAATATTAATTCATATTATAATTAATATATCCTTCTCATTCTTCACCTGTCACAATTAAAACAATATTAATTCATATTATAATTAATATATCCTTCTCATTCTTCACCTGTCACAATTAAAACAATATTAATTCATATTATAATTAATATATCCTTCTCATTCTTCACCTGTCACAATTAAAACAATATTAATTCATATTATAATTAAATAGTTCAGATTGTTTTAACTTAAGTTGTATGAAATACTTGCCATTAATATAGTGGTTGCGCGCCGCTCACTTCACTGTGATGTGCGAGTGTGATTTTAGTTTAAACAGTAATAGTATGTGTCGTAATTAATGCCCCAACAGGAAAACACATCGAACTATTCAATCTAAATCTGAAAACACATGGAACTATTCAATCTAAATCTGAAAACACATCAAACTATTCAATCTAAATCTGAAAACACATGGAACTATTCAATCTAAATCTGAAAACACATCAAACTATTCAATCTAAATCTGAAAACACATCGAACTATTCAATCTAAATCTGAAAACACATGGAACTATTCAATCTAAATCTGAAAACACATGGAACTATTCAATCTAAATCTGAAAACACATCGAACTATTCAATCTAAATCTAAAATTATCTCAATGACAATTTAAGCCACCAAATGAAATGACACAGACAACACACAGACAGACAGACAGACAGCCCTACCTCACAGACAGACAGGGAGACGGGTTCTTTGTGGTCCGCAGAGAGTGAGACGGGTGGTGAGACAGGTTCTTTGTGGTCCGCAGAGAGTGAGATGGGTGGTGAGACAGGCTCTTTGTGGTCCGCAGAGAGTGAGACAGGTGGTTGAGGACCCCCATCCTCTGCAGTCTCCTCTGGGTCATCCTCCTGACTGCTTCTGTGAAGCATCAGTACACGGATTACTAACACTAGTCCTTATACCTTGCACATGCACGCACGCACGCACACACGCACGCATGATGGTGGTGTAATGATGGTGTAACACAACCACACATGCACAGTAAAGCAACCACAAAATATATATAGTATATATATATATATATATATATATATAATTATTATTATTATTTTTAATATGTTTATGGGTTAGGTTAGGGTAGCAGTACCTAGGACTACGACCAGGACTAGGGGTGTTGTCTGGTCCTCCCACAGCCTCCACGTGGTACATCAGCCTCCCAGGGGTTAGGGGTTAGGGGTTAGGGTTAGGACTAGGGGTTAGGGTTAGGACTAGGGGTTAGGGTTAGGACTAGGGGTTAGGACTAGGGGTTAGGACTAGGGGTTAGGGTTAGGACTAGGGGTTAGGGTTAGGACTAGGGGTTAGGGTTAGGACTAGGGGTTAGGACTAGGGGTTAGGGTTAGGGGTACTAACCTAGGACTAGGGGTGTTGTCCGGTCCTCCCACAGCCTCCACTCGGTACATCAGCCTCCCAGGGGTTAGGGGTTGGGACTAGGGGTTAGGACTAGGGGTTAGGGTTAGGACTAGGGGTACTAACCTAGGACTAGGGGTGTTGTCTGGTCCTCCCACAGCCTCCACGCGGTACATCAGCCTCCCAGGCAGCAGAGAGAAGATGTCTCCGTGACGCAGGGAGACCCAGCGCTCTCTCTCTACGGCCCGCGGGGCGTTCTCCAACGATGGCTGCACGAAGCAAGGGTTCGAGTGAGTCTGGGGGGGAGAGAGAGAGAGAGAGAGAGAGAGAGAGAGAGAGAGAGAGAGAGAAACAAAACAATATGGATAACAGTACAATTATGATCATGTTTTAATACAGAAAAAGATCATATCCACATCGGTTATCGGCCATAACAACAATTAATTATATCGGATATCAGATATCGGCCAAAATGTCTCATCGGCACCTACTGGTTCAGTCAAACTAAGAACAGTAGCCCCTCCCCTAGCCCGTAGCCCCTCCCCTAGCCTCGACGACCTTCCAGGTGTATGCAAAGGCTCAACTTATGTAACTTAGATAGCATGTTAGCGTAGACATAGCACTATATAGTGTATATATGTGCATAGTTTCATCATATAGATTTATGTTAGGTTCTTAGCTTACGTAGGATTCATGATGACTATTTGTATGTATGTGATGTTCTTGCTTACTGTAAATCACTCTGAATTAAAAGCATCTGATAAAGAACAACCTACTGGTTCAGTCTAAGAACAACCTACTGGTTCAGTCTAAGAACAACCTACTGGTTCAGTCTAACTAAGAACAACCTACTGGTTCAGTCTAAGAACAACCTACTGGTTCAGTCTAAGAATAACCTACTGGTTCAGTCTAACTAAGAACAACCTACTGGTTCAGTCTAAGAACAACCTACTGGTTTAGTCTAACTAAGAACAACCTACTGGTTCAGTCTAAGAACAACCTACTGGTTCAGTCTAAGAACAACCTACTGGTTCAGTCTAAGAATAACCTACTGGTTCAGTCTAAGAAAAACCTACTGGTTCAGTCTAACTAAGAAGAACCTACTGGTTCAGTCTAAGAACAACCTACTGGTTCAGTCTAAGAGCAACCTACTGGTTCAGTCTAACTAAGAACAACCTACTGGTTCAGTCTAAGAACAACCTACTGGTTCAGTCTAAGAACAACCTACTGGTTCAGTCTAAGAACAACCTACTGGTTCAGTCTAACTAAGAACAACCTACTGGTTCAGTCTAAGAACAACCTACTGGTTCAGTCTAAGAACAACCTACTCGTTCAGTCTAAGAACAACCTACTGGTTCAGTCTAAGAACAACCTACTGGTTTAGTCTAACTAAGAACAACCTACTGGTTCAGTCTAAGAACAACCTACTGGTTCAGTCTAAGAACAACCTACTGGTTCAGTCTAACTAAGAACAACCTACTGGTTCAGTCTAAGAACAACCTACTGGTTCAGTCTAAGAACAACCTACTGGTTCAGTCTAACTAAGAACAACCTACTGGTTCAGTCTAACTAAGAACAACCTACTGGTTCAGTCTAAGAACAACCTACTGGTTCAGTCTAAGAACAACCTACTGGTTCAGTCTAAGAACAACCTACTAGTTCAGTCTAAGAACAACCTACTGGTTCAGTCTAAGAATAACCTACTGGTTCAGTCTAAGAACAACCTACTGGTTCAGTCTAAGAACAACCTACTGGTTCAGTCTAAGAACAACCTACTGGTTCAGTCTAACTAAGAACAACCTACTGGTTCAGTCTAAGAACAACCTACTGGTTCAGTCTAAGAACAACCTACTGGTTCAGTCTAACTAAGAACAACCTACTGGTTCAGTCTAACTAAGAACAACCTACTGGTTCAGTCTAAGAACAACCTACTGGTTCAGTCTAAGAACAACCTACTGGTTCAGTCTAAGAACAACCTACTGGTTCAGTCTAAGAACAACCTACTGGTTCAGTCTAAGAATAACCTACTGGTTCAGTCTAAGAACAACCTACTGGTTCAGTCTAAGAACAACCTACTGGTTCAGTCTAAGAACAACCTACTGGTTCAGTCTAAGAACAACCTACTGGTTCAGTCTAACTAAGAACAACCTACTGGTTTGAGACGAAGCCGTCCGTCCAGGTTCTCCAGAACTCCATGGTTTCTGGACACTCTTTTGTCATTGACCTGAAATTTAAGAAATATAGAAAATATAGAAACATCCACAAGCAAGCACTGACTACCATGAAATGCACCCACTGGTAATGATAATGTATAATATATACTGATGTATAACATGTATAACTTATGTATAACATGTATAACTGATAACTGTATAACATGTATGCAATGTGTCAGACAGACTGCCTATAGCAGCCCAAACAGAGCAGTGTGTATTTGACAAGTTGTTTGCCTTTGCTCTTTGTCATGCTCTGTTGTTAGGCCAGTTTAGGCCAGTTTAAATACACAGCCCAGGCTTCCCAATATCAGTATGACCAAATCTACATGGGGCCTGGCTCAGCAGGCTCTAGGGGCCCAGACGGTTGAGCTAACCGTCAGCCTGGCTCAGCAGCCTCTAGGGGCCCAGACGGCTGAGCCACGCACACACACACACACACACACACACACACACACACAGGTGTGCAAGACAGACTCACCCCCAGGAAAGGACCTCGTCCAATCACAGTCTGTCCGTCAGGGAGGCTGATCGGAGCCCCGCCCTCTAGAGGAACCAGCTCCAACCACGACATGGAACTGTAGACCGCACGCACGCACGTGCGCGCACACACACACACACACACACACACACACACACACACACACACACACACACAGCCTTATGGAACCGACTAATCAGACTGCCAGAGAACAGAGTTGCTAGGAAGACTTTCAACTGGGATGTATCAGTAAAAGGTGCATGGGCGAGTGCAATAGAGTGTCGCAGTCCCTCAGGCTTTTCAAAAAGTATTTATTTAAAGACGGTTACTCTCTGCGGACAAAGCCAACTCGGATTGTGACAAATCATGACAACAAACACAATATTTTGGGCCGATCAAATAATTAGAAAGAAGAAAATAAAGGCAGGCGACAACACAATTTGTTTTGTTTTTCTTCTTATAAATTATTTGTTGAGAAAATGAATGGAGAATAATTCCCTGGGCCACTCGTCGTTCTGAAAGGGGGAGGGACTGTGACGCTCTATAGAGGACACTCTTGTAGAACTGGGTTACGTGACCGTTTTCTAAATAACAGGGTTGTAAACATCTCCATGGTTAAAGACACACTTTATAGTTTATTTCAGAACAAATGGTCACAGGACATAATGTACAAACCAAAGCTGAGAACATTTGTTACGATAAAAAACTGTTATGCCAGACCAGTGAAAAGTATGTTTGTGCCCCGTTATCCAAAAGACAAAGATCCCTATGTGCCCAAATTGGTTCTTTTCTATTGCCCGTTGTATCATGAGCTACGTCAAAAGTTATTTAACAGATGTAAAAATATAGACCTGATGTGGTTAAGTGATGCAGAGCGACTGAGATGGATTTTCGAACAGAAGATAATTGCATTTGCAGAATAGGCTATATAGAGAAAGCTTGGGACATATACAACTTATATGTGATGTATTTTATTTTTATTTGTATGTTTTTGCTTATTTCTGTTCTGTTTTTATCAAATACTTGTTGTAGCTTCTGTGTGAGAAGTGAACGTGATATTGTTTATTTATGTTGTTGGTGTCTTATAATCCCGTAAGGGATGGGTCTTAACGACAAGACACGAAAATAAAGATGAATTCATTCATTCATTCATTCACACGTATATCAGTGGTTTTCAACCAGTGGTCCTTGAGGGGGTTCCAGGTGGTCCCCAGCTAAATGATGGAGAGCTGGTAACCAAGTGGACCAATTTGATTTCATGTTACGCCCTCAAGAGTAAAATTATTGTTTACTTAATTTACTAGAAGTCTGAACACAATTAGAGAATGTAGAAGGATTGTTATTTTGATCAACATGTGCCTGTTATCTCTCCTAATGGTACCAACATCAATACAGCATGGAACTGTGCACGGAATATGATCCAACGACAATTCTTTAGTTTTGGGTCTGAGAGACTAAATGTCATCAAACGGTGGTCCGTGGCTCAGATGGGTCTGAGAGGCTAAATGTCATCAAACGGTGGTCCGTGGGGGGGGGGGGCATCCTTTTGTCCGACAACTCCAGGCTAAATGTCATTTGAGCCACGTACGGACCACCATTTGCTGAATAAATAAATGGACCTTATGGAAAAAGGTGGAAAACTACTTTACATCAACACTTAATAACATTTTAGAAATATTTGTATTTTGTAACATTTTGAAATAAATTGCCAGTTTAGCATCGAGGTGTCCATGACGTCAAGCCGTTAATACATAAAGTTATGAACAATAATAATAAATTCTACAGAACTGCAGTGTGTAAATGTTACGCCATGCATATGTAGATATACGTCATAGACAGGGCGTTACGTCACTATGTGTTCCTACCTGTCAGTGTGTAGCAGAATGCAGGACTTTATTTAATCAAACTTGTGACGAAAATAAACAACAAACTGTTTGTTTCTCCCTGCAAACACTTCCTGAATCCACTGAGCATGCGCAGCAGCAGCACATCCAGCCAGTGTTAGTTACATCGAAATCGGTGACCTGTGGAGATGTGTGTCTCTTTAATAATAATAATAATAATAAACACTATTATTCATAACGTCATGTCTTTTGTATGTTGGACCGACCAGAGCAGTGATATAGTTTTTCTTAAAAATAATGAACTATATATATTTGAACGGTTTATTAACGGTTATACATTAGAGCATTAGTTTATATAGCATTAGTTATACATTAGAGCAAAATATATATATAATCTAACAATTTCTCTATGAATGTTTTTCAATGATCTGTAAATAAATGTAAATGTTGTTTTTTCTCCCTTTTTCAAACGGATACAAAAGGGCATGACCGCGCATGCGCAGTACTCAGCGCAGTGACGTCATCGGTGTGTGTAAACAACAAGGAGAGCTTTAAACGCGTCATCATCAGCAGATCTGTCACAACAATAAACACACACATAAATATACCTTTGATCGATCCACGACGAGAGAGGTAAAGATCTACAGTGTGTGTGTGTGTGTGTGTGTGTGTGTGTGTGTGTGTGTGTGTGTGTGTGTGTGTGTGTGTGTGTGTGTGTGTGTGGACAGTCGTACAGTAGTTTAATGCTTCGGTGCAGTACGTGTATAGAGTTCATGGTACTGTACGTGGACCGATGTGTCAGGTCTTATGGAGCTTTTCATGGTGTTACTTGTTGTATTGACTTGTGCTTTCGTTTGAAATGTAGCCATTCAATCAATCAATCAATCAAACAAACATTATAAACATACAGTGCATCAATACTTTACTAGTATGTGTACGTATACAGATCAATTCTTAGTAGTACATTGTACGTACAGATCAATTCTTACTAGTACAGTATGTGTATATAGACGACGTACAGATCAATAGAATTTGATAGAATCAATCATGAAAAAACTATCCATGAAACTGATTGCAAGAAGCTTGTTTCCCAAAATACAGCGTTTGGATAATTGTTATTGGTTTGTCCAGCAAACCTTCCAGGTTAAAATACATACAATAGTTAGAATTCTTATTGGTATATATATTGGTATATATTCTTATATATTGGTATATATTCTTATGTATTGTTATATATTCTTATATATTGGTATATATTCTTATGTATTGGTATATATTCTTATGTATTGGTATATATTCTTATGTATTATTTGATATAATATACCAAATAATACATAAGAATATATACCAATACATAAGAATTATATTCTTATATATTGGTATATATTCTTATGTATTGTTATATATTCTTATATATTCTTATGTATTGGTATATATTCTTATATATTAGTATGTCCAGCAAACCTTCCAGGTAAATGGGATAATGTCTGTCTGATCCTCTCCTCCCCATGTCATGTTGTCAAGGCAGAGTTTAGCCCCTTTCGGCCCCCTCGGTTAGCTTTTCTGAATTGTGGACGTCGCTACCCTAGGGTCCCTGAGAGCATATTCCACCCTCCATAGGATGCAGATGTACATACTCTCTGTTCACGGAGAGCGGCGGTGCAGCTTGAGTGTTGGTGAGATGTTTCAAAGATGCATAACACAGCTATAGGAGACCGCCGCAACGTGTACCAAATGGCATTAACCGCCAATGCCGTTAAGTATATATATTTTGGCCCAGGCCGTAGCGTAACGGTCTGGGCACCGGACTGGTAATCCAGTCGCAGTGTGCCGCGGGTTCGACTCCCGGACCCGACACGGCCTTTACTGCATGTCATCCCCCCATCTCTCTCCCGTTTCCTGTCAGCCTACTGTCTGTCCCTTCAAAAATCAATAAAAGGCGTAAGCCGCAAAAAAATATCTTAAAAAAAAAAAAGTATATATATTTTTTAGTTTTGGCTTCTCTGAAATTCTCTCTTCCTCACATCCCATGTCCCGCCTTCCACGACACAACAGCATTATAAACATCCTGCATGCACGCGGTCGGCCAATCAGAGGCAGTAACTAGGACGTGCAGCTAGCCAGTCTCGGTGCGGGAGGCGGTACAATGGGAAGTCAACAAGGAAGTCAAGGAAGAGAGAGGAGAGAGAAGTTCAGCGAAGCAAAACTTCAAAAAGAGATTAAAAATACTTAATGGCGGCCTGAGCCGTGGCTCAGCGGTCCAGGCACCTTGGCTGGTAATCCAGTGTGCAGCGCGTTCGACTCCCAATCCCGACGGCCTTAACAGCATGTCTTCCCCCATCTCTCTCCCCATTTCCTGTCAGCCTACTGTCTGTCCCTCCATAAAATATATTAAATAAAAGCCACAAAAAAACCCACAATATATATATATATTTTTTAATACTTGACAGCATCGGCGGTTAATGCCATTTGGTACATGTTGCGGCGGTCTCCTATAGCTGTGTTATGCATCTTTGAAACATCTCACCAACACTCAAGCGGCGCCGAGGCTCTCTGTGAACAGAGAGTATGTACATCTGCATCCTATGGAGGGTGGAATAAGCTGTCAGGGACCCTAGGGTAGCGACGTCCACAATTCAGAAAAGCTAACCGAGGGTGCCAAAAGGGGGCTAGGCAGAGTTGTACCTCAGTTTCCATGTAATGTTTATATGGACAACCTCTCAACGCAGCTAAATGCTCCTAAAACAAGTTGTGGATTACAGTCATGAATCACCTCATGTACGGATGATTCATGCTGTGCTTCAATATCACTGCTGTCGGGAAGAAACCACATGGAAATGATAAATATACATCTTTAGGAAATTAAGAAAAACGTATATTTTGAAAACAAAGCAATACAGCCATGATCAAAGTTGGTGTTGTGACTATATTGTCAATTACTTCCATGAGAGGGAGAGAGGTGGTGGAGTTAGCTGCTTTAGCATACAGTATGAGAGAGTGAGAGAGGTGGTGGAGTTAGCTGCTTTAGCAGACAGTTTGAGAGGGGGAGAGGTGGTGGAGTTAGCTGCTTTAGCAGACAGTTTGAGAGGGGGAGAGGTGGTGGAGTTAGCTGCTTTAGCAGACAGTTTGAGAGGGGGAGAGGTGGTGGAGTTAGCTGTTTTAGCAGACAGTATGAGAGGGGGAGAGAGGTGGTGGAGTTGGCTGCTTTAGCAGACAGTTTGAGAGGGGGAGAGGTGGTGGAGTTAGTTGCTTTAGCAGACAGCTTGAGAGGGGGAGAGGTGGTGGAGTTAGCTGTTTTAGCAGACAGTTTGAGAGGGGGAGAGGTGGTGGAGTTAGCTGCTTTAGCAGACAGTATGAGAGACGGAGAGAGGTGGTGGAGTTAGCTGCTTTAGCAGACAGTTTTTAGAGGGAGAGAGGTGGTGGAGTTAGCTGCTTTAGCAGACAGTTTGAGAGGGGGAGAGGTGGTGGAGTTAGCTGCTTTAGCAGCCAGTTTGAAAGGGGGAGAGGTGGTGGAGTTAGCTGCTTTAGCAGCCAGTTTGACAGTTCAAACCCAGGTTCCCCCAGAGTTAGTGTCGAAGTGTCCTTGAGCAAGACTCTGAACCCCTAATTGCTCCTGATGTGCTGGTTGGTGCCTTGCATGGTTTCCTCCGCCATAATGCACGAGCTATGTAAAGGTGTGTGAATGGGTGAAAGTAATGTACAATTGTATTTCCTTCCCCCAGGTGGTGCTGTCTCCCTGTGGGACAGTGTGTGTGCTGCTATGCCCCATCAGAGGAACCCAAACAATGTTTATTACATCTACGAGAGGAGGAGTCGTCCACTAAAGGTTTATAATAATTGTAAAATATATATATATATATATATATATATATATATATATATATATATATCATAGACTGTAAAAAATATGGACAAAGCGTTCCCCGGGTCTAACATGAACGTAAAATGAAGCCTGTAATAATATGCTAATTCCTGATGTAAGTCGCCATCTTTTGGTACCAGCTTGCCATTGGCTGGCTCCGTTTTGTACCAGCTGGTCATTGGCTGCCCAGACAACGAGGCGGGTCTTCCCCCCTTCTTCTCCGTTGGTTTTTATTTTGACTCGAGTGGGAGGAGAAGACTCTTGAGTGGGAGGGGAATCCCGATCATAGACTGTAACGGTAGCCACGCCCCTCAGAACATACGCGACTTTATGGTCATTTTTTTAATTAATGGGACCATAATTTTCCAGAAATGAGACTTTAAACTAGTGACTGGAAGAAGAAAGTATTCATGACCATGTTTATTAAGGTAATACAGTCTAGGTGAAGTTGGGCCAAAATACATGGGCCTCTATGGAGCTATGGGGCTTTTTGGGTCCAGTCCAGCGCCACAACAGGCCATTATATGAACTACCGATTTCAAATGAGGCTTCACGAAATATCTGGCTGACTGCCCCCCTGATATATATATATAATTATATATATATATAATTATAAAACAATGTTTATTTCATCTACGAGAGCAAAAGTCATCCTAAGTTGGACCACCAGTGGTCCTTCAGGGGGTTCCAGGTGGTCCCCATGCAGTTAAATGATGGAGAGTTGGTAACCAAGTAGACCCTTATTAGATCTTTAACTCTTGAGAGTGTAAAATGAGTCAATAAGTTATTAATTTACAAGAGGTCCACACAATTAAAGAATGTAGAACAATTGTTATTGGCTAAATGTCATCAAACGGTGGTCCGTGGCTCAAATGGGTCTGAGAGGCTAAATGTCATCAAATGGTGGTCCGTGGCTCAGATGGGTCTGAGAGGCTAAATATCAACACATGGTGGTCCGTGGCTCAAATGGGTCTGAGAGGCTAAATATCATCAAATGGTGGTCCGTGGCTCAGATGGGTCTGAGAGGCTAAATCTCATCACATGGTGGTCCGTGGCTCAAATGCCCAACAAATAAAGGACCTTGATGTGAAAAGGGAAACGTAATGCTTCTCGCCTGTTCCACAGTCATCCGCCGAAAGGTCATCGACATCCCGTACCCTCTTGACCTCTGCTGAAGGGTCATCGTCCTCCGGTGACCTCTTGACCTCGGCCGAACGGTCACCGTGGTCCAACTTCGCAGAGAGGCTGCCTCCGGAGATGAGCGTGAGGATATTCAGTGAGCTGGACGCTCAGAGCCTGGTCAGCGCTGCACTGACCTGCAGGTAAGACTGGGCCTCGTGTGGCGTTGCCAGACTGTTGCCTCTCGCAATGTTCAAACGCTTCCGTCATACAGTCTGGAGCAACGGAAGCTCTGATCATGAGTCAAATATAAATGCTTCCGTCGTACAGTCTGGAGCAACGGAAGCTCTGATCATGAGTCAAATATAAATGCTTCCGTCATACAGTCTGGAGCAACGGAAGCTCTGATCTTGAGTTAAATATAAATGCTTCCGTCATACAGTCTGGAGCAACGGAAGCTCTGATCACGAGTAAAATATAAATGCTTCCGTCATACAGTCTGGAGAAACGGAAGCTCTGATCACGAGTAAAATATAAATGCTTCCGTCATACAGTCTGGAGCAACGGAAGCTCTGATCATGAGTTAAATATAAATGCTTCCGTCATACAGTCTGGAGCAACGGAAGCTCTGATCACGAGTAAAATATAAACGCTTCCGTCATACAGTCTGGAGCAACGGAAGCTCTGATCGTGAGTAAAAATAAAGTGGAAGTGGAGCCTCCTCCCCACTTCTGTCTTGTCTTTACAGTCTCGCACATTTATCCTAGTATAAATTTATACCATCTAGGCATATATAAATTAGCTTGATGCTTAGCAGAAATGGAAATAAAGAAATAAGCTCTAAAGATATATATTCTGGTGAATGGAAATGACAAACAGATTACTCGGATTAGGTGTACAGTAGTTCCAGACTCTATATAACATTCAGAGATTGTGGAATAGTTGTCTGGTTACACGAGACTAGGGTGGGCCATATCTGACCTGCAGGGTGATATGGTGATACATATCTGACCTGCAGGGTGATATGGTGATAAATATCTGACCTGCAGCAGGGTGATATGGTGATAAATATCTGACCTGCAGGGTGATATGGTGATAAATATCTGACCTGCAGGGTGATAAATATCTGACCTGCAGGGTGATATGGTGATACATATCTGACCTGCAGGGTGATATGGTGATAAATATCTGACCTGCAGGGTAATATGGTGATACATATCTGACCTGCAGGGTGATATGGTGACATATCTGACCTGCAGGGTGATATGGTGATGCATATCTGACCTGCAGGGTGATATGGTGATACATATCTGACCTGCAGGGTGATATGGTGATAAATATTTGACCTGCAGGGTGATATGGTGATACATATCTGACCTGCAGGGTGATATGGTGACACATATCTGACCTGCAGGGTGATATGGTGATGCATATCTGACCTGCAGGGTGATATGGTGATACATATCTGACCTGCAGGGTGATATGGTGATACATATCTGACCTGCAGGGTGATATGGTGATTGCATATCTGACCTGCAGGGTGATATGGTGATACATATCTGACCTGCAGGGTGATATGGTGACACATATCTGACCTGCAGGGTGATATGGTGACACATATCTGACCTGCAGGGTGATATGGTGATACATATCTGACGTATCCCCCCCTATCTGCAGGCTGTGGAACCGTCTCGTCCAGGAAGTGGACGCTCTTTGGAAGAAGCCGTGTCTCTCTGTCAGGACCTTCTGTCAGAGAGAGGTGGACCGCGACAGGACAGACGGACTGTCATGGAAGGTGAGTAGACCACTTTATACCCAATCTGTCCTGGAAGGTGAGTGTAGCTCTATTTATATTTAGGTCCTGGAAGGTAGATAAAACCATCAGCAGGTCCCGGTAGAACAGAGATGGGATGGGATTGAAATAGTATTTGGGAGATACCTCCTAACAGGACCTTTACCAACCTTAATCCGGTCGTTTTAACACGGCCCTCATCATCCTTAATCCGGTCGTTTTAACGCACCTCTCATCAACCTTAATCCGGTCGTTTTAACGCACCCCTCACCAACCTTAATCCGGTCTTTTTAACGCACCCCTCACCAGCCTTAATCCGGTCGTTTTAACGCCCTCACCAGCCTTAATCCGGTCGTTTTAACGCACCCCTCACCAACCTTAATCTGGTCGTTTTAACGCACCCCTCATCAACCTTAATCCGGTCGTTTTAACGCACCCCTCACCAACCTTAATCCGGTCGTTTTAACGCACCCCTCATCAACCTTAATCCGGTCGTTTTAACACACCCCTCACCAGCCTTAATCCGGTCGGTTTAACGCACCCCTCACCAACCTTAATCAGGTCGTGTTAACTCCCACCTACCTAGATACCTTGTGTATCTTTTGGGTCTGTGACAGTAATGTTTAGGAACCCTGAAGTTTAAATTCACACCTTTTCGTTGACCAGGTGACCCTGGTGAGGAACTATCAGCGGAGCTTCCTGAAGAGGGATTGGCTGAGAGGTCACTATAGCAACGTGATGTCAGCAGACGAGCTGCGCGACAGGAAGTGGTGTCCTCTGGACCTGGAAACCTGGGGGGAGATCTTGGAGGCGGAGCTAGAGAGATAAACACCTTATATAGGCGGAGCTAAGCAACTACAAGATAACCGCTGTCGCTACAAGCTGACGGCTGTCATTACAAGCTAATGGCTATCGCTACAAGCTAACGGCTTGTACTGTACTTAAGTACAATGTTGATGTATTTTTACTCTACAGGAGTATTTCCAATACTTTTACTTCTAGGCCTACTCCACTACATCTCAGAGTAAAATATTGTACTTTAACTCCAATACAATTAATTTAAAACGTTAGTTACTATAACAAAAAACATCGCATGGATGCACCTGGGACGTATCCTCAGTGATGTATCCTGAGGTCAACGGGGTTTCGGGTCTCGCAACATCATACCCCTCACTCAGGCGACCCAGCCGGGAGTGATCAAGTCCCGACTTACGTCCCATGCAGTAGCTACCCTCAATCAGTCCCACTAGGGAAAAACCAGGGGCACACAATCCGTTGGAACTACTCCAGAACTACTCTGCCAGGGCTGGGAGGTACACTTCTGGCACAAGGAGGGACTAGGCTCTGTGGGTTGTCTCCTGTCCGGGCACCTCCTACGTCTCACCAGGTCCACTCCTGCTCTCACCAGAGCGAGGACCTGTGCGTTGCACCAGAGTCCCAGCACCAGCCAGTTCATTCAGGAGTGGTGGGCAATGTTTCCGCAGGGTCATGGTACTGCGGTTCCGCTTGCTGCTTGCATGGCCTTTCTAAAGGCCTCACCGAGGGTTGTTGGGCTTCCTCCTCACGGAGGACACAGGCTGGGGCGCTAACCCACACTGCTCACCCGGTTGCCGTCTACATTCCGGCTGTCACCCGTCTCTCCGGTGGTCACCAGACTATACCTGGTTGTCACATAGTCTATTCCTATGAGTCACTATAAATAGAAGAACTATAACAAAAAACATCGCATGGATGCACCTGGGACGTATCCTGAGGTCTAGTTACTTACAGTCCATAACATACAACAACCACATTATATACAGTATATACGCTTTGGCCATTTGAAAACAGCCGATCAACAAGCTCACAATGTGTTGCATTGCGGCGCATTGTGAGCTTGTAGATCGGCTATTTAAAAAATGTATAACATTTGAAAACGTGAAATATGAGACATTCTGCATAATGAGTACTTTTACTTGTGCTACTTTTAGTACCTGCTGATGCCAATACCTTTGTACTTTTACTCAAGTACATTTTGACTTGAGCCGGGGTTGTCATTTTTTATTGGCCTAAAATATTGTCTATATACTGTACATACATTCATGAAGCCACTTGCTGACCGGCTGTCAACATTGAGCAATTTGTTTTATAGGGGTTTATATCATGTGCAGTGTTTTTTGTGCAAAACTAATGCTTGGAATGGATTCAGAATCATGAAAATCCCCTAGTTTGACATGCTACATGCTAACTTAAAGCATAATGAAAATGTTAAAATATTGCCTTATAGGATGTTAAAACAAAGCACTTATTTTACAAATGTTTAAAAATGTGAATATATATATTATTTTTTTTATAATTGTATTTTTTATGAATGCCAGCAGCTGTATAGTCCACACAGTGGCTAATTTCCAATGTTTTGTATAATATGATTTAATTAATTGGAATAATATAATATATGATTTAGTTGGTGCTTCTGAACACAGCTGTTTGCTACAGACCGTACGTACAGTATACTGTGAATAGAAATAAACATTGAACCTTTTAGACTTGATTTTGTGTGAACTAGAACTCCAAGAAATGATAAAAACATGTGCTTTATTTTTTGGGAAAGGTTCATCTTTGTGTGTGTGTGTGTGTGTGTGTGTGTGTGTGTGTGTGTGTGTGTGTGTGTGTGTGTGTGTGTGTGTGTGGTGTGTGTGTGTGTGTGTGTGTGTCGGTCGACATGTGTTTATGGAATTATTTAGAAAATGTTAAAATGTGAGGGGCGCTCTTATCTTTTCATAATACATTCCATGCTACAAACACACACACACACACACACACGTACACACACACACACACACACACACACACAGCTGGGCATATATAGGAGGGGCTAGCGCCCTTCAATCAGATGATCTGTGAGCTTGTAGATCTGCTGTTTCTTTCTACTAATGTATGGAATTTCTTTGATTTTTTTCCAAAAAATTACCATAGGCCTACTGTAAATCATTGTCTTTGGGGACAGACAGACAGGGGGTGTGTGTGTGTGTGTGTGTGTGTGTGTGTGTGTGTGTGTGTGTGTGTGTGTGTGTGTGTGTGTGTGTGTGTGTGTGTGTGTGTGTGTGTGTGTGTGTGTGCGTGTGCGTGTGCGTGTGCGTGTGCGCGCGCGGTTATCTTATTTGCTCCGAGTCCAATCAATAGATCAACAGCTGCTGGCTGACTGACTATTGTCGACTAGTAATCCATTAACCAGCTCGTGCACGCCGCGCGCGCTCATGCGTGCGTCGATGCGTGCACCGGCATGTGAAGTCACGTCACATCACGGCAGCATCCTATCCTCGATCTCTTCTTTTTTTTGTTCCTGCTGGAGGAGAAACAGCTCTATAGCTGCCGCTGTGCTGATTTTAACCTCACAATACAACAATAGATCACTATAGATCATATATTAGTAGTATAGCTGATAATGGACTCGGTCCCGGAGCTGATCCAGCTGTCCATCTCCCTGAAGATCCAGCCCAACGACGGCCCGGTGTTCTACAAGGTGGACGGCACGCGTTTCGGCCAGAACCGAACCATCAAGCTGCTCACCGGGTCCAAGTACCGCATCCAGGTGGTCATGAAGCCTGGATCGGGCGTGCAGGCCACGTAAGAATTATTAATATTATAAATAATGTCAAGAAGCCTGGGAACCTGCGCAGGCCACGTAAGAATTAATGCCTACAATATGTTTTAAAAATGTTTTGTATTCAACGTCCAGGCCATATAAGGATCATGTATATTATGAATATAATAGACCTATGTTTTTAAAAAGGTTTTATTATTTTATATATTCTCTATCGTGGTCAGCAAGTGTAGTGTAGTAGGCTATATTCATATTGGGAGGCTTCTGTTGTAGGCTAGTCTGTTGGTGTGACTGAGGCCGCTGTATGACAGCTGCTCTAAATGTACAGCCATGTGTAAATGTTGGTGTAAATGTATATAGTCTGTTGTTGTGACTGAGGCCGCTGCCTGGCTGTGTAACATAACAGGACAGCTGTAATGAACCGATCCGTAAGGAAACACACTCCTCTGCTAGGATGGATGGATGGATGGATGGCGTTTATTTGAACTGGCGATGATAGAGCAATAAGTCATGCAATTCGTGTAGGTTAGCCTATATAGAGGACGATGCTATATGAACATGATGCTTGTATATGTTTAGCCTACATAGTAGAATAAGGCCTTTATATATGTGTGTTATACTTAATTCAGTAGGTTTAGCCTACATTAGTAGAATAATGTGTGTTCATTCCAGCACAGACAGCAGGTCTATAGCCTACATGAGAGGCGCTTTTTGTTGTGGTTTTTAATAAATGATGATGCTGTACGTGTGTTGACGCTGCGCACTGCGCGTGCATGTCTAATTCATCCATGCGCCGTCGCCGCCCCATGTGTGTGTGTGTGTGTGTGTGTGTGTGTGTGTGTGTGTGTGTGTGTGTGTGTGTAAAGATGGTGAAAGTGCTTTCCGTGATGGGCGTGGTCTGTTATGATACAGCCGTTATGGACCTCCACTTTGGTTCTGACATGTGTGCGTCTGTCAGTCTCGGACAATACTCTCAAATAGCCGCTGCTACTCCGTCTTTAATGCTCGTACTTCTCCGTCAAGGTAGACATCTTAAATATAAAGCACTTGTTGCTGAAGCTATGGACGTTTCCGGACGGTACGGACTGTCTGTGTTCCGTAACATCCAGTATTGTATGTTTTCATCTCGCCTGTGCCTGAACGCCGTCGTAATTCTGGTTCCCGTGGAGTGTAATACCGTATTCCGCCTGTTGCATCAGCGCCACTTCACTCGTTGAGGAATGCAGGGAACGTCAGGCACGGACAGATTAAAACACAGGTCTTAATGAAACAATATAGGAAGTATTTTGGAACACAAACAATCCGTATGGTCGGGTAACAACCCGTATGGTCGGGTAACAACCCGTATGCGTTATATTATGAATATGAATGTGCAGGGAGAAGTATAAACATGGAATTACAGTGAAACTGTCAGAGATACACAGTATTACACACAGACCCCTTTTCCAGCGGTTGGTTTGTATATTTTCCTACATAATGCGACATTTACATATTTAAAAATGTAAAAATTGTAATACAATAAATCATTGTCTTCGTTGAAGTACTCAATTGGGGAAATGTCATGGTGATAACAATCTAATATAGGTATAGTTTTGTCCACTCATTCATAATTAACGTTCCAATTTTGGAGCTCTGGCTCATGGACTAAGAACCAAAAAGAACTGAACCGGTTCCCATTGGGAACCAACCGGTGGAAAAGAACTGAACCGGTTCCCATTGGGAACCAACCGGTGGAAAAGAACTGAACCGGTTCCCATTGGGAACCAACCGGTGGAAAAGAACTGAACCGGTTCCCATTGGGAACCAACCGGTGGAAAAGAGGCCACAATAACAGGGAGGATAATGTCCGTGTTGGTCCAAAAGGCTAAACGGGGCGCGGTCGTCCAGTATGTGACTGTGAACCTAATAAATATGTCTGTACTTCTTTCTGTAAAGCGACTTTGGGTACCCAGAAAAGCGCTATATAAATCGTATATTTTATTATTATTATTATTATAACCTCACAACATCATAGTTTTACTGTAAACAACATCTAATAGCCTAAAGATCATCAAACAACTTATATTTAACTTATGTCCTACTGTCTGAACGAATGATTCCCCTCTCTGAGTAAGGGTCCATTTGGTACGTCCATGAAGTTGGCACCCCATTATTGCCCCATATGATGAAAACATGAATACAAATGGTGTCATTCCTTAGTGCTGGATTTGTGCTGAATTGTGCCGTAAATCTCATAATTTGGGCTGGTATCATTTTTTAAATATTTTAAGTTATATGTTTCCTATACTGTCTACCTTGTCCTAGTTTGGTATACTGGCGCCCCCTCTTGGCCTAACGGCAGTCATCTAACAACATAACAATTTATTTAAAAAAAAGATCAGACAAAAGACAACACCTTTTTAGTTTGATTTGGAGCCAAGCCATGTAATAAAGTATATTGTAATCATCTTATTCTTCTTGCAGAAACATGAACATTGGAGGCGTGGTCTTCCCTCTGGAGGAGGAGTCTAAAGACGAGCAGCAGGTGGTCTATCAGGGTCAGTACGACACAGAGGGAGTTCCTCACACCAAGAGTGGAGACAGACAGCCGATCCAGGTCAGCATAGAGGTGAGGATTCTGACCAATAGGAGCCTGTCCAGGTCAGCATAGAGGTGAGATACTGACCAATAGGAGACTGTCCAGGTCAGCATAGAGGTGAGGATTCTGACCAATAGGAGCCTGTCCAGGTCAGCATAGAGGTGAGATTCTGACCAATAGGATCATAGAGGTGAGCTACTGACCAATAGGAGCCTAGAGATGAGGAGGACACTGACCAATAGGAGCCGGTCCAGGTCATAGAGGACAGAACACTGTATCTAGACCTATAGAGCGTTGACAACAAACACAATATTTTGGGGCCGATCAAACAATTAGAATGAAGAAAAACATGGCAGGATACACAACACTTTTTGTTTTGTTTGATCGTCCCCAAAACGTTGTGTTTGTTGTCATGATTTGTCAGAACTCCAGTTGTCTTTGTCCGCGGCGTAAACGTCTTTAAATAAATACTTTTTGAAAAGGAAAATAAACGGGGAATTTTGTTCCGGGTCTCTCGTCGTCATGAAAGGGGGCTGTGCGGGGCTGCGGCGCTCTATAGCAGCCTGTCCAGGTCATAGAGGTCATAGAGGTCAGAAGGTCATAGAGGTCAGAATGTCATATAGACAATTCTGACAATGAAAGGAGAAATGAGGTCAATAGATGTATAATGATAAGAGTGCCCCTCACGTCACACAGGTGTGATTTGTTGCTGTATATATGGAACATAATATGTTACTGTTAGTTTAACTCTTTATTCTATCCCTTTGTTTACGGTGCTGCTGTATGATTGGTTCTCTCCACAGTTAAGAGTCTCTTTGTATTGAGTTGTGCTTTAAATGTACTGTAATTCTGCAAACTGTTAATACATGTTTCAGTCAATCAATCAATTGCTGTGATTGATTCTCTCTCTCCCCCCTCTCTCTCTCTCTCCCCCCTCCCTCTCTCTCTCTCTCCCCTCTCTCCCCCCTTCCCCCGCCTTTCTCTCTCCCCTCTCTCTCTCTCCCCCCCTCTCTCTCTCTCCCCTCTCTCCCCCTCTCTCCCCCCCCCCCCCTCCAGTTCCCAGTGGCGGGTCAGTTCGAGACGGTGTGGCAGGTCAAGTTCTACAACTACTACAAGCGAGAACACTGTCAGTGTGGCAACAAGTTCAGCGACATCGAGTACGAAGTCAAACCCAACGAGACGCGCAGCCTCATGTGGATCAACAAGGAGGCTTTCAACTGAGAACCACCTAAACACTAGGACACACCTCTAGGACACACCTCTAAACACTAGGACACACCTCTAAACACTAGCACACACCTCTAGGACACACCTCTAAACACTAGGACACACCTCTAAACACTAGGACACACCTCTAAACACTAGGACACACCTCTAAACACTAGGACACACACCTCTAAACACTAGGACAGACACCTCTAGGACACACCTCTAAACACTAGGACACACCTCTAAAAACTAGGACACACACCTCTAAACACTAGGACACACCTCTAAACACTAGGAAACACCTCTAAACACTAGGACACACCTCTAAACCCATTTAGACCCGACGACCATTCTACAACTAGGACACACCTCTAAACACTAGGACACAACTCTAAACACTAGGAAGGACTTCTAATTCCTGACAGAAAACCCCAATAATATCTGTAATTGGCCGCCGACCCCCATCTGATAATATGTTGTTCCAGCTGGGACCCCCTCCCCAGAAGCAAAGATTTGAGTTAAAAACGTTCGCTCCGAAAGAATATATATACTCAAAGATTTGCGGCAAATTTTCTAAAATAGCAGATAAAATAGCAATGTTTGTGTGCACACAAACATTGGCTTGTGATTGGCTGATCATCCCATAGCTAGGATTTGATTGGCTGAGCAAAGTACATATTATTGAAGATAAAAGTGAGGGCAGAAAAGTGAAGATGGAAATTGCGATTGGCCGGAATGAGATAATGCATGCATGATGATAAGAGCACCCCTCACTTCACACAGGTGTGATTCTTTAAAAGAGAAAAGTAGGCCTGCATCTGCCGGTCAACACATGATTGGCTCAGGAATGTGAAGGAAAAAAATCACACCCATGTGAAGTGAGGGGCGCTCTTATCATCGTACACCATCATCATTTGCTCAGAAACATAATTACGCAAATTCTCTATTCATTGTCAATGGCATTTAATGTCACACTATAGCTGAATATAGGCCCTCAAAAGAAGGATCTACACTATAGCTGAATATAGGCCCTCAAAAGAAGAATCTACAAGCAGAATATAGGCCCTCAAAAGAAGAATCTACAAGCAGAATATAGGCCCTCAAAAGAAGAATCTACACTATAGCTGAATATAGGCCCTCAAAAGAAGAATCTACACTATAGCTGAATATAGGCCCTCAAAAGAAGGATCTACACTATAGCTGAATATAGGCCCTCAAAAGAAGAATCTACAAGCAGAATATAGGCCCTCAAAAGAAGAATCTACAAGCAGAATATAGGCCCTCAAAAGAAGAATCTACAAGCAGAATATAGGCCCTCAAAAGAAGAATCTACAAGCAGAATATAGGCCCTCAAAAGAAGAATCTACACTATAGCTGAATATAGGCCCTCAAAAGAAGGATCTACACTATAGCTGAATATAGGCCCTCAAAAGAAGAATCTACAAGCAGAATATAGGCCGGTGTGTCATCCTTAGAACATGTGTTTTTGAGGGACGGTAGCCACCCCCCCCCCCCCCCCCCCCTTATGGGTTTGTGTAAACACAAACATTGAAGACAAAAGTGAAGACGGAAAAGTGAGGAAGCAAATTGCGATTGGCCAGAATGAGATGATGTAGGATGAGCGCCCCTCACTTCACACAGGTGTGATTTCTCTCTCATCCTGATCTACTCCCCAAAATACCAGATCTACCAATCATCAGCGTAGAAGCCACACCTCCCTTGAAGAGGAGGACCAATAAGACATCATGTTCTAATTAAAAGCCACGCCTCCATTGAAGAAGAGGACCAATAAGATGTCATATTCTAATGATTACAGCAAGGCTGAAGGATAGCCTCCAAGGTGGGACAACACTGACCCCTAGTGGCGAAACAGCTGCAGGACATGTGTGAATCTTTGGGGTCAAAGACACCTTCATTTGGAAATAATCATATCTAATATTACTCTGCGTGTGTGTGTGTGTGTGTGTGTGTGTGTGTGTGTGTGTGTGTGTGTGTGTGTGTGTGTGTGTGTGTGTGTGTGTGTGTGTGTGTGCTTGCGTGTGTATGCGCGTGTGTGCGTGCGAGCGTGCATGTGTGTGTGTGCAGACGCGTATGTGCGTGTGGTTCCGAATGGAAGCATCGTGTCATCGTTTTGTTTTTCATTTTATTTTAGTGTAATTTCTCTATTTTCTGTGTCTCTCCTGTTATGTTGAAGCGCATGGTGGCTGGAATAGTTTTTTGACTAAAAACAAAAAACAAATGAAGAAAAAGAAAAATGTTTTGTGTTTTACAAAGATGTATTGATAATTATATGATGAAACAATGTGCTGTTTTTCTTATATTTATTGGAACGAGTATACACTGTGTACATGAATAAAAAATGATGCCGTATAACTTGAACAACAACAACGCAATAAACAAATAATAACAAGTAACATGGGAACCCATTTAGGCCTGACGTCGAAAGTTTTCTGAAATACCTTATGTTTCTATATCAGTGGTGCTCAATATTTCATGTCGAGGACCCCAAAAATTATATGTAATTGGCCACCGACCCCCATCTGAAAATATGTTGTTCCAGGGAACCCCACAGAAGCAAAGATTTGAGTTAAAAACTGTTCGCTCTGAAAGTTTAAACATTTGGGCCACATTTTCACGATCTAAAAAGAATAGCAGACCTACAAGCTCGTAGCGTGGTACTCGGTGCCGCGCTATGAGCTTGTAGATCTGCTATTTTTCAATAGCTAAAGTATAACATAATGCTTGAAACACCAAAAGGGGTTCCCACCCAAAATGGGTTAAGACAGCAGGTGTATATAATGATCTAGTACTCGGCGTAGAGTTGTTGCTTCTTCGCCTGGAAAGGTGCCAGCTAATAGGTGGTTCTGGAAGGTGCCAGCTAATAGGTGGTTCTGGAAAGGAGCCTGCAGCTAATAGGTGGTTCGGGGGATCTAGTTAGGATGCCTCTCGGGCGTCTCCCTAGGGAGGTCCTCGAGGCACGTCCCACTGGGAGGACACCCCGGGGAAGACCAAGGACCACGTCCCACTGGGAGGACACCCCGGGGAAGACCAAGGACCACGTCCCACTGGGAGGAGACCCCGGGGCAGACCAAGGACCACGTCCCACTGGGAGGAGACCCCGGGGCAGACCAAGGACCACGTCCCACTGGGAGGAGACCAGGTGGAGGAAACACTTCGACTCACTGGCCTTTCATGGCCACTGGCCATGACAATATCCCCTCCAAATTTCTCAGAGACTCAGCCTTTTCCATAGCTCCAGTCATCACCCACATAGTTAACCTCTCCATCAAACAGGGACAGGTCCCCCAAGATTTTAAACTGGCCAAAGTAACCCCCTTGTACAAAAAAGGGAGTAAATTAGAACCCGGCAACTACCGCCCTATTTCTATTCTAAGCTCCATCTCGAAAGTGATGGAAAAAATAGACTATGAACAGGTTGAAAAGTATCTTGCCACTAATAAATTGCTGTACGAGTTCCAATCTGGTTTCAGAACATCCCACTCCACTGACACATGCCTCCTCTATTTGAGCGACCACATCAAACACGAGGTGGACGCTGGAAAATACTGCGGCATGGTCATGCTGGACCTCCAAAAGGCTTTTGACACCGTGAACCACTCCATACTGGTTAACAAGCTTAAAGCTATTGGTTTTGATAGCACATCAGTGAGCTGGATGCAATCCTACCTGGAGGGGAGAGAACAGATGGTGGAGGTGAACGGAACACTGTCCCCTCCCCTCCCAGTGAGCTGTGGCGTCCCACAAGGAAGCATACTAGGGCCTTTACTGTTCCTAATATATGTTAACAACATGACTTCAGCTTGTGACTGCAACTTGTTCCTGTTCGCAGATGACTCAGCACTGCTGGTCTCGGACAGGAACAAACTGCAGGTTGAAAAGACCCTCAGCTCTGAACTCGGTAGAATCTGCACCTGCAACAAACTATCCTTACACCTGGGAAAAACTGAATCCATCCTCTTCGGATCAAATAGTAATCTCAGCAAGGCAGATGGCTTCTTGGTTAGAGTGGGTGACAATATTATCACACGGAAAGATCAAATTACCTACCTAGGTTCCATCCTGGAGGCCAATCTTTCCGGTGATAAGATGGCCACCAACGTAATCAAAAAAGTCAATCAAAGAACAAGATTCCTTTACAGGATCTCCTCACTGGTCAGCAAAAACACCTTGAAGACCTTAACAGGAGCCCTCGTACAAGGTTTCTTTGACTATGCATCCACCTCTTGGTACCACAGCACCTCAAAGGCCCTTAAAACAAGGCTCCAGACCTCCCAAAACAAACTGGTCAGGCTCCTACTTGGCCTCACCCCCCGAACCCACCTCACCCCTGCCCACTTTGACAGGCTGGGATGGCTTAGGGTCGATGACAGAGTACAGCATCTTGCAATGGGTCTGGTCCACAAGATTCGATACACCACCAAGATACCCATGTACCTGTCTAAATACTTCCTTAATGTAAACGAAGTCCACACCCACAACACCAGAGGGAGTGCAACAAACCATGTACAACCCAGATTCGGCACAAACAAGGGACTAAATTATTTTCGCTCCTATGCCACCAAAATGTGGAACGCCCTACCAACAGTCATTAAGACATGTGAATCCCTTGACTCCTTCAAAACCGCTCTCAAAGGGCACCTACGGATGGCTGCAATTCGAAACTGGCCTCTGTAAAATCTGAATCCCCCCCCCCACCCCATTTCCCCTCACTGTATATGTATCTTTTCCCTTTTTGCTTCCTATATGATGAATTCCTGTTCTGTTCTTTAGCTACATAGAAGTGTCTATTTGTATGTCTCTAAATGTTTTGATGAATTGAACAATGTGGACCCTGTTGTAAACAAGTGTAATGCTTAATTGGGTCGTCCACTCACAGTTAACAGTCTTTGTATTGAGTTTGTGCTTAAAATGTACTGTAAATTCTACAAACTGTTAATAAATATTTCAATCAATCAATCAAAACAATCTTTAAAAAATAGCCGACATGTTTCTGGGGACCCCAAGGAACGCCTTCAAGGACCCACCGGGGTCCTCGGACCCCACTTTGACAACCACTGGTCATATACGACTGTCATATCAACATCAGCAAAATGAGCTGCTTGGATTAAAATTATTTATTGTACCAAATAGTGTTTATTTTATCATTCAACAACAGAAACATCCCAGGGCTTTCTTTTATTCACAAAAACGAAATAATAATAATAATAATAACAACAACAACAACACTAATACTAATATGAATTATGAATTATTTATTTTGGTTTTTTGTATGACAGAAACAATTAAGTGGAAGCTAACGAGAATTTCCACTACAAAATAAAAACAAAATCGTTCAAAAGTAGCCTATATTGTTATTTTCAGGTAAAAATCACAATATAGGGGCTTTTTATATATATATATCACCCATTCTTGAGATAAGGGACAAAACTTTTTTCAAACTGGATTTTTTTTTTTTTTAAGATACATTCAAATCAAATGGATGTATTTGTAGACACAGGTCTCAACTACCAATATTGAGAAGGAACAGGTTTTTCGCATAACATTTCTTTCTAAAATGGGACATTTATGCACTTAATACCCGATTCATGTCAACTCCGTCAGACACACTAAAATACCTTTTAATTGAATTTGATAATTTCAACAATAATATAAAGTCCTAAGTTCTCTTATAATGGCTTTCAGTAATCAAGTTAAGTAATACAATTATTTTAATATTGTTTTTTTCCAATATCACACTATTATGAAATATCCAATTTCTCAAATCCGTCATTTCAACCTCTATTTTCAATATTATAACATGAAAACCATGTAAAAAAATAATAATAATCATCATTACGTATCATTTCAGTTGGTGTTTCAATACATATGCACAAAATATTTAACATCACATTTTCTATTTCTTTGGAAATTAACAAAAACATCACGGGACGAACATCTGACGGAGTTGACTAACATCTGACGGAGTTGACAAGTTTAACTGATTTAGGTTCTAGATCACCTAGGATCTTGATTCTGGTGACTAATCCCACATTTTCAAGGATGAGGAATACAGTGGTACTATTTATATTGGCCCTGTGACCATGGCAGCCATTTTCAAAATGGCAGCCACCTGCTGTTATCTTACAATAACTCAAGTTCTACACCACCTAGGATCTTGATTCTGATGACTAATCCTACATTTTCAATGAGGAGGAATACAGTTTTATCTATTTAGATTTATCCCGTGACAATGGCAGCCATTTAAAAAAATGGTGGACCTGCTATTATTTTACCAATTTAGTCAGGGAATAGGCCTATTATCAGAATAATGTCAAATCTGTGAATACATTTCTTACCAAGAATTTTTTCACCAATGTGTTTGTAAAGGTGTCTACTAACATATCCCACATTGGTTTCTATTGAACCACCCTAGAGGCATTTTTGACAGCTGCTGAAAGTTGGGTACCATACCAAGTGGCTATGGCAAAACTAGGGAGTCTATGGCCAAACTAGGGGTCAAACCCCTTGGGCTAAATTCGGCCATATATCCACTTGCCCAAATGTGCTGACCTCATTTTGTGATGATGGCTATGGCCGTTTTCAGCCCAAGGAGTGTTCTTCGTGCATAGCTAATGCTTGGAATGCATTCAGAATCATGAAAACTCCCTAGTTTGACATGTCACATGCTACTTAAAGCATAATGAACATTTTGCCTTATATAGGTTGTTGATGGTACCCCAACTTTCAGCAGCTGTCAAAAGGTCCCCTAGGGTGGTTGAATATAAAGCAATGTGGGATATGTTAGTAGACACCCTTCCAAACACATTGGTGAAGAAAATTCTTGATAAGGAATTTATTACCAGATTGTATTAATATCCCCTGACTAAATAACTCATCTTCTAGACCACCTAGACCCGACTTCACAAACAGAGACCCGATTGACACCTAAACAACAAGTTTGGACAGCCCCACCAATTAGTGTTACGGAAAATAGCAAGTGTCTACCCTAGGCCCAGAGGGAGACACAGAACTTAGATGCGGCTCACATGTTGCACGACTCCTCAACAAGCTGCCACCAGGGATGAGAGCTGAATTCTGCCGCACAATGCTCTGCGGCCCAGGAGCAACCAACACCCTGTTGGAGTTCTCTGAGTGGTTGAAGCATGAGTCCTAGCCATATAGCCTGTGCAAAGGCAAACACCTTGAAGACCTGCTTGAGGTGAACAGTGAGCAGTGAACAGTGAGCGAAAGACTGAAGACAGAAGATCTGCCTTCAGGACTATCAGGCAGGATGTGCAGACACTGAAGGCATCAGTGTCGTTCTGTGTCCCCAGCATGTCAACCAAAGCAATGTTACCAAATCAAAGGAGCCTTCACCTCAAGTCACCTGGGGCTGGGTGAGCAATCGTATCCTGTATCTAGCCTCACAACTAAATACAGACACTTGGCCAGACTGCCGTTTGAAAGGGTCAAACCCTTCATCCTGATTGGGGAAGACCACCCCACCTAATCACACCAACCAAACAAGTGAGGTTGGGGCCTCCAGGTGGGCCAGTAGCCATCTGCACAAGACTGGGCTGGACCCTGCAGGAAAGCAATCTCCAGCCAAGACAATGTAAGTTGACTATAACAGAGCCCCAGAACACAGAGCTCATGAGAAGGATGGAGAAACACTGGCAGGAGGCCACCAAGATACAACGCCACACTGCAGTGGCCAGTGAAGTCAAACTGTGCGTCTGTACCTGAAAGAGACAAGTCAAAGGCCAGAAAGCCCACCTCCTTTTAATGTCCTGTCAGTAGCAACTCAACCTGCACCTGAAATAAGCCCTGACCCCTCCCAGAGAAAGTTCATCCTTGAAAATGTAATGATTAGTCGCCAGAATCAAGATCCTTGGTGGTCTAAAACTTGAGTTATTGGTAAAATAACAGCAGGTTGGTGGTCACTTTGAAAAACAATGGCTGCCATGGTCACAGGACAAATCTAAATAGTACCACTGTATTCCTCATCTTTTAAAATGTATTATTAGTCGGCAGAATCAAGATCCTATGTGGTCTAAAACTTGAGTTATTGTAAAATAACAGCAGGTGGCGGCCATTTTGAAAAACAATGGCTGCCATGGTCACAGGACAAATCTAAATAGTACCAATGTATCCCTCATCCTTGAAAATGTAGTCTTAGTCACCAGCATCAAGATCCTAGGTGGTGTAGAACTTGAATTATTGTAAAATAACATCAGGTGGCGGCAATTTTGGAAAATGGCTGCCATGGTCACCACGAGACAAATCTGTGATGGCCCTATAGCCAAAAATGTTCCTTAAGGCATGCTCTAACTGTGTGCCAAATTAGAATACGTCCCATTATTCAAAAACTATAATTTTATTGTTTTAGGAACACTTTTGTCAACTCCGTCAGATACATGTCAACTCCGTCAGACACAAAACCTGACGGAGTTGACGTCTGACGGAGTTGACAAAATGTCATTTGTTTTCATCTTAACCCTCTGTAGTACAATGTAGCCATTTTGTTTTTGCTTCATTTGTTAGCTAAACCTAACCCTAAACTTTTATATTAAACATTATTTTGGAATTCTTAACAAAGATCATAATAATGTCCTGACGGAGTTGACATGTAAAAGCTGTGACCACCCTGATATCAACATTGTTTGTTTAAAATATCAAACAATTGAATGCTTTTCAGACCAGGTGCTCCACAGTTGCAACAAATACAAACGGGACTTGGAAAAGGAGTCTTCAGGCTAAATCTGTTGACAATATTTTCTGATTAATTTAAGACTTTTAAAAAACCTGACGGAGTTGACGGGAGACGTAGGACACACATTTGATATGAGATATCTAATGGAAAATATAAATTAAAATTATTGTGTATATTGTTTGCTATGTTGTTGACAATCTACTTTAATTTAGTATGTATATTTATGTGATTGTGACAGTATTAGACACTTTTTTAGCAGTTTGAAATTATGACCACTTGCTGGGGACAGGCTAAATACAGGCGTTTTTGGGTACAGTGCCTGCTTTTAACTAATTCAGATGGCATATGAAAACAATTATAATGAAATTAATGGCATAATAATACACAACTGTATTACATTTAATTTTGCAAGTGCTTTTATTTTTATTAAATTAATTTATTTTTAACAATAATAAGGCTCTTATGTGTGGGACATGTTTTTTCCACTTTTGTCCCTCATCTCAAGAATGAGTGATATATCTTGTATAATATTCTTAGTTTCTGGGTTTTATTCTGAAGTGTGTTATTCTTAGTGGGGTTTGACTCGACGGTTCCATCAAAGGTTCCATCCTCTGCGCCAATAAGATAAGCCACGCGTCACACCACAACTGTTCACCTGTGGAATTCAGTGACTCCGGAGGGCGCTGTTTTTAAAAGCATTGATCCCCAACCATATATGGTAGCCACCAGTTAAACTCTCAACCAACTAAATTCATTCTACAGGTCACCAATGTCGGTTTAACCCCCCCCCCCACACACACACACACACACAGCAGGAAGTGCAGTTAATGGAAACAACATTCTTACAGGTCACCACTATCAGTGTAAACCTCCGTCTCTGAAGCAGGAAGTGTGCACAGTGAATGAAAACCAAACAGATCAAATCGTTCAAACATTTCAAATGAACTTTAATTCCTGAACGTGTGGAAGAGAACGACTGACGCCATGGTGAGACACATGCACGGTTTATCACTATAGGCACTATATGTAATGTATTACACATAACAGTGTAGCATGGAAGCTAATGCTACTGTTATGGGTTTATTATTATTATTAGATTATGTATTATTAGCATTGTATTGTGACCGTAATCATTGCTATAATGTGTGTTCAGTAACAGTGTGAAATAGCTCGACAGTAATCATTGCTATAGAGTGTGTTCAGTAACAGTGTTAAATAGCTCTATATTGGGGCAGTAATCATATTGTGTGTGTGTGTGCGTGTGTGTGTGTGTGTGTGTGTGTGTTCATTAACAGTGTTAAATAGCTCTATATTGTGACAGTAATCATTGCTATAGTGTGTGTTCAGTAACAGTGTTAAATAGCTCTATATTGTGACAGTAATCATTGATATAGTGTGTGTTCATTAACGGTGTTAAATAGCTCTATATTGACAGTAATCATTGCTATAGAGTGTGTTCAGTAACAGTGTTAAATAGCTCTATATTGTGACAGTAATCATTGCTATAGTGTGTGTTCAGTAACAGTGTTAAGTAGCTCTATATTGGGACAGTAATCATTGCTATAGAGTGTGTTCAGTAACAGTGTTCACTGTTAAATAGCTCTATATTGTGACAGTAATCATTGATATAGTGTGTGTTCAGTAACAGTGTTAAATAGCTCTATATTGTGACAGTAATCATTGCTATAGCGTGTGTTCAGTAGACAGTAACGGTGTTAAATAGCTCTATATTGGGGCAGTAATCATATTGTGTGTGTGTGTGTGTGTGTGTGTGTGTGTGTGTGTGTGTGTGTGTGTGTGTGTGCTCATTAACAGTGTTAAATAGCTCTATATTGTGACAGTAATCATTGCTATAGTGTGTGTTCAGTAACAGTGTTAAGTAGCTCTATATTGGGACAGTAATCATTGCTATAGAGTGTGTTCAGTAACAGTGTTAAATAGCTCTATATTGGGACAGTAATCATTGCTATTGGGTCTTCAACGTTTCTCAGCTCAAAGACCCATTAGCTGAGAGCCAGCTGAAACAGCCTGCATGTTGTATAAGATTGTTGCAGATTTAAGCAAAATTAAAGGGCCACTTCACCACTTTTGCAACCAGATCTTATTTTAATTATGTTTTGGAGACAAACACTTTCCTGGAGGTTTTTAATGTGGGTAATATGTGTGTTTTTTTGTTGATATTTTAGTATTTCAAAGTGTCCATGGGCTCCATGATTTCATGGATACTGGGCTCACTTCCTTCCTGGACTCCCCACTCATCCAAACGCAAATTGGATGAGTGGGGAGTCAATGGAGGGTATTGCAACTTTAGATTCATCCCATTATAAACAAAATCTAGAGTTGCAACCATAACTTTCACATGGATGTGAAACTAGAGGACAATATCTGACTCCAAGTCTTATTTTTTGGGTGAATACTGAATACACAACGCAGCGCAGAGCAGATTTATGAAGGTGTAGTAACTCTGAGGACCCCCTAGGGGTCCCTGACGCGCTGTTGAAGACCCCTGCTTTAGACAAGTAAGACGCGCAAACGCGGGAAGCGAACGCAGCTCGTGTGTGTGTGGTTGTGTGTGTGTGTGTGCTACAGCTGCGCCCTGTGTGTGTGTGTGTGTGCTACAGCTGCGCCCTCTGGTGGCGGGCGGGTGGTGTCACAGCGGGACAGACACACACACACACACACACACACACACATACACAGACATGAGCAGCAGGGTCTCATAGTAAGTGGCTCACTGCGTTCGCAATAAGAGGGATTATAATCCCATTACAGTAGTAAACTAGTTTCATGTTGTGTTCTTTGTGTTTTACAGGGAAATGAAGCTAGTTTTCCACTGGAGATGTGCACACACTGTAAGTATGACCTTTCTTTCTTTCTTTCTTTCACAATCACACTCACAATACATGTTAAGGTGACTCCACAACTAACAGTCTTATTCAGAGTCAGATTAGTCACAGACTAGTTCAAACTGTCAGATTGCAACAGACTGGTTAAAACTGTCAGATTGCAACAGACTAGTTAAAACTGTCAGATTGCAACTAGTTAAAACTGTCAGATATAGTTAACGTAATGTCTCTCTCTCTCTCTCTCTCTAGTCGACGCTGATGAGATCAAGCGTCTGGGGAAGAGGTTCAAGAAGCTGGACTTGGATAACTCTGGTTCTCTGAGTGTGGAGGAGTTCATGTCTCTGCCCGAGCTGCAGCAGAACCCACTGGTCCAGAGGGTCATCGACATCTTCGACACGGACGGGAACGGAGAGGTCGACTTCAAAGGTAGATTATTATTATTATTATTATTAAAGGTCGGTCCGGATCGCCTAAAAACTAAGACCAACTATTTTTCGACCTTTCGACGACTAAAATAGAAACTAAATGAAAACGAAGCTATGGTGACTAAAACCAAGACTAACCCATTCTGACCTGAGATCAGATTCATACAAGGTTTCCACTGGACACACACTGGTCTGATTAACCCATTCTGACCTGAGATCAGATTCTAAAAATGTCAGTCGTTGTTTCATTTTTCAAAAATAGCAGACCTACAAGCTCGTAGCGCGCCATTCGGTGGCGCGCTATGAGCTTGTAGATCTGCTATTTTTCAATAGCTAAAGCATAACATGATGCTAACACCAAAATGGGTTCCCGTTCAGAATGGGCTAAATATACTGACGATTTTGAAATGTTATGAAGGAACTAGTGGACAATTTACAATTTACAATTTAGGCATTTAGCAGACGCTCTTAATCCAGAGCGACTTACATTAAGCAAGAACAAAAGTATGGGAATACATCACATAAAAGCGTTTATCATGAAACATGCGTTAGCTAAGAAAGTAACAGTGGAATATCTATATAATGAAACTATACATACTGTTACACTATACTGTGCATATAAACTATACATATTTACTACTATGCTATACATATGTACTATGGCGTGCTATGACTATATACAATGCAATTATAGTGCTGTCTACATAACATGCTATAAGTCTGTGTCAAATGCTATCTAAGTCAACAGAAATGCTATCTAAGGGGGTAGGGTAAGTGCTATGGGCCATGATGGAGTCTGAAAAGGTGGGTTTTCAGGCTACGGCGGAAGATTGGGAGTGATGCTGCAGTTCTGACTGCAATGGAAAGTGCATTCCACAGTTTTGGAGCCAGAAGGGAGAAGAGTTTGGGACGTGTGGAGCGTTGTCCCGGCGTTTTTAGTGAGGGTACTTCCAGTGGAGAGATCCAGTATGAGTCATTTTTGGTTGCATGCTGAAAATAGCCGATCTACAACGCGTCACGCTGTGACGCGTTGTGAGCTTGTCGAAATTCGTAGAACGGCGGAGCAGCATAGTTTGACCAGCTGAGAGGCTGTCACAGGCATCGAAACATATATGTATTCACTCCTAAAATGTTAATATAAAACTGTATGTATATGGAATACATGTAAAAAAATAAAAGAAAAAAGGAAAAGGCCTACATCATCGATGTGTCTTTGTGTCATATGAAATTAGTAGGAGATTTCCAACTTTACAACTTAACAAATTAAGCTTGACGCTTAAGCCATTTAAACAGTGTTTTAATTGCATGAGCGCATACATGCAAGGATTTGGGCTGTCTGTGCTGGACTATTTCCATGACGGGACGTTGGAAAGTAGCCTTGCAGTGCTGCAGCTGCGGAGAGTCCCAACATGCTTGGGTAGCCTACTGTAGCCTAATCTACAGCAGGCCGATGTCTTTCTGGAGTTACGGTATCTGTCGAACGTGCATGGTCAGTTGGTCACGGTGACGGACCACAGTGATAGAGAGAGACAGACAGACAGGACAGGAGGAGCACCTATGCAAAACAGCAGCGTTTGTGCCTATTTGTTGTTTAATTCATGGTTCACAGGTTCAGGTTTTCGTTCACTAATACATCTTGTTGCATATTAAATTAAAAATACTTTAATAATTTAATATACAACTAACAACACACAGTGACAGTTGCTTGCAAATTGCGGCATGTATGCATGCGGGGGGGGGGGGGGGGGTGAGGCGGGCAGCAAGGGGAGCGAAGCGAGAGGAGAAACAGACAGGGTAGGCCTACAGCTAACCCTTAATTCATGCAGGTTTATTTATTTAAGATACAACAAGTTGCGTGTCCGTCTGTCTGTCTGTGTCCCACATGGAGATCTCTGTATCTGTCTGTCTGTGTCCCACATGGAGATCTCTGTATCTGTCTGTCTGTCTGTGTCCCACATGGAGATCTCTGTGTCTGTCTGTCTGTGTCCCACATGGAGATCTCTGTATCTGTCTGTCTGTGTCCCACATGGAGATCTCTGTATCTGTCTGTCTGCCTGTGTCCCACATGGAGATCTCTGTATCTGTCTGTCTGTCTGTATGTCTGTCTGTGCCTGAAGAGTGTAAACCGACTGTGAAAAGTGTACTGGTTAAGTATTCAATTGTCAGGTGTGGGGTTGCCATGGCAATCGATTGGCTGAGGCAGAGGCTGGGAATTGCGCAGGTGAGGGGACTGATTAGGCCCCCTGGCAGAGCCTGACCAGCGCCTTTTGTGGTGGTTCTGGAGAACCGTGGGTCCGACCGACTCGACACCGGGCATTGCACCCCCTGCGGGGGCGTGGAACGTGTGTCGAACGTGAAGTCGGCGGGGCGAACGGTTCTCAAGTTACGTGCATTACAACCGTACACACACGCAGACAGACACGCAGAGACAGACACGCAGACAGACACGCAGAGACGTGGCGCATTTATAGTAGGATTTGTAGAATGGTCCTCTGGGTCTAAATGGATTCAGAGCGTCTGATTGGTCCTCAGGTCTAAATTGATTCAGAGCGTCTGATTGGTCCTCGGGTCTAAATGGATTCAGAGCGTCTGATTGGTCCTCGGGTCTAAATGGATTCAGAGCGTCTGATTGGTCCCTAACCCTAACTGCTGACCTTTGACCTTTGTCCTCTTCCCAGAGTTCATCGAGGGCGTGTCCCAGTTCAGTGTGAAAGGAGACAAAGAGATGAAGTTACGCTGTGAGTAATACCGCCTTAAATACACCTATCACAGTAATACCGCCTTAAATCCACCTATCACAGTAATACCACCTTAAATATAATTATAATAATAATAAACATTTTATGTAGACATAGCACTCTATAGAGCGTCGCAGTTCCGCCCCCTTTCAGAACGACGAGTGGCCCAGGAAATGATTCTCCATTCATTTTCTCTATAGGCTTTTCAAAAAGTATTTATTTGAAGATGGTTTCGCCGCGGACAAAGCCAACTCGGATCATGACAAATCATGACAATGAACACAATGTTTTTGGCCGATCAAATAATTTAATGGAGAATCATTTCCTGGGCCACTCGTCGTTCTGAAATGGGGAGGGACTGCGACGCTCTATAGTGTATACACATAGTTTCATTATATAGATTCCACTGCTAAGGTTCTTAGTTTATGTATGATTCATGAGGACTATTATTTATTACCATGTGTTGTTCTTGCTTACTGTAAATCGCTCTGGATTAAGAGCGTCTGATAAATGTCTAAATTGTACATTTTAAATTGTTAATTGTTGTAGTTTTCGGTGGTCACCTTATCACCTCAAACTGGAGTATGACTAGGCCTTAACTAGATTAGTCCGGGGGCCACAACTGTAGAATGAGTGTGTGTGGGGGGGACGCACAGCTTGTGGCCCCCGGAGAAAATGTGTGCGTTCTCAAAAATGGATTCTGTGTTCAAACACAATGATTTATGTAAATACATTTTGTGCACAGCTCTCTAGGCCGACCATTTGAATACCCCGGCCTTATTAAAGGACAACTAGTTTTTTTCAACCAAGGTTCATGTTTCAGGTTGTTATTAGAGAAAGTAAAAGATGAGTGTTCATTTTTCTTTCATTTGCTGCTTTCTTTCGTTTTAGGGATTTTAGTTGTTTTTGACAGGGGGGGGGCGGGGGCATTCGAGCATGGGGCTAAATATGTATTCTTTTACAGAATTCTATAGTGATTTATTTTTCTATTATTTACTATAGTCCTACAAGACCCCAAGGAATTACATCTGTCCACAAAAGATCACAGGATCTACTGAATGTGACAAACTGACATATTGAGCCTACCCTTCAGTACCGTCACATTCAGTAGATCCTGTGATCTTCTGTGGCCAGATGTAATTTCTTGGGGTCTAGTAGAACTATAGTAAATGATACAAAAATAAATCGCTATAAAACATTGTAAAATAAAATACATGTTTAGCCCCATGCTCGAATGCCCCCCCCCCCCCCTGTCAAAAACAGCTAAAATCCCTAAAACCATAGAAAGCAGCAAATGAAAAAAAAAGAAAAGAACACTCATCTTTTACTTTCTCCAATAACAACCTGAAACATGAACCTTGGTTGAAAACAACTAAAGTTGTCCCCACACATCGACCTCTAACCCTGACCCGTGTGACCTTGTGCGACCCCGACAGTCGCCTTCAGGATCTACGACATGGACAAGGACGGCTACATCTCCAACGGCGAGCTGTTCCAGGTGCTGAAGATGATGGTGGGGAGCAACCTGAAGGACACGCAGCTGCAGCAGATCGTCGACAAGACCATCATCAACGCCGACCGCGACGGAGACGGGAAGATCTCCTTCCAGGAGTTCTGTCTGGTAGGTAGTCGGGCTCTGGCCCGTTCTGTCTGGGTTCTGTCTGGTAGGTTGACTGCCCAACCTCCCTATACCCCCCCTCCGAGCGATTTATTTGGTATTTAGATTTATTTAGATTTTTGGTACTTAACCTGTAAATAATTTTCATGTTTTTTGAGGTATCTTCAATTAATGTCATCATTGTATTGTGAATTAATGCATTGGGACCCGAATGGAAACAAGACCGCAAGGTCTTTTTTCGGTGCTATCCTTTTGGATAAATGTGCTTTTGACTGTACCATGTACTGTTATTTGCATTTGATATTGTCTAATAAAATAATCAATCAATCAATCAAAGGTAGTCGGGCTCTGGCCCGTTCTGTCTGGGTTCTGTCTGGTAGGTAGTCGGGCTCCGACCCGTTCTGTCTGGTAGGTAGCAGTACCTCCATAGAGTTCTTGTACCTCCATAGAGTTCTGGTAGGTAGGTAGCAGTACCTCCATAGAGTTCTGGTAGGTAGCAGTACCTCCATAGAGTTCTTGTACCTCCATAGAGTTCTGGTAGGTAGGTAGCAGTACCTCCATAGAGTTCTGGTAGGTAGCAGTACCTCCATAGAGTTCTGGTAGGTAGCAGTACCTCCATAGAGTTCTTGTACCTCCATAGAGTTCTGGTAGGTAGCAGTACCTCCATAGAGTTGTGGTAGGTAGCAGTACCTCCATAGAGTTCTGGTAGGTAGCAGTACCTCCATAGAGTTGTGGTAGGTAGCAGTACCTCCATAGAGTTGTGGTAGGTAGCAGTACCTCCATAGAGTTGTGGTAGGTAGCAGTACCTCCATAGAGTTCTGGTAGGTAGCAGTACCTCCATAGAGTTCTGGTAGGTAGCAGTACCTCCATAGAGTTCTGGTAGGTAGCAGTACCTCCATAGAGTTCTGGTAGGTAGCAGTACCTCCATAGAGTTGTGGTAGGTAGCAGTACCTCCATAGAGTTGTGGTAGGTAGCAGTACCTCCATAGAGTTCTGGTAGGTAGCAGTACCTCCATAGAGTTGTGGTAGGTAGCAGTACCTCCATAGAGTTCTGGTAGGTAGCAGTACCTCCATAGAGTTGTGGTAGGTAGCAGTACCTCCATAGAGTTCTGGTAGGTAGCAGTACCATCATAGAGTTGTGGTAGGTAGCAGTACCTCCATAGAGTTGTGGTAGGTAGCAGTACCTCCATAGAGTTCTGGTAGGTAGCAGTACCTCCATAGAGTTGTGGTAGGTAGCAGTACCTCCATAGAGTTGTGGTAGGTAGCAGTACCTCCATAGAGTTCTGGTAGGTAGCAGTACCTCCATAGAGTTGTGGTAGGTAGCAGTACCTCCATAGAGTTCTGGTAGGTAGCAGTACCTCCATAGAGTTGTGGTAGGTAGCAGTACCTCCATAGAGTTCTGGTAGGTAGCAGTACCTCCATAGAGTTCTGGTAGGTAGCAGTACCTCCATAGAGTTGTGGTAGGTAGCAGTACCTCCATAGAGTTCTGGTAGGTAGCAGTACCTCCATAGAGTTGTGGTAGGTAGCAGTACCTCCATAGAGTTCTGGTAGGTAGCAGTACCTCCATAGAGTTGTGGTAGGTAGGTAGAATCTAGAACAGAGGTATTCCACTAGAATAGGCCGGGGCCACAACTGTTCCCGGCCTCAAGTCGGTCGGACCCACGGTTCTCCAGAACCATCACAAAAGGCACTGGTCAGCCTAAACCTGTGCCTCACCTGTGCAATTTACAGCCTCTGCCTCAGCCAATTGATTGTCATGGCAACCCCACACCTGCAAATTGATTAGCCTACTTAACCAGTCCACTTTTCACAGTCAGTCAGTTTGCCCTCTTCAGATACAGGCAGAAGGCCAGATACAGAGATCTCCATGTGGGACACAGACAGACAGATACAGAGATCTCCATGTGGGACACAGACAGACAGACACAGAGATCTCCATGTGGGACACAGACAGACGGATAC